>NC_137037.1:47816047-47946047 GCF_032717465.1 Coenobita brevimanus
TCAGGTATATGTAATCGTCTGTATATAGCAATAATAAGATTAAGTATATTGGCAACAAACACAAGGGCATAATGGATGGTCTTACACACACGCATGGTCCTTCTCACCCCTCTTCGTAAAAGTTGATAAACTCTACGTATTCGTGTTGCCATATTTTAGTAAAAGAATTATATTATTTGACCCTCTAAATTCCCAAGCAAATAACTAGATAATTAATAAATAAGAAGTTTGGAGGTAGATTATTTGCTTTAGGAATGATCATGCCAGGTTTGAAGTTGACAAGTGAAGGAATGACACCAAACTGAAAAGTGAAAGAAACTGAACATTTACAGTACGGTCTCCACCACACTGTAGAGATCACAGAAGTCCGTCCTCGGGGCAAAGAATTAAGTGTTAGTCGATTTATTTGTAGTTGTATGTGTGTGTGTGTGTGTGTGTGTGTGTGTGTACATTTTTTCATATTATTATCTCCACACATATTTACCTACCTGTCGAGTCTCTTTCCACGTCAACACTGCCATTTTACACACCTGAATTTTACTTTCAGTCTGTGATTCATTTAAGTATCAGTGTTTTTTTCCTCATGGTTGGTTCTCAGTTACGTTGTTTCATCTTTATTACGAATTTAACTGACTGCTGATTTCGCTGAGAGAGAGAGAGAGAGAGAGAGAGAGAGAGAGAGAGAGAGAGAGAGAGAGAGAGAGCAGGTAAAACTCATGGAATATTCATTTACTCAGAAATTTTTGGATAAGGCTCGAACTGGCTTTATTTATGGTTCGTTTTCCATAGACTGATCATTTTGCTGGTTGATTTTTTTTTTTTTTTGCGTTTTTTTTTGGGGGGGAGGGGGTATTATAAATTCTGCAAATTGAATAAAACTTAGCATGAATTTTTTTGATGCATGATAAGGATTTTTTTTTTTTTCTTATTTATCTGTTTTTGTTATTACACTGCTTTTGTGTTGTTGGATTAGGGTTTATATTTGTTTTATGCATGACTCTCTCTCTCTCTCTCTCTCTCTCTCTCTCTCACACACACACACACACACACACACACACACACACACACACACACACACACACACACACACACACGGAAGGTATGGATCTCCGAAAAAAAAAGTGCGAAAATGAATGGAAGAGTGCATAGAATTTAGACATGTGAAGAGCACTGCGGAAATGAAAGAAAAAAAGTCCAGAAATCAATTGAAAATGAGGAAACGAACAGAAAATTTTGCTCTGGTGAAATATGGGAAAGTTCGGAAATGAGTGAAAAAATAAAAAAATGAAGTGAGCGGGGAAATGCAGAAAAATGAGAAAAAATGAAAATAGTATTGTAAAAAATTAAAGTGTACGGAAATGCAAAAAAAAAAAAAAAAAAGAAAAAAAAAAAAGAAAGAAGACGAGAAGAAGACCGCGGGTGTGAAAAAAATGCAAAAAATTCTTTGAAAATATGGAGAAATGCGGATGAGTGAAAAAAAGAATACGGAAGTTACTGAAAAGCGTGAAAGTTACCTGTACTGAAAATTCGGGTAAATGCGAAGTGTGGAGAAAAAAAAAATTGAAATTTTATGAAAACGAGGAGGAAATTGGGGAACAGTGGGGAAATGGGGTGAAAAATGGCATAAGTACTTGGGACGGAAATGTATTAAAAAAAAAAAAAAGTAATGAGAGAGAGAGAGAGAGAGAGAGAGAGAGAGAGAGACCAGAATCCTTAAAAATGCGATAATTTACGAGAAAAGGCGAGAAAATAATGAACTGTCCAGAAATGCGGAAATAGAAGACAAAATGCTAAAATCTACTAGAAGGCGAGAAAACAAGCGGACCTGAACGAGAACAGGGCAAAACAGGCGCATTGACACATTTAAAAATTCGAAAAATGCATATTATTGTAGGAAAATGCCTCAGAATTCGCAAAAATGAACGGGAAAATGCTGGAATGTGGAGAAAAAAAGCATGGATCGAAAAATGAGGGTTGTGACGTGAAATGGCCGGCCCTGAAGGCGAGGCGGCAGCTTTAAAGTCACTACATACTTTAAAACTCAGTGCATGGGACCCCTGTGAGAGAGAGAAAGAGAGAGAGAGAGAGAGAGACAGAGACAGAGAGAGAGAGAGAGACAGAGCAGGGAGGGCGATGCAAACAGAGATGGAGAGATAGACAGACACATTCATCCAGAGGGAGAGAGGGTGATGCAGAGATGGAGAGATAGGCAGACACATTCATCTACAGAGAGAGAGAGAGAGAGAGGAGTGAGGGAATGAGATTTACGAAACTTATCCAGATATTACGGTCGTTGTTTTGCTAGTTGAGGCCACGAATTAGCGGTAATATTTATGTGTCCTGAGTAAGTGCATTGGAGATATAGCCAACGTTAATAGCCACCCACCAACCTCTTTACACTCCATTAGCCGCGCTTGTGATGAGGGGTGAATGAGTGGGTTAAGTGGGCAGTTAAAGTAGGCGAGAACTATACCCTGTTCACTTTAACTTGGCGTAGAATTGCCCGCCAAAGGACGAATATCTCTTTAGATTACGTTAAGTTAAATAAAATCCAATTGGTATATCCCCCATTTTATTTATTATTTTATTTATTTTTTACTTTTTCTCTATTCGTTATCCTCTGTTCCTTCTCTATGTTATTTTCTCTTTATTTTCATTACCTTCAACTTTCTTCCTTCTTTTCTCTGCCTCCTTATTATTCATGATACCAGGAATACTCCTTAATATTCCTTTGTTATTTGATCTTCTTTATTCCCTCCCTCCTTGTTATGTCGTCGTCCTTGAATTTCCTTGTTTTCTCCTCTCTCTCTCTCTCTCTCTCTCTCTCTCTCTCTCTCTCTCTCTCTCTTTCCATTTTTCCCTCGTTTCCCCTCGTATTTACTTGGCTATTTTTCTCTCTCTATCCATTTCTGTATTCCCCTCCCTCTTTCCCCCTCCTCTACCCCCTCCTCTTCCCCCACTCTTTCCCCTTCCTCTCCCCTTCGTTCTTCCCTCCCTACCTCTTTCCACCGTCCTCCCCTTCCCCTTCCTCTTACCCCCTCCCTTTTTACCCTTTCCTCTTCCATTTTCCCTTTCTCGTATCTACCTCCCTTCTCTCCCTCCCTCTTCTTTCTCCCTTTTCTCCCCCCTCTTCCTCCTCCTCCTCTTCCCTCTTCTCCAGGCTCTTATTGCACGTTTCGTTATACCATCGGAGACGTTAATGTGGGGTAGGCGGTGGGGTAGGCTATATAATTTCACTATATGTGTGTGTGTGTGTGTGTGTGTGTGTGTGTGTGTGTGTGTGTGTGTGTGTGTGTGTGTGTGTGTGTGTGTGTGCCTTTTTTGTGTGAAGAGTATAACTCAAACGGTTTTGCTCCGATTTGAACCAAACTTGGTGGATGAATTGAGAATCAGGCAAGGATGAACTGATTCGATTTTGAGAGCAACTGGTCGGAGGTCACGGTCACAGGGCAAGGTCAGTCGTTCGATCCTGTGCCAGACTGAAAGGGTAGGGTTGTTGCAATTTCCGACTGCTTCTTCATGCATTATATATAGATTATGAAATGACTTTGGAGGGAAATTCGTTTGTATATTATTTTGCGCTCCAGGCTGCGAACCTTTTGATAAAGTGGAGCCGGTAAATGATTTTGTGATTAAAGCTGTACGTTAACCCCGTCTGATTGAATTTGCATATGTTTAAGGCCTTTGACTTGTGGGTGCATTACGTGGCCGTGCGTGGTATATCAGGCTTATAGTGACTAGCAGTGGTGGTGGTGGTGTTAGTGATGATAGAGAGGGAGGTAGTGGTTGTGGTGGCAGTGGTGATGATGGTGATGAATAGGAGGAGGAGAAAGAGAAGAAGGATAATGATGACGGTAGTATTGATGGTGATGATGATGATTAGTATTGGTGGTGATGATGATGGTGATGATGAAATATATAAGACATCGTTATTTTATTCTTCATTTAAATACACATACAAGAAGGCTAATATTGTTCCCTTCTTATATATATATATTTTTTTTTCTGTTTTTCATTTCCCTCCACTCCATTAATCCTTTTTATTTACCTTTGTCGCTCATATCTTTTTCATTCTTTGTTCTTAAGTCGTATTTTTGTTTTGTATTTCTCTTCGCAGTCTCTCCTCGT
The DNA here is from genome assembly GCF_032717465.1 of Coenobita brevimanus. NCBI lineage: Eukaryota > Metazoa > Arthropoda > Malacostraca > Decapoda > Coenobitidae > Coenobita > Coenobita brevimanus. The sequence goes on from NC_137037.1 coordinate 47,820,176, forward strand.
ATTACCTTCTTTGTTTTTCCTTATTACTTCCTTTCTTTCATCTTTGTCTCAACCTTTGCCTCTTCTTTACATCCTTTCATCTTTGTTTTAGCTTTCTGATTATCATTTCTTTCTTCCCATGTCATTTTGTTTCCCTTTCCAGTATTCTTGTTTTTCTCTCATTAGTCTTATTCTTCTCTGTCTTGCCTGTATCTTATTCTTATCTGTGTGTGTGTGTGTGTGTGTGTGTGTGTGTGTGTGTGTGTGTGTGTGTGTGTGTGTGTGTGTGTGTGTGTTTCTCTTCTTCCCTTTACCTCCATTCTTTTACCATTTTCTTTCACCTTTTCCTCGCATGTATTTTATTTTTTGTACTTCTCTGATGCCATTTCCTTCCCTTTTGCTAATGTTTGTTTTTCCATCTCGTTTTTTTATTGTGTGTATTGTTTTTTTGTGTTTATTTACCTTCTGCCTTTGTTTTATTGTCTTTTTTTCTTTTTCTGCCCCTTCATTGTTTTTTCCTCACCTACATTTGTTTTCCTATCCTTCTGAGTCGCCTTTATCCATATTCATGTTTCTCTCTCTCTCTCTCTCTCTCTCTCTCTCTCTCTCTCTCTCTCTCTCTCTATCTATCTATCTATCTATCTATCTATCTATCTCTCCCCATCACTTCACCTCAGCCTCCCTTCATAAAGAGTTGTGAGAGTAAGTCCTTATACCAGTTCCAGATAATTAACCCTATAATTGACCTGGCAAATTTTTCAACACTCAAGGCCTGTTGGAAATGAAGGACAGACAACATTACAGGTAGGAGGAAATGAGTGATGAAACTGGGGTGACTGTGGTGATGAGACTGTGGTAGGTGAGGTGGTGGTGATGGTTGAAACAGATGGGACTGTGGTAGTTTTGGTGGCAGAAGAAGAGGCGGATTGTGGTAATTGTGCTTGTGGTACAGTAGTTTTGGGGGCCTTTAGGAAGAGTTACGTCCCTTATTCCTATTCCCCCCCCCCTCTTCCTAACCTCCCCCGACCCATTCCCTCATCCCCCGCATCCCCTCCCCTCATCATCCTCCTACCCAGCCTCCCCTCGCCACCCTCCTAATTCACCCCTCTACTTCACCCCCCTCATGCCCTACCGCTGCCGTCTCTCCTTCCCCCTTCCCCACATCCCGTTCCCCCTTCCCCACATCCCCTTCCCCCTTGCCCCTCGACCTCATTCTTGCGCACCCCCTCCCCCACCACTCTGAATTATGTCTTCATGTTTCACTCTTTCACCATCATCTTTGCCATCTCGGCCTTCTTCCTTCATCCACCACTCTCATCCCTCACCCCTTTCCACCCTCACCCATGCAATTTTCACCCTCACCCATGTCATTGTTACCCCTCATCCCTCACTTTTTTTTTTTTTTTTTTTTTTTTTTTTTTTTTTACCCGTCTCCCCTTTTTACTCTCACCTCTCACCCTTTTTCACCTTCGTCACTCTCACCGCTACCGTCATCCTCTTTCCCTCACCCTTTCACCCTACTGCTCCCAATCTTTCTCCCCTCCCCTGCCCCTTCACCCTGTCATTTCTGCTCTCACTGTCTCTCCTTCACCCTGTCATCCTACTGCTCTCATTCTTTACACCTCTCCTCCCCCCCTTTCTTACCCTCTTACTTTCTCCTCACCCTGCTTCGCCCTCACCCTGCTTCCCTCTCATCCTGCCTCCCCCCCATAACCCTGCTCTCCCCTTACCCTGCTCGCCCCTCACCCTGCTCCCCCTCACCACCACCACAGCAACGTGCTATCCACACCACTTGTTGACAGACTCGGATCGTAGTACACAAAACACCACCTCAAGTTTACAGACAAGACTTCAGGTGTAGTTCTTTCACCTTCACTTGGCCCAGATTTTGTCCTTTTTGCGGCTAATTTCACGTACATTAAAGGCGGAAAAGAGTAGTGCTACGGTTCTGCGTCCTTTCTGTATTACATCTTCCTGACTAGAATTAAATGCAAGTGTTAATCTTTTCTTACTGGTTTCTTCAAGATGGGGCGGTGACAGTTTTAAGAACAAGTTTGAGTAAAAAGATTATAGTTTTTTTTTTTTCATGCAAGGAATAAGGAACCAAATGCTGGAAGACTGCAAGATTATTCCCTCCAAGAAAAATAAAAACACTTATAGTTAGGTACAAAGATGATATAAAAAACATGTAAAAAGAATATATGCAAAATTAATCGCAAAGGAAGTACTGCGAAGCCTCCTGTGCCACTCAGAGTACAGCCATTCAGCCCAAAGAGTGGAGGGGGAGAGTGGAATGAGGATTAGGAGGGTGAAGGGGGTGGGGGAAGGGAGTGGAGAAGGGTAAGGGAAAGGTGACTTAGGAAAGAGAAGGGTGATGAACGGTGGGGGAAGAGGGAAATGAATGAAAGGGGTAGGTGGTGACGGGAGAGGGAAAGGGAAGCGGAAGCGGGGACATGAGAAAGAGGAAGGTGATAGGGGGTGGGGAAGGGGAAGAAGGGAAGGGAAGGGAAGGGGGACGAGGGAAGAGAGGAGGGTGATAGGGGGCGGGGGAAGAGGGAAGGGAAGGGAAAGGGGAAACGTGGAGGAGAGGAGGGTGATAGGGGGCGAGGGGAGACGGAGGGGAAGGGAAGGAGAAAGGGGGAACGTGGGAAAGAGGAAGGTAATGGGATGGGAGAGGGGGAAGAGGAGGAGAAGGAGAGGGAAAGGGGGTGACGAGGTAGGAGAGGGGGGTGATAAGGTGGGGGAAAGGGGGATTAGGAATGAGAGGAGGGAGGGTGTGATAAGAGATCAAGAGATTGTACAGGAACGAGGTCTTAGAGATTCCAGGAAAGTTGGACAATGGAGAGAGAGAGAGAGAGAGAGAGAGAGAGAAAGAGAGAGAGAGAGAGAGAGAGAGAGAGAGAGTGGTTCTTTCGGCTGGTAGACTGTAGATATGCTGCTACATCCTTATTGTTACGTTATTAGTTTCCGGCAACAGTAGAAGAATTTGGTGTGTGTGTGTGTGTGTGCGTAATTAATTTCAGTATTTAGCGTGTATGGATGTGTTTATGTATGTATGTATGTATGTATGTATGTATTTCTGCTTGTACGTGTATGTAATTAACTGCAGCATATAGCGTGTATAATTTTTCCGTTCACTTGCCTTGTGTTTGTTCCGTGGGTATGATGGGCGATCCGGTATAACGAAGGGTCCGGTATAATGAAATGTTCCGAAATAGCGAGGGATGTGGAAAGACTGGCCGTATTCCAAAAAGACTGTAGATTCCGTAACACCTCATCCTTAGCGATTTATTCTTCTCATTACATCTCAGTCGATATTAAAACGATATAAATAACAGACAGTGGAATGTGAAGTTGTAATATGCAGAATTAATCGGTATGGAAGAGGTGTTACGAAGCCTTTTTGTCGCCAAGAATATATGGGGAGTACCGGGATAGTGGGCAATATTTCACGCCACCACCCTTTCGCCTTCCCTGTCGATCCCTGTCACTTTGTTGATGTTTGCAGTGTGTGTGTGTGTGTGTGTGTGTGTGTGTGTGTGTGTGTGTGTGTGTGTGTGTGTGGAGAGAGAATAATCGATGAGGCTTAGTTGCTAATGTGGTGGTGGTGCACAGAGGCGCTCTAGAAGGCGTCCTCTTCCTCCAGCTTCCTTAGCGATTTATTTTTCATATTACACTTTAACATTCTCTTATATATAATTTTTACGTTGTTTGAAATATTGAATAATTTTTGTCTGTAACCTGCAAAAGGATAAGGAGGTGTAATGTGCAGAATAATTCTGTAGAGAGAGAGAGAGAGAGAGAGAGAGAGAGAGAGAGAGATTTGGGATTTATCGTGATGTAATGAGGTGCTTTGGGGAAGTAATTATGGAGGATGGGGAGTAAAGGAGGCGACCAAAAGCTAATTGGATGTAAGGAGCATTGAGTTCAAGGTTATGGGGAGAGAGAGAGAGAGAGAGAGAGAGAGAGAGAGAGAGGAATGTGTGGAGGGTGGGGACGGAATAGGATAAAATATGGAATGGGAGAGCGTGGGGAGGAAAGGGTGCGAGGCAACATGGAGAGGGAGGGAAGAGAAGAAGTAAGTATGGAGGCGGGGGGAGGGAGACGAGGTAGTATGGAAAGGGAGAAGGGGAAGAAGGTGTGGAGGTGGGGATAGAAGAGAGGAAGTGTGGAGTTGGGTGGGGAGATAAAAGGGAGTGTGAAGGTTAGGGAGTGGGGGGCACAGAAAAGAGAAAGTGTAGGAGGTAGGGGTTGGGGAGGAGGTGGAGGAAGAGGAAGAGGTGAAGTGGGCTCTCCTTCTGTGCCTCTGAGCGTTTTATGTGCTCTGATCTCTTCACTTTGATTAACGGGGAGTTTAGAGTGCGCCATGGGGGTGGGGGTGGAGGGGAGGGGGGAAGGAGGAAGGAGTTGGGAAGGTCATTGGGTGGGGATGTAGGTGGGGGATAAGTGGGGTCAGTGGAGGAGAGGAGGGAAGGGGGAAGGAGTTGGGAAGGTCATTGGGTGAGGATGTAGGTGGGGGATAAGTGGGGTCAGTGGAGGAGAGGGGGGAAGGGGGAAGGAGTTGGGGAGGTCATTGGGTGGGGATGTAGGTGGGGGATAAGTGGGGTCAGTGAAGGGGAGGGGGGAAGGGGGAAGGAGTTGGGGAGTTCAGTGGGTGAGGGTGTAGGTGGGGGATAAGTGGGGTGAGTGGAGGGTACATGGGACGAGAGAAGGAAGAAAAAGATGGGGTGAGGAGGTGGTCGATTAGGCGAGATGGTAGTAGGTGAAAAGGAAAGGAATATAATGAGTGAACATATAATCTCCCTCCCTTCATGCTTTTCTATCCTTGTCTTGAACTCATAGGATAGTTTTTTTTAGTTACAATCTTCCCCATACCAATCACGAAACTACCTACAGATCGGGTGCTGTTTGCTTTCCTTTGTACTCATTCTGCATCTCCTCCTCTCCAACACTTCCCCCTCCCGCCCCTTCCTTTCCTTCTCCCTTCCACCCTTGTCTGCTCTCACTTCCCCCTCTCTTCCTCACGTCTCTCTCACCTTCCCTCCCTCTCCCTCATGTTCTTCCTCATTCACCGTGCCTCCACCTCTCCCTTCTACGTTAACTGCTTTAATATCTCCCGTTAGTACCTTCCTTTCGCTCTCACATCTCCCCCTCCTCCTTCCCTTTGCCTCATCTCCCCCCCCCTTACCCTCTCCTTCCTCTCTTCCTCATCCCTTCCCCTTCCTCCCCACCGTCTTCTCTTTCACTTCCTCCTCCTCCTCCCTTTCCCCGTCTTCCTCCGTCCTTTCCTTCCAGTATATTAACTTCTGTGTATTTATTTGACATAAGGGCAGAGCAGGTATAAGAATTTCCCGGTGTTTATGAGGAAGGGCGGCTTTAAGTCACTTTGAACCTGGAGAGAGAGAGAATTCTCTCTCTCTCTCTCTCTCTCTCTCTCTCTCTCTCTCTCTCTCTCGTTGCTGTAAACCCTGCTCACGTTTCCCTTTCTTCCCTAAAAATTCTCAAGTTGTCGAGTTAGTCTGTGTGTTCCTGCACGGTACTTAACTTTTCAGAATTTCCCGGAAAGCATAATTTTGATAGCCAACGATATTTCAGTTCTGCCAATCAGCTTTTCATTTATAAAACTTTTCTCTTTGTAATCCCGCCCTTTTTGAGTTCCATTAATCGAGTTTTATATTTGAATGACTTTTTTCATCGTATTTCAACCATTTTGCGTGTGTGAATTCGTTTGGATGCCCGGAGTGGTATTGGTCGTTGGATATTCATGTTTTTCTTGTGATTCTAGTATTCAAATTGTCAGCCATATTGGAAAGTATGGGGAGCGTGTGGGATTTTTGATTAAACGGACTTATATATCTACTTATAATTCGTAGTAATAGTAGTGGCGATAGTAATAATAGCAGTAATAGTGGTGATAGTAATAATAGTAGTAATAGCGACAGGATTAATGTCTTTCTGTATCCTTTTCCCCGTAACATGGCCCAGATTTTCGTCCTTTTGCTGCTTATTTCACGTAGCAAAGTGGCAGACAGTACTACGGCTCTTCATCCATTCCACAGCACTTCCTCGTGACTAGCATCATAGCATTCAAGATGGAGAGATGGCAGCTTTAGGCCACGTCAGAATAAAGAGTATAGTAATGGTGACAGTGATCGTGAGAAGGAAGTAACTAGAGAGAGAGAGAGAGAGAGAGAGAGAGTGAGTTCGTGCCTGGTTGGGTCTCTGTGGGTATTATCACCACTCACGCCATAAGCACCAGTCATAACCCACAACTCTCTCTCTCTCTCTCTCTCTCTCTCACACACACACACACACACACACACACACACACACACACACACACACACACACACACACACACACACACACACACACACACACACACACACACATTGAGCTATATCCTAAAGAAACCCTAAAGATGAATACCTCGAGGTGGTGTGTTTGTGTGTGTGTGTATGTGTGTGTGTTTAGTTTGTTATTGTAATGTCTTTTATTTGCCTGTGTTTTGTCAGTGTTTGTGTTGTAAGCTTTCAAATTCTGTTATAATTAATGAAGTTTGGAAGGTCAGTGGAAGGTCAGGGAAAAACACGGCCTTTCACCTGAGAGAGAGAGAGAGAGAGAGAGAGAGAGAGAGAGAGAGAGAGAGAGAGAGAGAGAGAGAGATCTTACCTCTTCAATACAAGCACGTCTTTATTTATTTATTCATTTCTCTACTTTTGGTGCACATTAACTCAACGATTTTTTTTCCTCTTCGATACATATACGTCATTATTTTTATTTTACTTTAATTTTTTGTATATATGGTGCGGCGCGATACATCAGGCTTTTTTTTTTTGTTTGTTTTTTTTTTTTTGTTTTTAGGTACCCGGGCAGCTGCTTATACAATCGGCTTAGGGACAGTCACGGCAGACAGGGAAAGGGGTAATGGGAGTGGGGAATGGGGGAAAGGGAAGGGTGCTGGGGATTGGGTGATTGAGGACGGGATTAGGACTGGAGGGGGAGGGACTGGGGTATTGGGTATTTAGGGCTAGGGATTAAGGCTAGGGAGGAGGGGTTGGGGGTTAAGGACTGGGGGTTATGACTGGTATAATTAACAGCCATCAGGATACGAAACTTGCGTCACTAGGATTTGTTACTGATGCTGCTGATGATGATGGTGATGACGTGAGACAGCGAGTTTTAGTTTATTGTAGGAAAATATGAATACTCTACCGTTTTGCCCCTCCAATCGTCTTTGTGTAGTAGTTTCACTGCCCCCTCGTTCCCCACTCAGGTTAATTCCAAAGATCTGAGGCGACGTATAACGGAGGTTTATTTAAGAGAGAACAGCTATAGTTGTGTTCTGAATGCTGGCTAACCTCCGACTGTCTCTCAGCGAGCAGCGGGCGTGGGAACCTTAGCTTAACTCAGCAGTTTAAAGTAATTTGCTGATTAACATCAACTGTACTGATTACATAGACATGTATAGGTTTAGGTGTTATGATGTATGGTTACATGAGTACAGTGATATAGTATGGGTACAGTACTATCCCTGTGTGTGTGTGTGTGTGTGTGTGTGTGTGTGTGTGTGTGTGTGTGTGTGTGTGTGTGTGTGTGTGTGTGTGTGTGTGTGTGTGTGTGTGTGTGAAATTCTACGGGGTATAATCTTCATATTTCATTAAGTTTGCCGCCGCATCGAGTGCCTCTCAGCTTCATCACCATTCACAGCAAAGCTTATCACTCATGAAGCTCAGAGTATCCCTTAATTTAGCGTCCCGGGGTTTAAACATCATAAATCCGTTTAAAAATTCATATGAGGGCCGGATAAAGGGATGTGCCGTGGCGTATCTGTACCAGTGCGGGATAGAAAATTGGTCAGCGTGGAAGAGTGACCTGCCTAACCTAATCTAACGTAATTCAACTTAATCCTAACCTAGCCTGACCTGGAATAACATAACCTTATCCAACCCAGCCTAATTTAATCTGACCCCACCTCACCTCACCTTATTACCTGACCTACCCTAAGCTAACCTAACCTAACCTGATTTAGTCTAACTTAATCAAACCTTATACGTGGTTCACATGTTCATGGAGTCAGAATTCTGTATGACACCGAATTTCGCTTTTAATATTTCACTCCGATGGCGTGTGTGTGTGTGTGTGTGTGTGTGTGTGTGTGTGTGTGTGTGTGTGTGTGTGTGTGTGTGTGTTTGCTTGATATTTTCACCCAATTTTCTTCAGTCAGTGGTAAACTTCTTGAATAGATTGATTTGCTGTTGCCTTTATTATTGATTCCTTCGCCACTGGAAGTCTGCTCAGAGTTTAGGAAAATCGTCTGATAGAGGCAAGATTAACGCCTTGACGCATTTCTTACCATGCTAACTTCAGACGCTTTCATACAGCTTAGTAGTTTTTTTTTTCCCCCGAAATTTTTAGTTACGGTCTTCCCATACCCCTCCAGTACGAGAAGCCAATTTTAAGCTGAGTAAAATCGTCTGGAGGTAAGAAGAAACGCAAACAAGGGACGGGAACAGTTTAGTGATTCGAATTTCTTGTACGGTATATATATTAATTGTCAATCCATCTCAGCCCAAACCCAGAAAAAATCGTCTGAATACAGGAAGAATAAGTCAAAACGTCAGCAGATTGAAGAAATTATCATGATTTTTTTCCTCCTTGTACGGTATCAAATTTGTTGGGACATCTGAATCCAATGCTGAATAATATCGTCTCGAGGCAGCAAGAATTACATTGAAATAAGTTACTGGATTGAAGATATTAAACAAGAAACTAATTTTTAAAAGCAGACCTCCACGAATTGATTTTTTTTCTTTTTCTCCTTTTCTTTTATTCTCATTTTCTTTCTTTATTCTCTGTCATTTTGTTTCATTTTTCTTGTATCACAGTTATGTTTTTTTTTTTTTTCATTTTCTTTCATTTTCTTTCTTTTTCTCTTTCATTTTCTTTTTTTTTTTCCTCTTGGTATCACAGTCGGTAGCATATCTGAATCCGGAAATCCCCCCCCCCTCACTTTCTCTCTCTCTCTCTCCCTGACCTGGGTGTCTGGTCTGAGTTCTATCTTGTCCACATTAAATTTTGATTAGCCTGTCCTGTGCCCCTCTCCCTTTCCCACCACCAACAGTGTTATTTTTGTTGCACCACACACCTGCCTCACCACACACCTGCCTCACCACACACCTACCTCTCGACACACCTGCCTCACTTCACACCTGCCTCACCTCACACCTGCCCCACCTCACACCTGCCCCACCATATCTGCCCCACCACACACCTACCTCATGACACACCTAAATCACCACACACCTGCCACACCACACACCTGCCACACCACACCTGCCTCACCACACACCTGCCTCACCACACACCTACCTCTCGACACACCTGAATCACTACACATCTGAATCACCACACACCTGCCTCACCATACCTGCCTCACCACACTCCTGCCTCACCACACACCAGCCTTACCAAACATTCTCTCTCCCCTTCCCCACCCAACACTCTCTCTCTCTCTCTCTCTCATCATATTGCTGCAAGGGCTTATCTCTATCGATCGTAAAATTTCACCAAGTAATTACCGTAGGGGAGATGAAGGAGGCAGTGCCGTGTGGGGAAGGGATGTATGGTGAGGTATACGGTAGCTGTTTGTGACGAGATACATGTAGTTAGGTGTAAGAGGTGTGTGTGTGTGTGTGTGTGTGTGTGTGTGTGTGTGTGTGTGATGAGGTGTTTGTCTGGCAAGTGTATACCATATATTGTGAAGTGTATGAGTGGGAATATGTATATGTGGCAAGATATACTCGCATGTTTATATATCATCATCATCATCATCATCATCATCAGCCATTATAAGCATGCTGCAGAACAAAGGCCTCCCCCAACCTTCTCCACGAATTCCTGGACTGAGCCAATCCTTGCCACGTTTTCCCTGCAAATTTGCCTTTTTCTGCTGGCTTACAATCTTTTGGTGTCCGGTCAGTCAGTCTCGTGCTCCATCGGTTATTCCTTATTTTTGCTACATGGCCTGCCCACTTCCATTTCTGTTCTTTTATAACTTCTTTAATGTCTTGGACTTTAGCCCAAGTTGATCTTTTCTTGTGTCTTAAAGATATTCCCAACATTAACCTTTCCATTGCTCACTGTGAATAGATTACTGTAGTTTATTTTCCACTGATTTTGTCAATTTCCATGTCTCACGACCTCACGTCATAGCTGGAATTATACATTCGCTATATACTTTTCGTTTCATACACATTGGCAAGCTACTGGTACTTTTCATAATGTCTCTATGTTTTCCGAAAGCTTTCCATCCAATTGTAATTTATCTTAACGGCCATACCACGTTGAGTACACAGCTTCCCGTCCGATCAGCGAAGTTAAGCAACGTTGGGTCTGGTTAGTACTTGGATGGGTGACCGCCTGGGAACGCCAGATGCTGTTGGCATAACGTTCTCCCCAAGTGTCAAGTGGGGTTGGTGGAGGATTAGTGCCCCTCCCTGTAAAACAATTAACTCTAAGCCCTTGGCCACCTTGTTTGGGATACATGGCGTCTGGCAATGAATGAATAATCATGGTCTTCCATTAATTTTAGTATTTGCCCCAAGTAATTATACTCCTCGACTTCTTCAAAAAAAAAATTTCGCTTATTCTGATGACGCTTTTTGGTGTATGTGGATTAAACATTAGTTTTACTGCGGTTCATCTTTAGTCTACTTTGAGACTTTCTCTGTTCAGGTCACTTAACATTTCTTGCAATGTCTCTGCTGTTTCTGAGATTAGGGCAGTGTCATCTGCTAATCTTAAGTGGTTTAACTTTCCTCCATCTATGTTTACTCCTTTGTTTTCCAGTCTACTGTAACTTTCTGAAAATACATTCAAGGCATGCTGTAAATAATTTTGGTGAACTTGTATCTCCCTGGCGCACGCCCTTAATTTTTTTCCGAGTCTTTATGTAATTTGACTGTAGCAGTTCCCTCATTATATATGTTTTCAAGCAGTTTTATAATGTTCTTATTTGCACCCTGTTCTCGCAGTGAATTTATAGTTGCTATTTGCTCCCCTGAGTCAAATGCCTTTTCGTAATCAACAAAACCTAAACAAAGTGGTTTTTTATATTCTAGTTTTCTCAGTTAGCTGATTCATTGTGTGTAGCTGGTCAGTAGTTGAATACCTGCATCGGAATCCTCCTGCCTGGTCACGAGGTTGGTTTTCTTCCAGATTTGTTGTTCTGTTCGTAAGGACTTCAGTGAAGATTTTGTAAATAACTGATAATAAGCTAATGGGTCGATAGTTATTAAGATCTTTTGAGTCGATTTTCTTATAACTGTTGCATGACACCATGTTTTGGGATTTTGTTTTTTTAATTTCATTCATCATTCATCATCCAATCCTGTGTCACCCCACAGAGGAGCGTGGGAACCCGGGGCTAGGCACTCCTTGGATATAAACCTTCACAGGCTCAATCCGACTGGAGTGCCTAATTACCCACTAAACCACCAGGCGCCATAATTTGGTTATACAGTATGGTTACCACCCAGCGTAGTAAATGGTTTCCTGATGTACAGGAATCCATTTGGCTTGTCACTCAGTCTAGAGTCACCCGTAGGCAGAAGGAAGAGGAAAGAATGAAGGAAAGAAAGACAGAAGTGGGAGTATAAAGTCACCCGTAGGCAGAAGATAAACAAAAGAATGAAGGAATTACAGAAGAGGAAGGACAGGAGAGAGGATAGTGCAGACTCCCAGAGCAGCACTACATCGAGTGAGTGAATGGTGAGTGCCCCCACCTACCAGCAATACATTGAGCAAATAAGTAGGCGAGCCTGTTTTGTATTTCTACTCCTGCATCCAACAGTTACATCTTCTTCCGGAGCCTTCCCACTTTTCATATTTTTAAGAGAAATGTTTACTTGGTCTGGTTCGTTCGTTCGTTCGTTTAAAGATTTCCTGCACCTATAGTGCAGGCCATGTTACCTCAGGTATTTCATTGTGTCAACTGAAAAGTTAGCTATTGGTACTACTGTCTTTGATGCATACAGTTCTTCATAAAATTCTTCAACTCTCTTCACCATCTTATCTCCTCATTTAATGACTTCACCATTTTAGTCTTTCATCAATGTAATTTGTTGCTTTCTTCGTGCCATTTAATTCGACCTGTTTCAGACTTTTTTCCTTTTTTTGTTGGTTTCTTTGATGTGATCTATGTTTCTCATTTATTTTTCTTCTTTTTGTCTTTTGTTGATAAGCTTATTTAATTCTGCTCATTCTGTTTCTTCTTCCTTTGTTTTTACTTTCATTTCCTTCTTTTTTTCATGCGCTCGAGTGTCTTTTCCGAATACTTCTTGGCTTTGGTTGTATTAGGTTTCCTTACTGCCTCAGCTGAGTCTCTTAGCACTTTTGTTAGTCTGTCATTCAACTCCTCAGTGTCACATTCAGCATTACTTAGAACCTGAAATATGTTCATTATTTCCAATTGAAAGGCTGCTTTGTTTTCATTTAGTTTTATTGGGCATATCTCTTTTATTTTTAATCATCTTTCTTTCACGTCTGAAACAGAATCTGGCTATGCAACCCACCATTCTCTGATCACTTCCTATATTTACTTTGCTGTTAACTGTGACATTTGTTATCGTGTTATTCTTATCTGCTATAATGAAGTCGATTTCATTCTTTGTTTCTTCATTTGGACTTCTTCAGGTCCATTTTCTCCCTGTTCTTTTGTACAAGAAAGAACATGTTCATTATTCTCATGTTATACGTTTCAGAAAAATTTACCAACATTTCTCCTTTCTCTATATATACCGGTGTATATATATAGATAGATAGATGGATAGAGAGAGAGATAGATAGATAGATAGATAGATTAATTGATTGATAGATATTAGATACAGATATAGATTTTTAATTTTTTTATTGATATATTTATATACATTACACATCTCAGATGCCTTCACAGTTCTGGTCTTGCATCCTGTAATTTTCTCTTGTTATCTCCCGTGCATCTTGGCCTTTTTTCATCATTTTTTTTTAATCCTCCTGCCCCTGTTAAAATGGTTGTTTGTGGTGGATGGTTGGTACCTGGCATTCGTTTCACCAAGTTTCCTTCATTTGACCGGATACAATGAATCTGTCGAAATAAGAGGATGCAGATATTTTCCTTAAGTTTATTTGATGGTCATTTACGTTTTAATACACTTTTCTGTTAATTCTGTGTATAAAATTAAATGGCAAAATTTGTTCTTGGTTGAAAGAATGTCAGTTTGGCGTGCAATCTCTCTGTGTGAGGCTTCAATAAGGGGAACGACCTTGGGGAGGAGGGGGTTGGGGGGAGGCTGAAAATCTCACTGGTCAAAGACTTAAAGTTGTATTGGTGCAGTAGAGAGAGAGAGAGAGAGAGAGAGAGAGAGTTTGGGACAAGTTAATCATGCATTAGTCTAATCTACTTCAGAGAGAGAGAAAGAGAGAGTGGACTAAGTTAATCGTGCATTAGTTTAATCTACTTCAGAGAGAGAGAGAGAGAGAGAGAGAGAGAGTATCCTAGACTGATGATTAAAAAAAAAAAAACACTCAAGTGAAAATCTGCCATAATTATGGTACATAAAAAGGTTAATAGGAATAATACTTAGGATGAGCTGGACAGGTAGGGTAGAGAGGTATATGAATGAGGGTGGTGTGAGTTGGAGGGAGGGCAGTCTGATAACAGAGGATAGGTTGACATGGAAGCACCTTGTTCATAACAACCCCTTTAGAGATTATGGCATTTGGCTTTACATATACCTCTTTTTTTTTTCTTTGATATCCGTAGCTAACTTGAATTTTGTTCTTATATTCCTACTTGTATGTACTACAGCGAAAAAAATGGTTGCAGAATAATTATATACTATATGACTTATCTGATTCTATACACAACCTATAAGTCTTACACATAAGGCATATCAGCATATACAGTAGATCTTACAGCCAAGGATCATTGTCTCTCCTCTCACTATAACGTTAATCAGTTGGTGCAGCACAAGCTCGTGATCGTGATTGCAAATGTGTTTTGTTAAAGGGTATTGTTAAGCTGTGTAAAATTTCATTTTTCATTCATTCTTCAGATTCTTAAACAGTAATAATTGGCATTTTAATTGGATTGTGAATCTCTCAACTTGTTACATTGATATTTACGCAGTACAAAAGAAAATGACACTCAGATGGTAACTAAGTGACAGTGTGGGAGGCAGAGATAATACAGTACAGTATTGTCATGGAGGTTCAAAATGGTGAGCATGGAGGATGTGATTGGACCACCTCATGATGGTGGTGGTGTAGTTTTGGACACCATGGCTGGTGGGTTTCCACGCAGCTGCTCTTGGTCAGTAACCCCTGCCACACCTCCAGTAGCCACAGTCTCACCTCCCAACCTTCCACCAGTCATGGGAGACGGCGGCCATCGTAGCCGGTGCTACTATGACCCACTGCAGAAACGTGGCAGCCTGACAGTAGTGCGGAGCCCCACCCGCCCAGACTCTATGCCCCGGCCTGACCGCAGTCCCCGTCGTTCGCTGGGCGCTGTGTGGCGAGTGTCATCATCTAGTCCGGCACGGCAACTTGGTGCCTGGTTAGGGCGGCGGCCACGTTCATTTGCTGGCACTGAGGAATCAGTTGCAGCCATGTATAGCAGTGGCCAAACACTGGCTCCACCTACCTCACCTGTGCCCTCCTTGTGCTCGTCCTCCCCTGAACCACCGTCACCTCATGATCTCACCAGTAGTCGACAGTTGTATGGTGGATCAGCAGGCACCACAGGCGGCCTCAGCAGTAGCCCTTCTGCTGGCTCTCTTGCAGCGCTGAACAAAGTTCCCACCCCTCGGCGCCCCACGAGCCTCTTCATAAGTGGGCGAGCACGACCTCGTCGCCTCCACCACACACCCTGTGTCACTAGGTATCATGACCACCATTTATGTGATATCCACCCTTGTCACTGGATTAAGTTTATATCTCTTGGTGTTCTTTAAAATGGTTTTGCTTGTGATAACCATAGTACTGTACTGGTATAATAACTACCGTAAGTAAGTAAATCGAGCAAAGCTTCAGTAAATATTTGTGTGTGTGTGTGTGTGTGTGTGTGTGTGTGTGTTGGGCATAATTATTGCATGGAGATGGTTAGAATAGCTTATTGTTGATAAATAGTTACAAAAGTTAATTTATGTATGCTTCTTGTAAAAGCTTTGTATTGTTTCAGCAGTCCTATGCATGTTCAAGGTAAGAAAACGTAAATGAAACTTACTGAAATTTATATGGAAGGACAGGGTTTTGCAGGCTGTCAGTCTTCTGTTCATTTTCATAAAAAAAAGAAATATATGGCTTTGACATTTTAGAAAGATGTTATCTGTCTACCTATCTATCAGTCTTTCAGTCTGTTTGTGTGTCTGTCTGTCTTATCTCTATCTTTCTGTGTATTTATTTGTCTGTCTGCTTCTCTGTTTGTCAGTCTGTTCAAATATCTTTAGCCAGATCCCATACTCTATGAAACTGACCAGTTTTAAAATAATTTATATATATGTTTTTTTCAGGTTATGCAATGTGACTGTGACGCGGCTCCAAGTAACTCATCCTTTGGGGGGAGACTTGACTTCTGTTGCTCTGGCTGTCAAGATGCAGTCCTCTAAACGCACCCTACGCTCTAATGAGATCCCTCTTCCGCCCAATGGCATCCTTGATATTGAACTACAACTCACCTTTTCTCTACAGGTAAGGTGTTAAGGAGTTGTGAAGGTGGAGAATGTGTAAAATTCAAATATCAGATTTTTGCTGTTTACATACTTGCTTTCCATTAATGTACCTAAGTACTATGGTAACCTTCTCTAGTTTTAAGAGGAGGCAACATATTTAGCTGAAAGTCTCACTCAAATATCCCTTTAGATATGATGTTAATTATAGCCTACCATTTGGTCAGTAACCATAGGGTAATATTCAGCTGTGTGTGTGTGTGTGTGTGTGTGTGTGTGAACAGAATTACTCAGGCAGTTTTTAACTGATTTTAACCAACTTCAGTGGAAGAGTTGAGGGTCAGCCAGTGAGATGAACTGGTGTTTTTGAGAGGAATTTTTTGAAGTACCATATCAGTGGGCCAGGTCAAAGTTTGACCTAGCAGAGTGAACTGAAACAGTTTTTGTCCTGTTTAGACCAAACTTGGGAGAATTAAGGGTAAGCCAGGAAAAGGATTTGGTGTTGAGAACAGTCAGTCAAAAGTCAAGGTCACAGTGCAGGGTCAAAGTTTGACGTGCATGTCTTGGAACAAAATTACTAAAACAGTTTCAGTCTGACTTGAGCCTGACTTGGTGGAAGGATTGAGAGTCAGCAGAGGGGTTCCTCTGTTATATTTTAAAATACTGTATAGGTCAGTGTCACATGGCAAGGTCGATTTCTAGTTTTCATTCAGTTTAGACCAAACTTTGTGGAAGGGAACTAGGTAAGGCAAAGACTAAGGGAGTTGAGATTGTGAGCAGTCAAAAGCCAAGCTTGCAGGGAACGCTCAGATGTCAGAGTCACAGGACAAGGTTAGCTTAAATAATTTTAATGTAATTTGATCAGCTCGGAAGAAGGGTTAAGGATCAGGGAAGAATGAAGTACTGTACAGTTATTTGAGTTTAAAAGCAGTTGGTCAGCTGTGAAGATCACAGGACAGAATCAGATTTTTGGGTTTAGATAAGTTGATGGATGTGCGTGCTTCTTGTTGTTGTTGTTTGTTTGTTTGCTTACTTTATGTATATCTGAAAACAGAAATCATCATTAATCAGAAAAGTACAGGATACAAAAAGAACTAAACCTGCAGTTTAATTTTACTTTTGATTATTTCCACTTCAAAATTTTCTGTCAGTATTGTATTAAAAATATATGCCGCATGTGGTAACAGCGTTAGAGTTTAATACTGTATGGTAGTGAGACCTTGGCAGTAAAGGAAGAGGATATTCATAGGCTGAAATGTACAAAAATGACAATGATTAGATGGGTGTGTAATGTGTCCTTGAATGTGAGGCCTGGTGGGGGGAGAAGGGCTAGTATTGCAACTGAAGACTTGAAAGGAAGGATGGGACTGGAGTGTATTGGTGCTGTGATGAGGAGGGGTAGACTGAGGTGGTTTGGGCATGTTTGAGAGGATAGAGGATGCCATTTGGGTGCAGAGGGTGAGAAGTGTGAATGTCAGGGGTATGGTTGCAAGAGGCAGACCAAAAAATACCTAGGACAAGGTCATAGACTGTAACCTCTGGGATAAGGAGCTAAATAGGGATGCTGCCAAAGATCAAGCAGCATTGAGAGCCACCATTGGGTGGCCAAGGCCAACGCATGCAAGCATGTTGGAGCCTTGATAAACAATATGATATGATATTTAATGTAAGATAAGTAAAAGATTTTTCCTCACTTTTCCCTGACAGTACCCTCATTTCCTTAAGCGGGAAGGAAATACACTACAGATAATGCTCCAGCGGCGCAAGAAATACAAAAACCGCACCTTCCTGGGCTTCAAAACGCTAGCAGTAGGAGTCATCAATATGTCACAGGTAATTGAAGTTCTTTTCCCTCCATCCTTCAGAGTTTGTGGGAGTAGTACATGTGGGTAAGTTATTCTAGAATTTAACATTTAATGGGGTTGTCATACCCTATTAATAATGCAAGGGTTACATGTAAGAGGAGTACAGTATTGTACTGTAATATGCCTTATTTTAAAAAATTATAACCTAAATAATTTAAGCATTATGTTTAATAAATGGTCTCTTTCTGGAAAGTATTATTGTGTGAGTAATTAAAAATATGCTCATTGACTCCAGTGTCAATGGGATGGCACTTGAAAACTGAAGAGAGCAACCTCATTTACTCAAGTTCAAAGTCTCAGCGATTGTGTTTAGTAAACTCTACTAAAACAAGTTTGAAACATCCATAACTAGGACCCACTGACTTCTCTGCAGTTGACTACACTTGTTTCACTTCATGCCTGTTCTAGATTATTGCCAGCAAGTTATCTTCCTATAAACCAGAAACGTACAGAAATGTCAATGATCAGGTGGATGTGCAGTGCGTCCCTGAGTGCAAGGCCTGGGGGGGTTAGGTTTATGATGGAAGAGTTGAGAGGTAGGATGGGACTGGAGTGTATTGGTATTGTGATGAGGAGAGGTAGGTTGAGGTGGTTTGGGCATGTGGAGAGGATGGGAGGATGATAATTGGGTGCAGAAAGTGAGAAATGTATTGGGGGTGGGGTTGCAATGGGCAGACCAAAAAAAAACCTGGAACAATGTCATTAAGTGTGACCTCAGGGTTAAGGGACTGAACATGGAGGCTGCCAGAGACTGAGCAGCATGGAGAGCCACCATTAGGTGACCAAGGCCAATGCATGCAAGCATGCTGGAGCCTTCAAAAACAAAGTGAAAAAAGCGAAACAAAATCACTTCATTCCAATTAGGCCTGCCCTGTTCCATGCTGGCTTATCTTATGAAAATATCTGTACAGTAAGTACTGTATATTCAAACTTTCTTCAGGTGTTGCAGCGTCCTGTGGATCGAGAACTGGAACTTTACAGTGAAGGGAAGGAGAAGGGAGCATCACTGGCCAGAGTTACCATGGTTTCTTTATCCTCCCAGCCAGTTGACACAGATGAACCAGGAGAGAGGACTAAGTCATTTATGGCAGATAATCCTGGTAAGTTTTGTGAGATGTTTTGTAATGATAAGTGTACTTTTAAAGGAGTTGTCAGGTGTTATTTAAAGTGAAGATTTTTTTGACTAGTACAGTTGAAATATTTGTAGTTGGTATTGTTCATTCACCTTAACTTGGCCCAGAGTTTCAACCATTTGCAACTGATTTGACAAGACAGTTTTATAGCTCTACATTTTTCCATAGGAATTTTTTGTGACTAGCACAGTATTCAGGATGAAGAGATGGCAATTTTACTTCAAGTGAAAGTGAAAAGAGTATACAATAGTTTATGGTACTGTATCATGTTTGTAACTGCAGTGCCATATGCAAGGAATTATCGTGTTTAATTTTGCATGAAGCATTTATTTTTGTCAGACATAAGTATTCCTGTAAAATGTTCATCCAAGTATGTTAGTATGAATTTTTCTTCATGGCAATTTAGCCTTCAGTGTTTGGTATAAGTATAGATTGAAAGACTTCAATAAATTACATGACTCAGTTTGCCAAACAGTTGCTGAACATTACATACAACAACACTGCAGTACACACAACACAGTTTTTAGGTAACAGCTGTCTGTAGTTGGGCAGATTGTTTATGAAAATGAGAAAGTGAGATCATTTTTACTCAAAAAGCCAGATATTGAAATGCTGCTATGTAGCAAAGACTTATGTAAAGATGTCCGCCCTTTGTGTGTCTGCAGCCATGGGTCCACTGTTGCTGCTGATGTCTCGAAGAATGTCCCACGGTCAGGGGAGCTCTTCCCCTCTTCTCTGCTCTCAAAATCCTTTTGAAAATTTCCCACCACTCTCTCAGATTTCAGCATTCAGAGGTTCTGATTGGAGAGTTTCAAGTAGTACCTTATTCTGTGTGTGATTTCCGGTTAACAAGTGATACTTTAGTGTGACACTAAATATTTACCTTTTTCACATTAATTGGGACACAACATCCTACATGTAGAAAACTCCTCTGAGGCCAGGAATTTGCTGCATGATGGTTATGTTTAAAGAAGTGTGGTCTTAAAATTTCTTTTAATACAGATTTTATAATGGTTAATACTGTAACACTGCTTGATACTCCTCATAATATAAATACATGTGAGAGGGTCATTTGATAGACTATTGGTCAATTTTTCCACTAATTTTTGCTTGGCATGCATCAGATTGGTGTTAAGAAAAAGCTGCTTTGCTACTTTGTCCCTGTTCTGAAGATGTAAAGCTTTTATGCTGCTAAAGCAAAGATTGGAGAGGGAAACCTAATATCATGGCAGCAATATGCTGTGACTGGGTGGCTTTGCTGCCCTGTTGTGCAAACATCCTTCAGTTCTCTCTCTCTCACCTGAAAGGAGGAGGATGGACTGCAGGAAAAGGGTTATTTCAGACTGCAGTCCACTGGGTTCATTCTCAGATGAGCCTGGGAAGAAAAAATTTTTTTACTGCAATATGACATGATTACTCTGTTCCTAGGGTGTGAATTGTCATTCTAGTCAGCTTGGTAGCTTGTCTGGAGTATGGAGGTTGTCTTATTGACCCCATCAGTCTAGTGACATAATTTTCATTTTGATCAGGCCACCACCAGACAGTGTTACAGAGTTTAAGGGAGATAACTTTTTGTGAAAGGGTTAAATGAAAGCTTTATGCAACCCTTTCAATTTGAAAAGGTCTTCTGAAGCTGAATAAAATCATCTGGTGATAGCAAGAATTAACTAAAAATTATGTCACTATACTGAAATGATGAAAATGTTGAAAATGTGCTGTACCTGATATTAATGGAAGCTTGAAAATTTTTCAGCTCCATACCTCCATACTATACTTTCATGTTTCCTAGAATTTAGAAACTCTGAAATAAAGGTATGCAATGCAGCACCCATATAGTGTACAGTACCACAGTTTAATGTAATATCTGACATAAATGTATGCAATGCAGCACACATATATTGTACAGTACCAAAGTTTAATGTAATATCCAGTGCAATTTTCATATGAAGAGTAAAATAGTGGGGTTTTTAACCTCATGAATCTGGGTGACATCCTTTGTTTAGCATTATTCATGTTGCTGCTTGACAGTTTTATTCAGCTTGGGAAATAGCTCATGAACTGAAGGGGTTTAAACTGTATATATATCACCCCTCTGTTTTGAAAGGTCTGTCCTGAGCTGAATAAAATTGTCAAGATGTAACAAGAATGTAACAGAAAAAATGTAATCTGACTGGGCGGGATAATAATACAGAGTACAGTAATACAGTTGTAACTTCTGTATGTTGGTATTACCTCAGACCGTTCAGTGGATCTGGTGGAGGTGTACACTGATGAGGATGAGGACTACAGCTCCCCAGATGAGGGCAGTGACTCAGAGCCCATCCTAGAAGAGGGAGCAAGGCGGCCACACCATCACCTCAGATCAAACACACGCTCAAAAAGCCTGCCTCCCAATGCTCGTGTAAGTTGTTGTTTCTCTCCTTTTAACTCTAGTACTAAACTTCCCAGTAGTAGGTGGGGTTACCCACCATTCACTCACATGATGTGCTACCTTTAGGTGACTCTGCACTGAATGATAAGCCAAATGGTTTCTTGCATTCCAGAAAACTAGGTATATACTCTATTGGGTGGTAATCATATAACAAAACAGATGCATAGTGGTCTAGTGGGTCAGGGTACCCCAGCCAAATGTGACCCATAAGAGTTTACATCCATTGGGCAATTTTGATACTGACATATTGAGTTGGCCATGTGTAGCTTTTTCTGACAGCAGAATAAAGATAGTTAACCCTTAACCCCATGAATCTGGTCACTTTTAGTATTAGTTTGCGCATGCTGCCTCCAGAGATGACTTTATTGAACCCAGGACAGTCCTCTAATACTGAAGGGGTTGAGTAAGACTATATCTAACTCCAGTGTGAAAAGTCTCCCCTAAGCTAAGTAAAAATTGCCATTAGAAGCAAAAGTATAATAAACACACACACACACACACACACACACACACACACACACACACACACACACACACACACACACACACACACACACACACACACACACACACACACACACACACACAGTACAGTAATTAAATTGAAGGGATTATGAGGGCAAGGGTTGACTTTGTTATATTATTGTAGCTACTGCAAGATTATTTTTTCAGCTGAGAGTATTAATGACCCCCTAAGGGTTATATTTTCAGTGTCTTGTCAAGACAACTAGTTGGGAAAATCAGATGTATTGTGCAACAGTTTTTGAGTCATGTTATACCTAACCTCTTTGATCCAGTGACATACAGTATTTACCATTTTGAAGAGGTCAAAAAAGGCTATACATTATGTAACCCCCAGGATTACAGTAGCAACCTCACTCCTAAACTGTATAAAGTTATTTGGAGAGGAGTTAACTGATGAATCATTAGTACATAATGATAGGTGGAACAGCAGGAAAACATTGGCCCTGAGGTACTCATGTTTTTAAACAAACTGCATCCTTTTTCACAGCAACGAAATTTGAAGCAGAGGTTCATTGCATTGCTCAAGAGATTTAAAGTTCCTGAGGCTCTGCAAGCATTTGAACAAGACCAGGAGTTGGATCCGAGAACAGGTATTTTGTCAGGTCGAGATCTCCCCCAGTTTTATCCTATCACTAAACAGTGTTCTGTAGACTGGCATAGGATTCACAGAAATCATGGAATGATATGTCATTTTATTTACTTTGTATAGCTTCCATTTTCTTTAATGTTTGCAGAAGAGGCAAAGGCAAATTTTTTTGGTAATTTTGGACAGATAATACAGTACCTAATTAAAGATTTTTTATGAATTTTTGTTTTTTGTGGATCCTGGCCATATGTGATGCATACTGAGTTTAAACATAATGCGTCTTTTATCACTGATATACAGAATTGGACAGATCATACAGTACCTAATTAAAGATTTTTTAAGAATTTTATTTTTTGTGGAGCCTGGCCATATGTGATGCATACTGAGTTTAAACATAATGCTTCTTTTATCACTGATATACAGAAATTGGTAGGTTTTAGAATTAAACCCTCAGTGTGTGAGCACTAGAAATGTAGCTTCCTACCTGCATTCCAAAGCAACTCATAAAGTAAGAAATTGGTAATTTAGCAGTCATTAGTAACACACCTTTTAAGTCTTAACATTACTTCAGATCATCTGTGCATAAAGTTCAGCTGCATTTTTGTTTAGTCACATTCCATAGCATAGATATAACAATGATCATCTGAGCTGTCCAAAGCATGAAGGACATATCGGAAGAAAAGATGCATTATTAAAGTTTCAGACAAACATGTATGTGATGAATTGCCATGCATATAGGCATTCACATAGCTGTCTTGCATCCACATTTATAATAACGGTATGATTAAACTTATCCCTACCTTCACACATGTATATGTTAACCTCATAATCGGATTTTACCATACCCAGGTATCCTAAGAACTCACCATAGTTTACACCTCCCTAAGAACCCACCATAGTTTACATCTCCCACTCCACCTTGTCATGAGCCTCCTCCAGATCCATGAATGTTATACATGAGCCATGTTGTATATTAAGGGTAAAAGTCACTGGTACAAGTAATTGGTTTTGTGAAGACAAGTAAACAATTTTTTTTTTTTTTTTTTTTTTTTTTTTTTTTTTTTTAAATGCTTGAGCTGTGTGTGTTTTATTTGTTACTTGGAAAAGAATATTTCTTGTGAGGAAAGATTTTGTACAGCGTTTTCTATATTATGCAAATTCAGAAGCAGGATAACATCATTTATATGTTTTCATGTCTTTATATACAAGTATACAGTATACTCACTAAATCTGGTTGGGTTAATGAGGAAAAAAAATAATGCAAACTGCAGAAACCCCTGTAGGACCAAAATTTACTCTGGGATTTACTAGTCAGTCATGCAAAATCCATTCACAGTCATTATGTTGTACACAGCTAATACAGTGCCAGCTGAAAATATAGCGAGATTCTGAAATAACTGAATAATAACAATTACACTTAGTCTTAGTTTGCTCCCCTGGCCTTCAGATGGGTGGAATTGTAAAATGAGGCATCCTCTAACTGTATAGTATTGTGGAATTATTGAATGTATGGCTATGAATTACAGTATTCTATTTTGAGTTCTTCATAAAAAAATTGATATATCCAAGTGAAACAGACTTTTTCTAAATTCACAAAAGTCTTTATTAGAAGTGCCAAAGTAGTAAAAAACTCTCATAGTGCTGGACTTAGTGAAGTTTGGATTTTTTTTAGTGTAGTACATTGACTAGAGATCCTTAAAAACAGCATTTACCACTCCGGTGATGCAAATTAGTTTAGAAATAATGATCTTTTGAGAGCTTATGTGTGCTTTGGTGATGTCAGCTACTACTGTCACCATAGACAAAGTGCACAAAGTAGAGCTTTGGTTTGAGTCACAATTTTTTTTTTTTTTTTTTTTTTTTGAATCAAAGAACAAACTGAATATCTCCTCCTCCTCCTCATCATCATCATCCAGACCTTCCCTCACACCATAAGTTGGGGTGAGGTAGGTTCCACAGAGCAAGAAAGAACCTGATAGAATTTCATTTTTCATTCATTGCCAGATGCCATGTATCCCAGACAGGGTGGCCAAGGGCTTAGAGTTAATTGTTTTACAGGGAGGGGCACTAATCCTCCACCAACCCCACTTGACGTAGGGATGCCAACAGCATCTGGTGTTCCCTGGCGGTCACCCATCCAGATAGATGAGATGCTAAAATCTCTTCAGCCATGAGACACTAAAATATCTTCACCCAAAGTAAAAGGTGAAATTGCAGGGAAAAGTGGTGACTTTGAATAATGTATGTGCTTAACATAACTTTCATCGAAAGTTACTCAACTGTGGCATGTTCTGCTCACTTGTTACTTAATTTTATGTACATAATAATATGATATCATGTTTCCTTGAAGGAATTCCCATGCTGAGATTGGCCAAAGTACAGCTGATGTCTTCTGTGAATGGGAAGCTAGGTTAAGTTCCAGAACCACCTGTTTACTTCCCAACACTTGCTGTAAATCCAAGATGTATAATAAGATTTCGGTAGTAGGAGGGGGTGCTCGCCATCCACTCACTCGATGTAGTGCTGCTCTCAGGTGTCTGCTCATTCCTCTCCTCCATCCTTCTTTCTTTCCATCATCTTCCTTCTTTCTTTCCTTCATTCTTTCCTCGTCCTTCCGCCTATGGGTAACTTCACACTTCTTCGTCTGACTTCCTTTCCTTCATTTTTTCTCTTCCTTCTGCCTGTGGGTGACTCTACACTGAGTGACAAGCCAAATGGTTTCCTGTACACCAGGAAGCCATTTGCTATACTTTGTGGTAACCATATAACCACCTTTGGTGCCTGGTTTAGTGGGTAATTACGACATTCCAATCGGATTGAGCCAGTGAAGGTTCATATCCAAGGTGTGGTTGGGGTTTATTGATCACAATGCCACTCAGGGATGAGTGAGGCTGGTCACTCTTATCTTAAATGTCAGGACCAACTTGCTTAGCCCTGGGCTTCCACGCTCCTTATGAGGCAGTGTAGGACTGGATGATGAATGGATGGATAATGAGATTTATAACTGTGTGAAAATCTCGGCTTGGATGTGAACTCAGTTTACTTGTGGCTGAGTTCCTTTTTAAGAATGATGATTGCGTGGCTAGTGACCAAGTTTGTCGACACACTTTTCTTATGGTATCTCCCAGGGTAAGTGGTGGCCATCCATCTACTTAGTCTTGTTTTGCATTGTGTAATTTATAGATGAAGCAAGATGTAAAAATATAGTTCATGAAGTTTCAGGAAAACAGTGATAACACCAAAAACCATAATTCATACACCATATTTGAGCACTGACTTTATTATATGTGTTTTTATGCATAACCAAGAGTCTTAGATAGGTGAAGTGGAAAAAGAAAAGTATTTGGTGATGGTAGTTGCTAATGTGTGTGTGTGTGTGTGTGTGTGTGTGTGTGTGTGTGTGTGTGTGTGTGTGTGTGTGTGTGTGTGTGTGCACCCACACATGCAAGTGTGTGTGCATGCATGCATGCATACTTGTGTGTGTTTGGTAGTGGTGGTGGTGTGATGAGACGTGGGGCAGTTGCCATGTTACCACACAGCCACCCCTCGAGCCAGGTTGAGACAGTGATTGTGTTGTCTACTGACTCTTGTAGTTTGAGTAAATAACATTGTACTCATGGTAGTTGCCAAAGTTACCATTTTTCCATAACAGTTTTGTTAAATAATCATGAATAATAAAGTTCTTTGTAGTAAGAAATGAAGTGAAAAATTTGTGTTTTATGGCCATGGACTTGGATGATAGGCAAAACAAAGTGTGGCAGTGTATGAGATAGTTGCCTTGGTAGCACACAGGCCTCTTGTATTGTAATTGCTAGTCTGAGTTGATCTTTTGTTGTTTACTGACCCTCCCACAATTGATAAATTAACTTTTTACAAATGCTAGCACCTAGAATAACCATATCTCTTTCATAATACATACAGCATCTGACACTGGTATGATGCAAGTGCAAGTGTAGAGACACCTAGCCATCAGCAGATGTTCTCAAGGCATGAACCTTCACCTGTCTGAATTTTAATTATGGATAAAAGATTACCAGAAATAAACTCATAAGTATTTGAACCTGCAAATTTTATAGGCACACTTTACTATACTAAATTATTTATTTGTAATCCATTCTTATTAAAAATATTATGGAATACAGAAGGTATTGCAGCATAATTGTACTGTGGTGCTATCACAGAACATACTTTAGGGTAAATGTGTTCTGATACAATGTGAAATTCCTGTATAATATTTACAAGCAATGTTTTCTTCTTTCTCTCTCTAGATGCAACCTCGCCCTATTCTTGGGTGGAAAAAGAGGTCAGTATGATGATGATGATGATATTTACAGGGGCTGAAGTTGATGAAGCTGTCATCGAGGATCTTTTTGATGAGCTGGAGGACATGAGTGACTCTGGACCTGAAGTGGACACAATCTCCATCACATCCACCCCCAAGCCCTCACTCCGGCCATACTTCTCGTCTTCTCGCTCGCTCCTCAATGAAGGTCTGTCTGTCTGTCTGTCTGTCTGTCTGTCTCTCTCTCTCTCTCTCTCTCTCTCTCTCTCTTTTAAATATGAATGTAGGGATGGGACGGAATACAATATGCCCTCTGCATAATGAACTAATATGGTGGAACAGTAAGTTATTAAATCCAAAAGTTTATTAATTCTGATGTTCAACAGTCATTTTAATTTGTGAGCCAGGTTCATTAGATACAGTATGATATCCTAAGTATTGACATATAGTAGACCTTCTGCTTGTGCAGGATCACCTGGCATGGTTGAATAAATTGCTGTTCAGGTCGTCTCTTTCATAGAAATAGTATGTCACTTGCACGGACTTGTAATGGATTGAACTGATATCTATGTCAGCTTGGGCTGCAGGACATTTAATATCACCCATATGGTGACATCACAACTCCCGGAATCCTCTACATGTCCTTCTGTGGCCTGGGTGAGCATGTGCTGCATCTCCTTTGACCAGAGTTGACCTACAAGATGGAACACACTGTCTCTCAATGGTGTCTTTACTATGCAACCCCACAGTGTCTTATGATTCATCGTCTGTAAACTTTTGTGATCCAGTATTGCCTCAAGCAACAGGTACAAGCATAAGTCCTCTTCTCCGTCAGTCCAAAAGGAAATCCTGCATCACTTGGAGAACCATGACAGAGTGTGCAGTGTAGCAAAAGCAACTATAATATCAATGAAGTGGTTGGAAAACATGATAGTGCCATCAAGGAAGCTCCTGTTTAAAATGAAGTTGCCATTTAAGACTTTTCTACTGATGGATATTTCCCCACGCCACCTACCCTATCTTGCTTGAAGGCATTCTGCAGCAAATGTGGTGTTCCGCCTCCCAAACACCACCGCTGAGATTCAGCGCTCCAACGAGGTCATTTCATGCTTTAAGAAATGGTATCTGTAGTGCATCTGCGAGGAAATGCTGGAGAAAAAGGGTGGGGGGAAGGAGGACTTGAAGGAGTTAAAGGAGGTGGACTGGGGGAGGGGAGAAGATAGAGGTGGACTTTTCCATTGGAGGTCCAGTGTCACCTGAAAACACCTTCACAATCTTTAATTGAATTTTGGAAGAATTATGACCGAAGAAATTCTGTGTACAACATTGTGAAAGCCTGGGGAAAAGCCTTACTAGAGGTGATAAAGCTCAGCTGGGAGAAGGTGCTGTTGCCATGAATATCCATCAGTGTTGCATGAGCCAATCTTTGATACATTGTTTACTGCAGCAAAAACAGCCCATTGCATCCCAGAGGAATAATTCAGCAACATTATGAGGGAGATGATGCTCCAGCTGCTAGAAAACACCACAGAAATTTTGACAGAGTACCTCATTGTCCAAGCTGAAGAGGAGGAGGTAGCATAGACCCAACAAGCTGTGCAGAAGCCTCAGTCTCTCATCACCTACCTTCAGCTTCTGTCCCAGCCAATTCCCCTTTCCTCACTTGCCGAACCCAACTCACCAGCTCAATCTGTCGTACTTTCCCTACCACCCTTGCCAGTGGTCATCACAACAGCTGCTGGAGACCCTTCATATGGAAATGCCTGTGATTTTGATTGGTTTGAGCTTACACTAGGGACTAGCGCCTGCAGTGAGGAATTGGAGGCAAATCCCAGCCTCAACTTATCAGCCTTGGATCAAGGCTAGCCATTCGTCGTTTTTGTTTTTAAAGGCTCCAACATGCTTGCATGTGTCGGCCTTGGTCACCTAATGGCGGCTCTCCACGCTGCACGATCCATTGCAGCCTCCCTGTTCAGTCCCTTAACCCTAAGGTCACACTTAATGACCTCGTCCCATGTCTTTCTCGGTCTACCCCTCATAACCCCACCCCCAATATTAACACTTCTCACCTTCCTCTCCCAATTATCATCCCCCATCATCTGTGAAGGTGATTTTTATGTATTGCTTTCAACCTGTCACTGTCTTATACCTGTTTTACCTCTGTACAGTTTTCTCTGCTGTAGTTTAGGTCATACAGAGCCTTGTATAGGTATATTGGGGTCAGGCTGAGGATTGGTTTGACACATTTGATTTTTGTCATGGAAAATAGATCTCTGAGCATACAGTTTTTGCATACATGGTACCCTAGGTTACAACAACCACACAAGCAGAGGATCTGCTGTGTAGTTTTGTTTTTTAACTTTCTGTAGGTTCAGTACAGTGCTGTACCATGCAACTCGGTATTGTGTGCAAAAACATACACAATGCCAGGCAGTGCAATAATGAAGCCATAGGTCAGTTGGTCAACTGCATCTGCCTTATATACAGAACCAATATCTGTATAAGTGGAGATTGTTTGGTTAGCTCAGAGAGCTCATTAAGTGATATTCTGAAAGTAGAGGTTCATTGTAAAGAGAGTGTACAGTACAGTACTGTATTACATTTATTACTCTTAGTAAGTGGCGTAGAGGACCTCTTAGATTTGAAACGAGGCATTTCCCCCCCACTTTAAAATAGGCAAGTAGCATAAAATATGGTTAGGTATAATGAGTGTTCATGTCATTAATAAGTTGAGATTGTCCAGGTGATACAGGTATGTCTGTATCATGATTTTACTTTGCTTTCAACTTTTTTCTTTTTTTTTTCTGGCATGCATTTCAGTGGTTTAAGATATAAGTCACACGTACTCTGGACAGAGTGAAGGGATTATGATTGGGATTTTTATAAAACTTCATTGTAGTTAAGTAATTTTGATCATGATCACTGATTCAATATGCATGAGTGGTTACATTTACATTTGTATTTAAGATGGTCTTCAGAGATGGCAGTTTTAAATTGTGTGTAAATGTGGATTTTTCACATTATTCTACAAGGCTTTTTTATAATAATATCTGTCCTGCTTGTACTAACTTCATATATTTTATTATTAAACATCTGTTAATTACCTGGTCCATGCATGATGTGGAATGAGCTAACAGGTTATATTATTATAAGGAATCTCATGCCAATAATATACTTTTAGATGGTAATTGAGCTCCAGCATTACAATGTCCCATTGTCAGTTCATACAGTAGCTGGAGCATGTGGTAGACTCAGAGAACAGTAGTGTACTGTACACAGAGTGGTGATGTTAATTATGAAAGAGGGCACTTTTAACTAGTTTAGTTTATATTGTTGATTGTCAGTAATGTTTTTGAGTTTGATATTTCAGAGGCCTTCAGCAGTACATATCATTACTTTCAGAGTTAAAGATTGCAGTAGATGTAGACATGTACTGACAGAGATGCTTCATCTGGAAGTCTGCAGTATCCTTTGTAGTTATATATTGCCCTTATGGCTGTGATATAATAGTGGTTTCTTTACAGTCATAATTAGAAAGTACCTCATAGAATTTCTCAGCAGTCAGAATTAAACCCCACCTCATAAATTTTACATTAATGACATGAGTCCACTGAATTCTGTACAGACATTACTGAAGATTCACACACAGATCTGCACTGTACTTGTTTATCTATTTCCACACAGGTGCTGACCACCCAATTTTTATTTTCCAGTAATATCTCTGCTTGTTCTGAAGCAGCACTTTACATGATTTGCATCTTTCACGTGTTGACTTCCTTATGTGTAGTGTTCATAATTTGTTGTGCTGTTCAGTCCTATGATGGTTTTTCAAACTTATGGTCATGCCCATATATTTATGTTTGAAGTGAGATAACAGCCTTTTATGCTTTCTTGTAATTGTATTTTAAATTAATTAAATATTATCTTTTTTTAACATGTAAATTGTACTGCATTAATGTCAGGTAGCTTTATTACAGTAAAATGCTCTAAGGAAATATTCTGCAGCATAAAGTCTTCGGTATTTGTGTAATCCATCAATTGGCCCCACATGGAAAATTGACAGTCTATCCCTTTCAAAGCCATCATATCTAATCCTGTTGGTGTTGACACAGGGGGTACTTACCTGCGACTGAAGGTTCCAGGTGCGTTACATCCTCATGGTGTTAAAGGTGCTCCCAGAATGCTTTTTTGGCTTGGTGGTGTGTGGTGTTTGGATCTGTACAGTGTGCCCTCCATTTTCATAGATTTGATACGGCAATCATAGTTTTTTATGCTATGTTTTTGTGGTGATGATATTTTCTATATGACATAGTTAAAGTAGCCTTTTATTTTTTAATCCACATTATTATTTTTATAGTTTCAGACATAAACTCTCCAAAAGAATTTAGCCATTTTGTCAATGGAGAGCTTGCTGTTTTCAGCCTTACACTTATAATGCCTGTTCTGTCAAATGGGATTCATGAAAGATACTTTCACATTATTTTTGAAACTTACTGTTTCTGTTTTAGGTTGGAATGCCCACAGTTAATTTGATAACTGTTAGATGTATGTAGAGGATATCTTTTGCATATATTAATGGAACATATATCATGCATGCTTTTTTTTTTTTTTTTTTTTTTTTTTTTTTTTTAATGCCTGCTCTGAAGTAATTTAGGTTGTGATCATTCCAACCAGGCATTGTAAACATTGATATGAGGATCTTTTCCTTAATGTGAAAGAGTTCGTTGTCTGTTGTTGTAGTTAGACTGCACAAGACTGTCAGATCTGCAGCACTGTGTATGATTGCTCTTGTAAATTTTGTTGCCTGAACTACTAATTGTACAGTTATACTACCTGGTTCTGCAGTGTAGCATTATTAATAGTTAATTGTACTGACTCTGTGACAGTTTTAAACATTGAAAAACCAAGCGACAGTGGTATTCATGCATTTTTTAATTATGAGAAACACGTTAGATACTGTATATTGTACTGTAGGCTCAGACTCATGTTTCAGAGTGCCGCAACTTGCAAAATGCCCAACCTTGTTAATATCTGTAGGTGAATGTGTAGAAGGCTGACTTCATCAAGCACATGTTACATAGTTCATTCAGCACCAGTAGGCGTAATTAAATTATCATATGCTTTGAATGGTGGATTATTAGTTGGTTGTTTATAGTTTGGGACCTTTACATATGGTACACCTTGATTTAATGGAACCAGGTAGTACATTATTTCCACTGGTCACAGTGTTATGGTTAAGGAGGGAGGGTGGAGGGAAAGTTTTCTTTTTCTTTTTCTTTTAAGGAAGAAGGAATCAAAGGCCAGAGGCCCATAAGATTGTTCCCTCTGAGAAAAAACAAAAACAAGATAACAGAGCGCCAAATTCAAGATCTGTTCATTTTGAGATGCCTGGGTACACTGCGTTTGAAAGACTGGAGGTCATACGTAGTAGGAAATACAGACAGAGGAAGATAGTTCCAGAGTTGAAAACTATTGAAACTATTGTTTAGTATCGTTGGTTTATATAGGCTCCAGCTTGCATGCATGAGTTGGCCATGGTCACCTAATGGCAACTATCCACACTGCTTAATCTCTGGCAGCCTCCCTATTCAGTCATATATCCCTGAGGTCACAGTTTATGACCTCGTCCCAGATCTTTTGGGGTTTGCCTCTCACAGCTTTATCCTTAATGTTCATACCTTTCATCATCTGCACTCAGTTGTCATCTTCCATCCTCTCAAGTTGCTCACACCATCTCAGTCTACCCACTCTCATTAATACATTCAAGTCCCATCCTTCCTTTCAACTCTTTATTCCCGGTCCTAACCCTCCAGGCCTCACATTCAAGGATGCACTACACATCCATTAAATTATTATCATATCTGTGCTGTTGAGCCTATGAATATCCTTTTTCTTTATTGCCCAGGTCTCGGTATCATAGAGTATTACACTCCTAACTCATACTGTATATCATGGCACCTTAGCATGGAGTGAGACCCCTCTGTGTCAGGAGAGGCAACAGCTCTGTAAACTTCCTCCAGCCACTCCTTACCTTAGCCACCTCCAGCACATAACATGTCCCCCAAACAGCAAAACTCCACATGCTCAAGAGACTCTCCAGCGAGATCAGACATTTCATACTTCCCAGTCTCTATATGCTCTCCCCAATACACCACGCATATGAAATGAGCATTATTTTACAGCCTACCTCTAATACCACTACATATTTTACGCACCCACTTATCACAAACATTGTACAAGACAGAGTTACTTCCCACACCCTTTTGGCAAACTGTACCTGGTCACAATCCCACTGCTTTGACAGTACTGTCACCATCTGTAGATATCATAACTTTTGTTTTATCCATGTTTACTCTCAAGTCCTTGTACCCCATTCCAACTCCCCACCTCCTAAATCTCTCCTCTGCATATAATGAATTGCTTCTGATCAGTGCTGTAGTGACATTACCCCTTTCTGTTGTCTGGCAAGCCCAAGTTCTAAGCTAAGCTCTGTATATCCTTTGGTAGCAGGAACAGCAATAAATATGGAAAGTAGTGTTGATCGAATGAACTTAATGATCTCAGAACTGTACAAGAACACCTTTTGAAAAGTTGATCCTCTTCTTTTACCACACTAAGGCTATATAGTTACGTACCTTTGCAAGTCATTCATCTGATATCATTAAGGCTGTATAGCCTTTCACTTTTGTTTGCAAGGCAATCTTTCGATGTCACTAAGGCTGTATAGCCATGTACATTTGTGTACAAAACTGTCATATGCTGTCACTAAGGCTGTATAATCACATACCTTTGTTTGCAAGGCAATCATCTGATGTCACTAAGACTGTATAGTCACAAACCATTGTTTACAAGATGGTCATCTGATGTCATTGGACATAAAAACCAGTGAAAATAATTCCTCTTTGTATTAGCATATGATAGTATGAATGGAGTAATTAATGAAAGTTATTAGATGTAGAGTGGCCTCAGCACTCTAATTTTAGTGGGCACCATGGATGTATTTACTTATATATATGTATGTTTCTAATTTATTTCATTACACTTCTAGTTTTCACTGTATTTGTATAATTTGTGTTTTAAAGACTGCCTTTCATGATTTGGTTTTAAGCCTTTCTTGAGCACTAACGAGCTTCTCTGAAATGAAGTAGAGTGCTAACTAAGAAAAAATCAGATATTGTTAATAATACTCTCTTCAAAAACTGCAAGGAAACTGTTGACCTTACACAAAATAAGAATACTTTTGCTGAAGGGACAGGATAATAACAGAATATAGTGAAATGGTATTTATTTTGTTTCCAGAGCACACACACACACACACACACACACACACACACACACACACACACACACACACACACACACACACACACACACACACACACACACACACACACACACACACACACACACACACACACACACACACACACACACACACACACACACACACACACACACACACACACACACACACACACACACACACACACACACACACACACACACACACACACACACACACACACACACACACACACACACACACACACACACACACACACACACACACACACACACACACACACACACACACACACACACACACACACACACACACACACACACACACACACACACACACACACACACACACACACACACACACACACACACACACACACACACACACACACACACACACACACACACACACACACACACACACACACACACACACACACACACACACACACACACACACACACACACACACACACACACACACACACACACACACACACACACACACACACACACACACACACACACACACACACACACACACACACACACACACACACACACACACACACACACACACACACACACACACACACACACACACACACACACACACACACACACACACACACACACACACACACACACACACATTATATATATATATCACTCTCATCTTAAATGTGAGGACCAACTTGCCTTGCCCCGGGCTCCTACACTCCTCGTGGGGGAATGTAGAATTGATGGTGGATGGATATATATGTATGTATATATATATATATATATATATATATAATTTGTGGTAGGTGGGGGCGCTCACCATCCACTCACTCAATGTAGTGCTGCTGTCGGGTGTCTGCCCTTTCCTCTCCTCCATCCCTCCTTCCTTCCTTCCATCCTCTTCTGTCTTTTCTTTCTTCATTCTTTCCTTGTCCTTCTGCCTACGGGTGACTTTATACTCCCTCTTCTGTCTTTCTTTCCTTCATTCTTTCCTCTTCCTTCTGCCTGTGGGTGACTCTACACTGAGTGACAAGCCAAATGGTTTCCTGTACACCAGGAAACCATTTACTACGTTGGGTGGTAACCATTTAACCGAATATTGGCACCTGGTGGTTTAGTGGGTATTTGTTACACTCCAGTCGGATTGAGCCATTGAAGGTTTATATCCAAGGGATGGTTGGGGTTTATTTCTCATGTAATGTCACTCAGGGATGAGTGAGGCTGGTCACTCTCTTCTTAAATGTCAGGACCAACTGCCTAACCCTGGGCTCCTATGCTCCTCATGGGGCAATGTAGGATTGGATGATGAATGGATGGATGGATGGATATATATATATATATATATATATATATATATATCTATCTGTCTATTGCAGACGCCTCAATCCCGTTTGGGGTGGCCACAAACAAATCGCCTCCACGTTGACCTGTCCCCCACCATTTCACTGCCCTGCTCCCAACTCACACCCCCCTCTCTCATATACCTCTCCACCCCATCCCTCCATCTCATCCTCGGCCTCCCCCTCCCTCTTCCCTCCTCCACCTCACTCACATACACTCTCTTCGTCAGTCTTTCACCCTCCATCCTCTCCACATGGCCAAACCACCTCAGTGTGTTCCTCATAACACTTCCTATCACATCCACATCCACACCACAACGCTTCTTTACATCCTCATTCGTCAGCCTGTCTCTCCATGTGACTCCACAGGTTCCTCTTAAGTAACTCATTTCCACTGCTCTCACTCTTGACTTGTGTCCTTCCAACAACGTCCAAGCTTCACTTCCATACATTAGAGTTGGTATCACAATACTGTCATGTAGTAACTTTTTCACTTCCATGCCCACTTCCCTGTTTCTTATCACTGCTTTCAAAGAACCAGCAACCTTTCTTCCCTGCTGTACCCTTTCAAGCACTTCACCCTCCAAACCTCCATCCTTACTCATCACACTACCCAAGTACTTAAACGTACTCACATTTTCCAGTTCCTCATCATCCAACCTTGCTGTACATTCACTGACTTCACCTCTCTCAAAGACCATCACTTTACTCTTCCCTATATTCACCTTTAGATTCCGTTTCTTACACACTCTCCCAAACTCATCCACCAAGCCTTGCAGCTCCCCTTCGTCTTCACTCAACAACACAGTATCATCTGCAAACAACAGTACAGGGAGTTTCCAAACACTATCCTCTCTCACCAGGGCCACTCCAACATCCACTACCCTACCTTGTACCTCTTTTATTACCCCATCCATGAACAGATTGAACAACCATGGAGACATGACACATCCCTGTTTCATCATGCGCACATATTTCTTCAGTAAATATCCTGCACACACCTTCCACGTCCCCCATCTGCTCCAATTCATATTTGCCCAATCGTTCCTCCACTTCTCTCTTATACTCTGCCTTTTTCTCATCTTCTTGTAACCTTTCCACTCTCCTTGCAACTACTCCTTCCTCTCGTCTTTCCCTTCTTCTATTCATCCATCTTACTTGTATCCTAATTCTGGCCACCACCAAGTAGTGGTCAGAAAGTCCACTCCCCCAACCTCTGTAAGCTCTTGCATCCATTACACATCTTCGCATCCTTTCATCCACACACACATAATCGATCATTGCCTTCCTTTCATTCAGTTCACCACCCACCCTTCTCATCACTCGCCATGTATACCTGTGGATCATTTTATGCCTGAAAAGGGTATTGGCTATCACCAACCCCCTCCCAGCACAAATGTCCACTAACGCACTGCCATTCTCATCTATCGCAGCAGGCACACCCCACTCACCAACTATTCCATCCACCTTCACATGCCCTACCTTACCATTCATATCACCAATCAAAAACACTCTCTCATTCCTTCCAAACTTTTCCATGCACACTTCCACATTTGTCCAGAACTCTTCTCTCACTCTGCTAGCACGATCTTGCATTGTCGCATACACACACACAATCGCCCACATTTGTATTCCAACTTTCAACTTTACCCACACATTTCTTGACCCAGCTGATCCGTACTGTCTTATGCTCTTCTTCCATCTTTTACTCACAACTATACATACTCCTTCCTTTGCTCTCTCATTCTCACCTACTCCTGCACATATACCCCATCCATACTCCCATTCTCTCACACTTTCTCCTCTCCATTTTGTTTCAGTCATTCCACGTACAACCACTTTTGCACCCTCAAGCACCTGGACAATCTCTCTCTCTTTCATCTCATCATTCGCTCCTCTTACATTCCACGTAGCCATTACCAAGTCCTTTGTCCGGTCCTGGGTCGTCATCGTTTGGTCAGTCCTTGTCCGAGGATTCTTGTTTGTTTTTTTAGTTAGTTGTTTTCCGGGGAGGGGCACTAACCCTCCGCCAACCCTTTCAGTCGCCTTTTACGACAAGCAGGGATACTGGGGGAGTATTCTTGAAAACCCCCACCTATCCCCAGGGGTAATATATATATATATATACAGGTAACTCGCACGGAACACGAGGGTTTCGTTCCTACCGTGCCGTGTTAGGTGCGAAATCGCGTATATTTAAACTACTCCGTATTTTGCTCCCTAGACCCCCCAAATGTGTTGTTTTGCTGTTATCTGTCACTAGAAAGCACTTTAAGTGGTTAGAAGGTTTATTTAATGTTATAACTCACAAATACAGTACTCCTAGCAAAACTTCCACACACAAATACTGTACGTAAACACAAGGAAACATTCCGACGCCGATCATAGGTAATAAATTAGGTTAACTGGTACCAGTGCTTTAACTTACAAGTACATACCAGAACAGTACATATTTAACTTAGAAATGCAGTACTGTGATATCGAATGATTTCAGTACATAATCTGTTAGGAATGGCTGGA
This sequence comes from Coenobita brevimanus, assembly GCF_032717465.1. Lineage (NCBI taxonomy): Eukaryota > Metazoa > Arthropoda > Malacostraca > Decapoda > Coenobitidae > Coenobita > Coenobita brevimanus. Next base: position 47,857,849 of record NC_137037.1, read on the forward strand.
AAAAAAAAAAATGTTATGAATACATTTTCACCTTTTTGATATATGTTTATGGTAGTTTCGAGTTATTTTTTACGTTATCGTTGTGCCCATGCTTGGAAAAGGGAGCGAAAGAGTTGAATTTTCAGTCCTAAATGAGAAAACTGCACGTCCTCCAAGGCTAGACTCTGCCACGGGAGAATAAAGTGGAGGGTCAGTCCGATTAGCAATAAGGAAGTTGTGTCACAACTTCCAGCTCCCACACCACGAGAATGGCTAAAAATAGAATCGTAATGCAGTTTCAGAACGAACAATAAGTCTAATTATTACGAATACAGATGCAAAGCAGAAATAAATACGTTTACAGACAGGGAAAACGTATTTTTTCCGTCATAACATGTTCATCTTTCTCAATCATTTTACGTTCATCTTTATCATTTTACCTTGTTATTTTCGCAATATATATTGCTGTCTCGTAAACAGGGTGATTGTTTGTGTTTTGCAAGGGAGGAAAAAGGTTGTATTTTCTGTCTGGGTCGAGATAATGGGTGTAACTATGTGTGGTTAGGCATGGCCACGAGCGAAAAAATCGTACATCCACTCATCACGATAGCCGGTGGTGAACTGACAGTCGAATGACAGATGATACTTGAGACGGTGAAGTCAAGGTCATGTCCCAGATTTTCGTTCACTTCCCGAAAGTTTTCACAGTTTTCTACAAGTTGCAAACCATTACAGCAAACCTGAGCAAATAGGTAAAGATACCAAGACAAAAATGTATTTTTCTCTTATTATAAGTCTTTAACGAACAAACAAAAAAAAGGCAATATTCCGACGCCGATCATGGGTAATCATATAAATCAGGTTAACTCCTTTATTTAATGCTTTAATTGCTTACAAGTACATACCAGAACAGTAAATATTTAACTTACAAATACAGTACTGTAGAAAAGCAGTACAGTAAGAGTTTAACGAACAAACAAAAACGGCAATATTCCGACGCCGATCATGGGTAATCATATAATTCGGGTTATCTGGTTACAAGGCTTTATTTAATGATTTAACTTTATTTAAGTGCTTACAAGTACAGTACATACGAGAACAGTAAATATTTAACTTACAAATACTGAACAGCACTGTGGAAAAACGAACAAATAAAAAAGGCAATATTCTGACGCCTATCAGGTAAACTGGTTATAAGACTTTATTTCTTGCTTTAACGTTATTTAATAGTACTTTAAGTTGCACATAAACTTACCAGAACAGTACGGTACTGTAAATATTTAACTTACAAATACTGTGCTACTGTACTCGGGAATGTCTCACTCACTGAATAATTTCCCGCCTAGATCGTCACGTAATCAAAACAAACCGCGCGCTGCGGTGACGTTCGAGGATTTGATATTTCAAAGGCCTCTCCTGCGTTAATTTGTAGTTTTCATAATGGTTTTTAAATCTTACGTTGTCTTATATGTATCCCAGCCCTTACCGTGTATAATTGCGAGCGCGTTCCGTGAGATCGTGTTCCGTGCGAGTTACCTGTACTCAGGTATTGGAACTCTCACCAATTCCAGTCTCTCTCCATTCACTGTAACATCACACTAGGATCACCGTCTTTCTCAATAACCATCACTTTACTCTTTTCTACATTTACTCTTAAGGCACGACGCTCACAGACATCAGCAAAACTCTGCACTAGCCTCCATCTGTCACCATTCATTACCATCGCCATCCCTCTTTCCATTTCTCGTGTTTTTACATCTCTCATCACCCCATCCATATGTATATTGAACAACCATGGAGACATCACGCAACCTTTTCGCACACCCACACTGATCGTGAACTATTCACTTAGATGCCCATTAACCCTTACACATGCTTCGCTACCATCATAAAAACTCTTGACGGCACCTAGCAGCGTACCATCTACACCATACATGTGCAGAACTTTCCACAATCCCTCTCTGTCTACTTTGTTGTATGCTTTTTCCAGATCCATGAATGCCATAAACACCTTATGGTCTCTCTCACAAGCCTTCTCTGCTATCTGTCTCACTGCAAATATTTGATCCACACGTGCTCTGCCACCCCTAAAGCTACCCTGTTCATCACTCACTAGGACTTGTGATATCTCTCTTACTTTCTCTATAATAATTCTTCCATATACCTTCCCTATCACACTCAATAAACTTATGCCACGATAATTCTTGCACTCACTTCACACACCTTTATTTTTGTACAGGGATACAATCACAGCCTTTTTCCACTCTGCAGGCACAGTTTCACTTATCCATGCCTTCTTACATATCTCCAACAAGCACTTCATTCCACTCTTTCCACTACAATTAAGCATGTCTGCATACACCTCATCATCTCCAGCTGCTTTCCCATTTTTCAGGCACTTCATAGCATTCTTCACCTGTGCAAGTGTCACATCTCCTGGCACTGCATTCCTTCTCTGCACTCCCTCAAAACCAATCATATTTACAGCCACTCTGCTCCCTCTGTTCCCATTCATCAGGCTTTCAAAATATTCCTTCCATCTGGTCCTTACTTCATCTCTGTGGGTTAATAATCTACCACCTGCATCCTTCAAATCATCACATTTCTTTCCGCTTTTACTTCTACATTTCTGCACCTCGTTCCAGAATAACTTCCTATTTTCAGAGTATTTTGCATTCATTTTTCTTCCTAGATCATCATTTACCTCTTTCTTTTTCCTCTTCACTAGTCTCTTCATGTGCTTCTTGCTATCAGTATACTCAGTTCTTATTTCAACTGAACCCCTATCCTGTAACCACTTTAGCCATTTCTTCCTCTTTTCCTCCACCGCTCTCTTAACCTCCTCATCCCACCATGCTGTACCTTTCTTCTTTGTTGTTACTCTTGCCACACCACACACCACTTTAGCATTCCTAACTAAGCAGCCCCTATATGCATTCCACAGGCTGTCCAGATCCATTTCATTCCAGTTCACTGATTCTAACTCCTCTACTTTGGTCCTGTAATCATCTGCCATTTCTTTGATCCTCAGCTTCTCAGTTTTCAGTCTTTCTTCCTGACTGCTCCTCTCTCTCCTGATTCACCTCACTCCTCTTAGCTTGATTTTGCATACCGCAATCATATGATCTGACAAACCTCCACATCGTCCTCTCACAGCCCTCATATCAGCAACCATTCCCATCATCGACTTCTCTACAAGGACGTAATCAATCAGGCTTCTTTCAGCACGATCCCCATTTCCTCTGTACCATGTATATTTATGTGCATCTTTGTGTTTGAAATATGAGTTACAAAATGCACAACCTCCTCTCCTGACACATATCCTTTAGTCGCCTCCCATTATCATTTTTTCCTGGTACTCCGTAACAACCCACTATGTCATCCTCAGGACCAGTTCCTTCTGTTCCTATCATATCCCCCATTATGATCACTGTATAGCTCTTGGGCATTTCTTCCTCTACTTCATCCAGCTCATCGCAAAATCTGTCTTTCTCTCATGTAACAATAGACACAAAAAACAGGAGGCTCTACTTGAGCAGTACCACGTGCTGCAGATCAAGCGAAATAAAGTTCAGCCAAGTAGACACAGATCAGGTGACCAACTAAAACCTTAAAGATGGCAGAGACTGCCTGATCAAGCACTGATTGAAGAAGTTTATTTGATAAAGTTTGTTTGCTCACGTGTCAACAAAACTCACATTTAACACAGTAATAATCATTCATATATACGTGATGATGATGATGGGAGGCATTATACTCTGTCTTAGCTCAGAGATAGGTGCTTCATCACTAACCCGTTCATAGCGGTTTTACGAACAAACCTATAAACTAGTCACAGTACCCAAAGAATCTTTAATGTTTCATTACTTAACACAGTGAATTTGGTGAAGTTTAACCTCCTCATAAAAGAGAAAAAAGTCCACAGTTGGAGCATTTGTAGTATGGGGCTGAAGTGGTCGCCATCATCTTTGTTTAGAAACAGGGGAACGCACCACCAGGGGAATTTGCCCGCACGTTTCAAACCTTGCTGCACCCGTGCCATAGGTAGTTTATGTACCTGGTTCATTTTGGGGGGGTCTGGCACCTTGTCGTGTCATAGAAAACTGTGGCATAGAAGTTTGCGCCATAGGCAACTTGACTGTGAATGCAATTATGGGTCAGACTTGACAAAACCTCATTTGAATACTGTATTAGCTTGACTGTTATGTAATGTTGGGAATTAGTGCATGAAATCTGCCTCATAATGAGTCAGAGAATAGTACCATAATTTCAGACAAGCATTGTTTTAGTTTTTAAGGTATAGTATGTTAACATTTTCTCAAGTGCTAGCCTGTCAAAACATGTTTCAGTTGTATACATGTGTGCCTATTTTTATATCTGATCCCTTTGTTTAATTACTGCATGGTGTTAGAATAGGTAAATTGGGGCTTATTTAGGGAAAGTTGGGTCTCATCATTTGCATATTGCTGCATTTGCAGATTTTACATTCATAACATCACCAGAACTTCTGCTGTCATCCAAATCAGAGGGGCCTATAAAATATGTGACTTCACGTGGGACTGGATGTAGTACCAAAATTTCACAAATGTTGAGACCTGATAGTATTGTGGTAGCAGTTTTTGAATACTGGTAATGCATGCCATTCAGTTTTAATTTTGTCAGTAATTAGTACTGATGAAAGTAAGGCTTATGATGTTTTTCTTGCTGTCTGTGGAGAACCATCTTTGTTAAAGCAACTGTTAAACATCAGTTAGAGGTCTTAGTAATTACTAGATAGTTAGAGGTCTTAGTAATTACTAGATACTTACAGATTTTTTGTACAGGTAGAATTTACTTTAAGTAAATTTGTAGTAACTTTAGAGAAGTAGCTAGAGCACCATACATTTATGTGTCGGAATACATGTTCATATTATCTTTTATATGTATGCAGTATTCTATGCCAGTACATTACCTAATTATTAACCCTTTCAGTACAAGAGGTTCTTTATAAGCTGAGTATAATCATACAAAGGTTGGATATACCGCTGTAGTGAAGGGATTGATAGTGAAGGAATCACTTGGGGGTAGGACAAGTATATGACTCAGAATGGGAGGTGCTGAAGATGGACACCTTCAGACAGTGGCACTGATGAACTGGGCAACTCCGCAGTTCGGTCATGCAGATATCTCTCAGTCCCCTCCCTATCCCATGAGAGGAGGATGGTGGACTGTAGGAGAAGAATGACTTGAACCTGCAGTCCACCAGGTCCATCTCCCTATGAAGCTGGGGCCACAACAACAATAACAACAGTATGAGAGGTCTTTCCTAGCGAAATAAAATTGCTTTTAGGTACCCAAAACATAATATAACAAGAAACATATTTGTAATGAAAAGGTTAAATAGTGCAGTTTTTTACCAATATATTGTAATTTATTTTTTATGCAGAAATATATACTAAGGTTTATAACTTTTAGTATATATAACCTCAACAGTTCTTACTAAAGCAAGGAAATATTGTATCATAGAAGAAAATTCATACATTGAGCCTAACAGAAATGAAAGGATTAAAATAATTTATTTAAAGTAATACAGTATGGTAATATATCTGACATTTATTTGGGGTTTTGAGGAGCAGAAACACATAATTTATCGGTTCATAGTGCTATATAAAGCCTGGTCTGTGCTGGTGCAAGTGCATAATGTCTCCCCAGAATTCTGACTGTTATCCTGTACAAGGAATCATGATGTACAAGAATCCTCATACTGGGTTTTTATAGTCAGTAATTAGTAAAAAATAACACATTCTTTGTGAAACATGTAACAGTGGTCATGGATAAACATTCTCCAGATACTGTCTCCTCTTATGCTTTTTCTTGTATGTGTGCTGGACCAATTCTGTGTTCTCTCTAATCCTGCATACTTGTAGAGGCTTTAGTCATCTCTGTGGATTACAGTTCTAATACTGTATGTGTGTGTGGGGGGGAGGGGGGCTCACCACATACAGCATTATTAAGCAGCTTGGCAAAGGCTTAATGTCTCATCAGCCCCCTTCTCATTGGCTCCTTTCAGACTCTCTTTGCTGCATTTTTTTTTCCCAGTCAATATTCTTCTCATCTGAACTCTACTTACATCCCTCCCTCATTGCAGTGGACATGCAGAACCCATCATGCTTTACAGTCATCCCTTTTTTGTTCAGCTTTCTGATGCTGCGTTAAAAGAGTCTTTTCTTCAGCACTAGCAATGTAACTTTTTGTTTTCAAACGCTAGTAAATTCCTCGGGAAGAATTAGCTCCATTGAGAAATGAGAAACCCGATTATTATTAGCCATTATTATTGCTATCTATCTATCTGTCTATTGTCAGATGCCTCAGTCCCGTAAGGAGTGGCCACAAACAAAGCGGCTCCAGTCGCCCTGTCCTCTGCCATTTCACTGCCCTGCTCCCAGCTCACATCCCCCTCGCTCATATACCTCTCCACTTCATCCCTCCATCTCATCCTTGGCCTCCCCCTCCCTCTCCTCTCCTCCACCTCACTCAAATACATTCTCCTCATCAGTCTCACTCTCCATCCTTTCCACATGGCCAAACCACCTCAGTTTGTTTCTCCTAACGCTTTTTGTCACATGCACATCCACACCACAATGCGTCTTCACTTCCCCATTTGTCAGTCTCTCTTTCCTTGTGACTTCACATGTTCCTCTCAAGTAAATAATTTCCACTGCTCTCATGACTGCAGTCCCTCCAACAAGGTCCAAGTTTCACCTCCATACATTAGAGTTGGTAACACAATACTGTCATGCAGTAACTTTTTCACTTCCATTCTGACTTCCCTGTTTCTTATCACTGCTTTCAAGGAACCAGCAACCTTTCTTCTGTGTTGCACCCTTTCAAGCACTTCACCCTCTAAACTTCCATCCATACTCATCACACTACCCAAGTACTTAAATGTACTCACATTTTCCATTTCCTCCTCATCCAACCTTACTGTACGTTCACTGACTTCATTTCTCTCGAAGACCATGACTTTACTCTTCCCTACATTCATCTTTAGATTACGTTTCATACACACTCTCCAAAACTCATCCACCATGCCTTGCAGTTCCCATTCATCTTCACTTAACAACACAGTATCATCTGCAAACAACAGTACAGAGAGTTTCCAAACACTGCCCTCTCTCATTAAGGCTGCTTCAACATCCACTGCCTTACTTTGTATCTCTTTTATAACCCCATCCATATACAGATTGAACAGCCATGGAGACATAACACATCCCTGTTTCAATCCAACCTTCAAATAGAAGAATTCACCTAGTTCACTATCCACACGCGCTGCTGCCGTAGCAGCCTCATACGTACTCTTCACGGCATTCAATAACTTCCCATCTACACCATATATTCTTAATACTTTCCACAATCATTGTCTATCCACCCTGTCATATGCCTTCTCCAAATCCATGAAGGCTGCATACATCTTCTTTCCCCTCTCTGGAAACTCTTCCACTAAAGATCTAAGAATGAATATCTGATCTACACAACCTTGTCCCTTCCTAAAACCAGCTTGTGAAATCTAGAACTGCATTTTTCACTGTGTCTTTCCTCAGTCAATGATTGTTGTAGTTGTTATTGTTTTATCTGGATGTGATCCCAGTGAACCTCAGACTGAAGTTGACATTTCACAGCAGTCCACCATCTCCCTCTTGGAGGACATGGAGGGATTTGAGGGATGTTTGTATGGCTGGACAGTAAAACCACGAAGCTGTATCAGTGCCACCTTGTGAAGGCATTCCTCTTCACTCTTTCTATGATCTCCAATCTTTCATATTCAGCATTTGTAGACATCTCAAGAATCTTGATATGAGTTTATTTGGTTTAAACTTCTTTAGAAGAGACAACTTTTTAGGTCATTTTTTTTTTTTTTTTTTTTTTTTTTTTTTTTTTTATAGAAGAAACGTTTTCTCGGTCATTCGTGTTTCTTGCTACCAAAACAAGCCTATCACTTTGCTTCACTGCTACTTCTTTGCCATTTTCTTATTCTAGTTGTATATGTTGTGAAACCGATTTTCAGGGTAGTTTGATTTTGGATCTTTGTCCTGCTTCACAGAATTACAATAGAGACATTGCCATTTTCTGGTATGCCCCATTCATTGACGTCCACCATTTCCTTTACGTATGAAAAAGACTATATTCATTGCGGTTGGATGTGTTTCATTTACTACATGGTCAGAACAGAGAACAGATATTACTTTAGTGTTCGTATGTAATAATTCTTCATCATTTTTAAATCCGTATTTTGTAATCTCTTCAGCCTGAGGATTTCATTCATCATTTTTGGCTTGGCTTATCCTAGATGATTTTATTCACTTGAGGAGAGACCCTTTGACTGAAAAGGTTAAAAACTTTCTCTGATATCACCCTGAGGAATCTCTTTAGCTGAATCTGACTGCCAATACAGTAGTTAGATTGAAATACATAAATATTGTCAGGGTAAAGGGGATGATGGAGACTTGTTTCTCACTCGTTTGGCCAAGGCAGCGTACTTAAGGTAAATAAAATCATCTGGCATTTGCCGGACCAAAATACAATTGTCCCTGAAGTTGAAGGGGTTAACCCCTTCGTCCAAAGAACATTTTTCTTTTGTTTTCATTTCAGTTTTGCAAATGCCAGAATATTATTCAGCTCAGGAGAGATCCTTCAGGCTGGAAGGTTTTAAAAAATGTGAGTACTGTACTCCTCATTTCAAGGTAGGCCTATTTATTCATTATCATCCTTTTTGGTGCCTTCTCTTTTGGGATAGAGAGAATTGCACCATTCAAAAGTAGTGCCAGCTTCTGTTTTATGTGTACACTATTCCATGCATTAGTTACTCATATTTTCAGTATCCTCCCCTGTTTTCTGACATTATTATTATATAAATGTTGTTGTGGCATAGATATCAGAAATAGCATTTTCAGGCATCTAGAAAATCCTTCATAAGTGAATGTATTTTTAAGTTCTGACATGAAGATGATAATCATGTGAATGTGATATCATTATGTTAGTGCATAATGAATTCTGTACAGTACTCTATATGCATGTCCTTATACAGTAGATCAGCACATAATATCTGTGTCACTGCATATTCATCAAAGGATTCAGGCCCTCAGATATTTTATGTGATGAAGGAAATTTTTCAGACCAACATGTTGTACTAGGATTTTTGGGGACTCGTAATGCATATGTAATGTCTTCTTTTGAAAGATATATGTGAGTGAAAAAAAATTGATCAAAGCAGAAGTAAAGACAGAAAGAATGATAGAAAGAAAAAATGTATAATAGCAAAAAGTGTTTTGAAAAGTCTTGGGACTATAATCATTATCAATTTAGTGTTTTGCCTTATAAGTAATAGGCATTTTGCTCTTCAGCAGACAAGGTGGGAGCTGACAGACTCAGTGATGAGAGCAGCAAGAGAGCAGACAGTGATCACATGGAGAACTGGACTGACCAGGAACACTCAGACCCACAGTGTTTGGCATCATCACCTCCAAGAGATGACAAGAATAAAAGGTTAATATCAATAGCATCCACTGCAGTCTCGAGGCTGATGGTATGGGCATGCCAGGATGGGGACAGCAGGAACTACCACTGAATGTCAGTTAGCAATTTTACAAGCAAAATGTGTTAGCTGCTGTGTAGAATGGGTCGGGGTAGAGGTCAGTTGTGCTGTGTAAAATGTCTTGTGCTGTTGGAGGACATGCAGATCTCGAATCTACAGTACTGTAATCAATTAGACTGTGCTGAACATTTTCATTTCTCTGTAATATGTTTATTTATGTATTTCCTAATGTTTGGAATATGTGTTGCTTCAGCATAATGTTCTTTTTTGACATTTCATTCAGTCTGCATGTAGGCTATTATTATTTTCCCCTTGTGCTTCTGAATGGCTGGTTGGATACCATTACAGTCCACAGTACAGTATCGTTAATTTGACTGCACTTTATTTTTCAGCAACAAAAACAAGCTGTTTAACAGAGATCGCAGCAACATGTCCCTGAAGGAGAGAAAAAGTATCACATCAACTGGGGGCTCTACTCCAAGGCAAGAGAAAATGACAGTTGAGCGATCAAACTCTAGTGCCAACGTCGATGCTAGTGTGAGTTCTTGCTTTTGTGGTTACTAATAAATATGGAGTAGAATATTTCTGACCAAACTCTAGTGCCAGTGTCGATGCTAGTGTGAGTTCTTGCTTTTATGGTTACTAATAAATATGGAGTAGAATATTTCTGTCAGTTGAATTACTATACCTGCTCCTCTAGAGAATTTCTATAACTTAACCCACTGGAAAACATAGGTTTCATGACCAAATCTTGGTGTGGTTGAAACGAAAAAAAATTAGCTGAAAAATAAAGATAAGAAAGTTTTGTGTGAAGTTTGATGTCAGTGGATGATTGGACTGATCATAAAAATTACAGAGTCAGAGTATGTACATCCACCCATATATATATATATATATGTGTGTGTGTGTGTGTGTGTGTGTGTGTGTGGAGCCTCTGTGGTACAGTGGTAGAGCGTGCGTTTCGCACGCTGGTGGACGAGGGTTTGCCTCCCCCCAGAGTTGTAAAAACTTTGGGAATCGTTCACCGAGCCACTTGCTACTTTGGCGGACGTAAGGGGTGCTGTGACTGAGCCAGTGTCGCATACTTGTATGCTTGCACCCAGTCGGCATAAGGCGGGCCGATTACACTTGGTTCACAGTCTACACACAAATCCAAAGCCACTATAACACTACAATTACACTTACAAGCACTTCTCACCCTACATACAGTCTCTACCAGACAGCCTAAGCCACTGGGTAGAGATACATTGGCTGTATCGTCCCTGCTTCGGTAGGGATAGGCCGGTCCTGCAGTGGACCTCAACGGCTGATGATGATGATGATGATGATGATGATGATGATGATATATACAGTATATGTATATACTGTATATATAATTTTTTTTTTTTTTTTTGCATGCATATGCGAGAGAGAGAGAGAGAGAGAGACCTCTCAACAAGCCCTTTTCCCCCATTTGCCAATGGGTGCATAGAATCTTATTCAAGCATCATGATCATAATTCAGTTCTCTCACCTCTGGATGAGACAGGATTAGCAGTGCTAGGTAGGTCACATTGTATTGGTTCCATGTACATCTGGGACTTCATTTCTTCTCTGATACATGTTCCCAGTTAGCTCAGTAACTCATGGGAAATTTGGTTAGGATACCATAATGGTGAAAAACCCAAGCAGGAAGTATGGAATTATTTTGATGTATGACAACTTGTGGTCTCGGTATCTAATGAGAGGTTGACAAAAATTGAACCATGCAAGGGTGGAAGTTCTTCCCTCTTTAGGGTTGGATTGTTTTACAGTAACCAGAACAAAATGATAATGAATCGTAGCTATATATTTTTTTTTACAAGTATGGTTTAGTTCATATGAACACACTGATACAGCATTACAAAGCCAAGACCAGGGTTATGTAAATATATTTTGCACAAGGGCTTAAAGGTAAATGCAGATAAAACGAAAGTGATGATATCTAGGGTTGGTGGCAGTACTGTCAAAGACAAGGGAGAGTGGCCATGTGCAGTTTGCCACAAGGGCGTGGGAAGTAATTCCATCTTGTGTGGTGTTTGTGAGAAATGGGTGCACAATAGATGTAGTGGTATCAGAGGTAGACTGCAAGATAATGCTGATTTTATGTGTACGGTGTGTCGGGGAGAGCAGGTGGAGATTGTCAGGCGTGAAAGGATTGAACTTGCTGGTGAATCTCTTAAGTGTGTGGAAGAGTTTTGTTATTTGGGAAACATGTTGTGTGCTGGAGGTGGGGCTGGAGCTAGCTCTGTGGCTAGGGTGAGCAGTGGTTGGAAGAAGTTCAGGGAGCTCTTGCCTCTCCTGACATTGAGAGGACTCTCCTTACATGCTAAGGGGTCTTTGTATGCAGCATGTGTTAGGAGTGTAAATGCTGTATGGTAGTGAGACCTGGGCAGTAAAGGAGGAGGATATTCGCAGGCTGAGACGTACAGAAATGACAATGATTTGGTGGATGTGTAGCGTGTCCCTGCATGCAAGGTCTGTGGGGGCTGGGTTTACAATGGAAGAGTTGAGAGGTAGGATGGGACTGGAGTGTATTGATGTTGTGATGAGGAGAGGTAGACTGAGATGGTTTGGACATGTGGAGAGGATGGGGGATGATAATTGGGTGAGGAAGGTGAGAAGTGTTAATATTGGGGGTGGGGTTATGAGGGGTAGACCGAGAAAGACATGGGACGAGGTCATTGTGACCTCAGGGTTAAGGGACTGAACAGGGAGGCTGCAATGGATCGTGCAGCATGGAGAGCCGCCATTAGGTGACCAAGGCTGATGCATGCAAGCATGTTGGAGCCTTTAAAAACTAAACAAAACTCTAATATTTGAACCAGACAATAATAGATATTAGGTTAGAGTATCAGTCTTTACATCATTGTGTGAGAGGTTTTTATGTTGGTTAACTGCCCTTGTATGATGAGTGAATAGATATTTGGCCCTTTTCATAGGGCACTTTGTTGATAATTGTACTCTTTTGTTTCCTGCTCCTGTTAGTGAACCCTACCCACCCCATTTAATCATGAAAAATAATGTTATGATGATGATGATGATGATGATGATGATGACGATGGCGATGATGATGTAATTACTAGTCTGATGTGTGCCCTTAGCCAAGGAAGGTGGTGTTGGAGCAGTTGGCGCGGGTGCTGCCAACAGAGGACATTCAGTTGCCAGACCATGTGATTCTGGTTAACACCGGGGAGTCCCACGGCCCTCTGCTTGCGGCTCACCTCACAGACACTGGCCACCGGGTCATCACCACATTGGCACCACCTGATGTCAAAGCTACACTCACACATCTCCTCAATAAGCTGCATAAATTGTAAGTTCCTCCCACCATGTTACTGTTTATATAGACATTTTTACAGGTGAGGGAAGGAGACTAAAATAAACATGAGTGAATTAAGATGAGTTTATTCTTGACTGTAGTGAATTCATCTGGACCTTCCAACTGAAAATTTTCTGAGTTTCTGTCCTTACCAATTGGCTCTCAGAATGAGGAGTAGTCATATAGTAGAAAGCTCATCATTTTTTTATTTTGAATTATGTACCATGTACTTAAAGGTGATATTAACAGGTGGGGGTGCTCACCATCCACTCACTCAATGTAGTGCTGCTTTGAGTGTCTGACCTTTCCTTTCTTCCTCCTTTCTCTGCTTTTTTTTTTTTTCCCTCATTCTTTCCTCTTCCTTCTGCCTACAGGTGACTTTACACTCCTTGTTCTGTGTTTCCTCCATTCTTTCCTTTTCCTTCTGCCTGTGGGTGACTCTACACTGAGTGGCAAGCCAAGTGGTTTCCTGTACACCAGGAAGCCATTTACTACACTGTGTGGTGACCATATACTGAAAGTATGGCATCTGGTGGTTTAGTGGGTAATTAAGGTGCCCCAATCAGATTGAGCCTGTGTAGGTTTATATCCAAGGGGTGGTTGGGGTTTATTGCTCACATAATGCCACTCAGGGATGAGTGAGGCTGGTCACTCTCATCTTAAATGTCAGGACCAACTTGCCTAGTCCCGGGCTTCTACGCTTTTCATGGAGCAACATAGGATTGGATGATGGATGGATGAATGAATATTGATGTGAAATTATAATACGGGCAGGAAAATTAAGAAGGTTTATGTCAAATGCACTAATAAAATAGACGTTTGAAAGAGAAATGTATGATTTTCAGGTCCAACACCGGTGAGCCTGCCCTTTCACAGGTTTCCAGACGTCAGAGTGTTCAAGCAGTGTATCAGTCACCATATTTTCCTGGTGTTATTTTGCATAATTCTGTAGATTGTGATAATGTATTGGTAAAATATAACTCCTATTCATCTGAGTTACATTGAATTTGTCCACCTAAATTTTTTGTGCAGATAATGCAGGGTCCAAGTTAGAGGAGTTTTACTGTACATTAGAATGATTGGTTACAAAAAGACTACTTCCTGAAAACTGTGGAAGACATTAATTCATAACTGAATACAGTACAGTACAAAACTGGTGGGGAATGCAGAGTGAAACCATCCCTTACTGCCATGCTTGCCTCTCTTTGATGACACTCTGAAAATAAAGTATGACCATTCACAGTCATCTAAGATGCTAGTCAGATGTAGAGACTGCAATTCATAGAAAGAAAGATGAAAGTGTGACTGAAAAAGTGACCCATGATATTGAAAACACTGATGGCCAGTGATACTTCCATTCGTTAGAGTTGGTATCACAATACTGTCATGTAGTAACTTTTACACTTCCATGCTGACTTCCCTGTTTCTTATCACTGCTTTCAAGGAACCAGCAGCCTTTCTCCCTTGTTGTACACTTTCAAGCACATCACCCTCCAAACCTCCATCCTTACTCTCACACTACCCAAGTGCTTAAATGTACTCACATTTTCCATTTCCTCCTCATCCAGCCTCACTGTACATTCACTGACTTCACTTCTCTCGAAGACCATAACTTTACTCTTCCCTACATTCACCTTTAGACTCTATTTCTTACACACTCTCTGAAACTCATCCACCAAGCCTTGCAGCTCCCCTTCGTCTTCACTTTTAACAACACAGTATCATCTGCAAACAACAGTACAGGGAGTTTCCAGACACTGCCCTCTCTCATTAGGGCCACTTCAACATCCACTGCCCTACCTTGTATCTCTTTTATAACCCCATCCATGTACAGATTGAACAGCCATGGAGACATGATACATCCCTGTTTCAACCCAACCTTCAGATAAAAAATTTCACCTAGTTCTCTATCCACATGCACTGCAGCCTTAGCACCCTCATACATACTCTTCACAGCTTTCAACAACTTCCCATCTACTCTGTAATATATTCTTAATACTTTCCACAATCCTTGTCAATCCACCCTGTCATATGCTTTCTCCAAATCCATGAAGACCACATACAACTTCTTTCCCTTCTCTAGAAACTTTTCCAGTAAAGATCTAAGAATGAATATCTGATCTACACAACCTCTTCCCTTCCTAAAACCTCCCTATTCTTCTCCAACTAATTCCTCTGCTATTTCCCTAACTCTGTCAATAAGTCCCCTACCATATACTTTTCCTATTACATTAAGAAAACAAATACCCCTGTGATTACTACACACTTCTTTTTCTGGGGATATATAATGACTGATAAACTGCTTGAAAACTCAGGTGTCTTTCCCCTGACTTGATGACATCTTAAACTCAGGGACATTTGAATGGTCAGAGTCATCAGTGTTGAGCTTGAAATTTGTGCAGTTCTCTTTCTGATATTTATTTTAGTAATGCATTTTTCATACTTCTGCTTTTCCAGCTTGGTTGGTAGTTTGAAATTTATGGACATTATTTGTTACTACAGAGTGAATGATAAAAAATGAGAACATGGTGAGCTTTCTATCAAACAAATTACTTTCATTTTGAGAGCTAGTCAGCTTCAGGGACAGAAACTTAGGTGACATTTGCAAGGTCTAGATGAACAGTCTATAGTTTCATTTGAAGAAACCATGGACAAAACCGGTCATGAATAAACTCATCTCTGTTCAGGGATATTTACATCCACCTCCTTCATTGGTATTTATCTTTTTAACTGTATAATTACGGTAGTTCATGGTACTGTTAGTCAGTGGTTTATAGGAAACTTAATTTTATCCTTGCATGGGAGTGCAGAAGACTGCCTTAGTTCAGCTATACTCTGCTGCACTGTTTAAAACCTGGATATAAATAGCTGTACTAGTATAGCTGAGAAATGATAAGTTTTGACTTGAAGAATTGTAATTTGTGTTTCCAAGGTTTTATGTTTTGTCTTTTCAGCTGCAACAGTAATTTGAAATCCCCTGGTCCAATGAAGGTGGTTGTGGTGGGATCTGACCTGTACATTAGTTGTGTTCTACGGCCATATGTCGATCAGTTCTCATCCACTCCACCAGACTTCCAGAATCACATTAGATTCCTCATCATTCCTCTTGGTTTGTATGGGTTTTTGCAGTTGTTTTCAAATTTGAGAGCATGTAAGAAAGTGTTAGGTACAAAGATAAACAAGTATAAGACTATTAGATTGTCTGATATGATTTCAGTGTCAGTCCCTGTGTGAATTATATGAAAAACTGAGTTAAATTGTGAAGATAAAATCCAGTGAAGGTTTAAGGAGAGAGAGAGAGGTGGGGCTGGAACTAACTCAGTAGCAAGGGTAAGGAGTGGTTGGAAAAATTCAGGAAGTTGTTTTTCATGTCATTGAGAGGGAGATTAAGGAGGGAGAGTATATTAGCATTTTGCATATGCCTAAGAAAAATCTTACCATTACAGCACAGGTGAGAGGTATGAATATTGGGGGTAGAATTACAAGAGGCAGACCTAAAAAGACTTGGGGATAAGGTCATGGAATGTGACCTCAGAGTTTAGGGACTGAACAGAGATGCTGCTGGAGATTGATCAGCTTTGAGAGCTGCCATCAGGTGACCAAGGCCTACAGTATGCATGCAAGTGCAGTGGAACCAGTTTAAAAGAACAAAGCTGCAATTTGTGGGTTGAAGTGGAAAAATAGTTAATGGAAATATTAGAAGGCAGTTACAAACTAATTCTATCTATCTATTGCCAGACGCCTCAATCCTGTTTGGGGTGGCCACAAACAAATCGCCTCCAAGTCGCCCTGTCCCCCGCCATCTCACTGCCCTGCTCCCAACGCACACCCCCCTCTCTCATATATCTCTCCATCCCATCCCTCCATCTCATCCTCAGCCTCCCCCTCCCTCTTCCCCCCTCCACCTCACTCACATACACTCTCTTCGTCAGTCTTTCACCCTCCATCCTCTCCACATTGCCAAACCACCTCAGTGTGTTCCTCATAACGTTTCCTATCACATCTACATCCACACCACAACGCTCCTTTATATCCTCATTCGTCAGCCTGTCTCTCCATGTGACTCCACAGGCTCCTCTTAAATAACTCATTTCCACTGCTCTCACTCTTGACTTGTGTCCTTCCAACAACGTCCAAGCTTCACTTCCATACGTTAGAGTTGGTATCACAATACTGTCATGTAGTAACTTTTTCACTTCCATGCTCACTTCCCTGTTTCTTATCACTGCTTTCAAAGAACCAGCAACCTTTCTTCCCTGCTGTACCCTTTCAAGCACTTCACCCTCCAAACCTCCATCCTTACTCATCACACTACCCAAGTACTTAAACGTACTCACATTTTCCAATTCCTCACCATCCAACCTTGCTGTACATTCACTGACTTCACCTCTCTCAGAGACCATCACTTTACTCTTCCCTACATTCACCTTTAGATTCCGTTTCTTACACAGTCTCTGAAACTCATCCACCAAGCCTTGTAGCTCCCCTTCGTCTTCACTCAACAACACAGTATCATCTGCAAACAACAGTACAGGGAGTTTCCAAACACTATCCTCTCTCACCAGGGCCACTCCAACATCCACTACCCTACCTTGTACCTCTTTTATTACCCCATCCATGTAAAGATTGAACAACCATGGAGACATGACACATCCCTGTTTCAACCCAACTTTCAAAGAGAAAAATTCACTTAGTTCACCATCGACACGTACTGCAGCCTTCGCGCCATCGTACATACTCTTCACAGCATTCAACAACTTCCCATCTACTCCATATATTCTTAACACTTTCCACAATCCTTGTCTATCCACCCTGTCATATGCTTTCTCCAAATCCATGAAAGCCGCATACAACTTCTTTCCCTTCTCTAGAAACTTTTCCACTAAAGATCTAAGAATGAATATCTGATCTACACAACCTCTGCCCTTCCTAAAGCCTCCCTGTTCTGCTCCAACTAATTTCTCTGTTCTTTCTCTAACTCTGTCAATAAGTATCCTACCATACACATTTCCTATTATACTAAGAAGACAGATGCCCCTATGATTACCACACACTTCTTTTTCCCCTTTTCCTTTCTACAAGGGAATAATTATACCTGACTTCCAATCCTCCGGGACTCTACCTTCCTCCCAGGCCAATCTGCACATCTTCCACATCCATTCTACTACTATCTCTCCCCCATGCTTCAGCATTTCACCCCACACTCCATCAATTCCTGGGGCTTTCCCCGATTTAACTTTCTTCATTGCTTCCACAACTTCTATCCTACTGATTTCTTCCTGTCTTCTCACCTCCCTCCTTCTCCCAGCCATTCCCCAGCCACTTATACTCGCATTACTTCCATCCTCTATTTTCAACAATTCCTTAAAGTGTTCTCTCCATCTGCTCACTTTTTCTCCCTTCTCCACTAGTAATCTACCATTTTTATCTTTCACTCCCCTGGTAACTTCACTTCCACCCTGTCTTACTCTTTTCACCTCATTCCAGAACATTTTCTTACAGTCCCTCCACTTTATACTCAAATTCCTTCCAAATTCCTCATCCACTCTCTTCTTACTCTTACTAATCTTTTCACCTCTCTTTTTCTTTCTACATATAACTCTCTCTTCCGCCTCTCAACTTCTTCCACGCCCCTATTTCTCATCCATTCATTGTATGCTTTCTTCTTTTGTGCCACAGCGTGTCTCACCTCTTCAGTCCACCACACTGTTCCTTGCACCCTCCTCCGTCTTCTCTTCCTTCCACACACCACATCACATGCTGCACATATTAAATTAAAGGTTGCATTTAAAGTTGTGCTGTGACTGCATGGAAAAATTCTGTCATGGCCATCTTTGAATGATCTCCAGCCTGGTGCCAGGCAGTTTATAGTTTTTACATGTAATACAGTTCACAATCAATTTTTTTTTTTTTTTTTTTTTTTTAGGAAATAGCATGAAATAATTCATAATGCAAGGCATATCGCTGCTTCATGGTGTATTTTGTATTTTGCCTTAGCCTTAAATTGTTAGGTCTCTGATTTGTACGTCTGTTTTTTACCATGAAGTTTGAAAGGTACCCAGGGTCAGTTTTTGGGCTATTGGTGGCAAACAATGTTACTAAAGCAGTTTCTGTTGTTAATGTTAAGTTGGCAGCCTAAAAGATGCTTACTCTTTGCACACAATATGTCTATTCTTTTTTATTCTTCAACAGCTAGGTGTCTAAAAATGTTGTTTCTTTTCACAGGTGTAAATAGTTTAGCTAAGTACTTAGGTTCCATAGACTCAATCTATGGGGCTGCATTTGTGAGTGAGTCATGGCGAGAGGTGGTAGAGAGATGGGAGAAGCCAGATGTTCAGGAAGCAGTCAATCGAGTGCACCGCTACCTCACCCAAGCACAGCACACATTACATCTACCTATTGCTGAAGCCATGCTCACGTATAAGGAAAAGAGGTGAGCACTACTATTTTCATCATCATCATCATCATAGTGTGTGTAAATATTGTACAATACTATTATACCATATTCGGAAATAAAATCATAAGAAAGTAGTGCTAGAGACCCTACTATGCCCATAAGATTGTAGACCTAAGTGTTCTTGCTCACTTGTTGGTTTCTAGTGTTCAGTGATTGTTAGAAATTGGTCAGGTTGCTTGTTCGCTTATCTGGGAGATATATCAGTCAGTACCTGACTCATTTGTAGCTGGAAGAATTCATTGACTGGGAACAGAGAAGGTACAATTTGCACTGCGGCAGACTGTGACAAGGACTCCATCTGACTCCTAACAAGTACAGTTAAATAGAAAAGCTTGGTGGATAACTCAGTAACTGATGATAGGATGAGCCAAACATCTGCATAATGTTGTACACTCAACCTCCTGCTATCGCGCCTAATTGGTCACAGGAAACGCGTGTGATAGCTGAATACGCGATAGCTAAACTGAACAATCAATGGGAAAATTTGTAATTGGTTTTTCGGTGGCCCATTTATCTAACTTTTAACCACTTTATGCCTACGATTTCCTGCCAATCTCTCCTCTAACGTGAAATAAAGCATTATTATATTAATAATAACAGTATAATGAATAAATAAACAACATAAAAGGCCATCAACCTCTTATAAGGATTACGGCTTGGGTGGTTTGATGGGTTCTGAGGCTTGGGAGTGGCTTAGTTGCCGCCAGATCTCTTTGGCTGTCTCCATTTCTTTATTGTCCACAGCTAAAGGGGGTATCACATGGTACCTTATATCAGGAATGGCTGAGGAACATTTAAGTGGAACAAAACTTGGACACTATCACATTCGTTCCTCACACTGTTGTCAGAGCCCCGTCTCAGTTGTAAACACGTGATTACTTTATCGACATCACAGTTTTTTCGGCATAAGAAATATTAACTCTTTATAAGGGTTTCAAAATGATTGATATTTATTCTAAAATACAATATTAATAAGTATTCAGTGTTTGGCTAAATTTCTGTGCTGTAGTACGATATATTCTTTTGAGCCTAATGGGTTTTGGTCCCTGTTTTGCTCGTTGTGTCCTCGGCAGGAATCCGTTCAAGTGCATTCCAAATGCCCGTGCTATAATCGGAAATTTTACCACGTTACCGTTCCGATTAACCATCGTTTCCTCTGCAAACCTCGAATGAAGTGCTGTGTGAATAAGTTTCGCTTAGCCCGTCTTCAAACTCGACGCGTGATAGCGGTCTTGGGGTGCGTGATAGCATGTATGGTTGCGCATTTGATGTGTGTGTGATAGCAGATAAGCATGATAGCTGAATGCACGAGAGCAGGGGGTTGAGTGTACAGTACTTCACTATCTGAAAAAAAAGGGTGGTAGTAAGGAGCTGTATCTGCTTAATACAGAACCAAAAGGGAAGTACTGTACTTAGAATCATTTATTGACTGAGGACACCCTTGTGGACAACCACAATGTTATGGAAGGTAAAAGATGTTATGGAAGGTAAAAGAGAGATGTTGAAAATAGCTTGACAAATTTTAGATAGGAATAGCGATGGAGATGGCAAGCAGTGTGTAATAAATTATTTAGATAATATGGTTGTTTAATGTGAAGATATGAGGGTTGGTTAGGGAGGACACTATAACAAACTGCTGAATGTGGAGATTGACTAGGGCAGGGATAGCTTGAACCCAGCATTAAGTGATTGTTCTAGCCATCTATCTATTGCCAGATGCCATAATTCCGTACAGTAAGGGGTGGCCTTTAGTCTTTGAGTTAGTTGTTTTACAGGGAGGAGCACAGGGGCACTAACCCTCTGCTAAACCACTTGCTGACACGTAGGGAACATATATGGGTTGGTTATATGGTTACCACCCAGTGCTGTAAATGATTTCCTGGCTTACAGGAAACCATTAGGCTTGTCACTCAGTGTAAAGCCACCTGAAATGGAAAGAGGAGTAATAAAATGTGACAGAAATGATGGGAGAAATAGGAAGAGAAGAGGGGAGACACAGAAAAAGAGTGATAATGGTGAAGGCAGAAGTAAGCAGCACAACATCAAGTGAGTGGATGATTGTGAGAAATAGGAAGAGAGGGGACAGACAAAAAAAAGTGATAAAGGCGAAGGAAGTAGGCAGCACTACATCAAGCGAGTGGATGATGTTCACCACCACCTACCACCAAGTGATTGGTGTTAACAAAAACTGTGCTTAATGAATGCTGAAAGTTGGCTTCACAATGTATCGGCACCTGCTGACCCATAGTATTTCACTACCAGCAGGGATGTGTACACTTTAGTTACACAACAATAGATTCCTACTCTATAAGAAACCACATACTGTGTTGGGTGGTAACTGCATAACCAGTAGTTGGATGCTGGATAGTCTAATAGGTGAAGGCACTCCTACTGGATGTGCCCATCAGGGTTCAGTTCTGAGGATTGTTTGGGGTTTACTGCTCACATACTGTAAGTCACCTATGGATAAATGACTAGTCACCCTCATCTTAAATGTTTGGACTGAATAGCCTAACCCTGGGCCCTTGTGCTCCTGATTGGACAGTACAGGATTGTATGCTGGCTGGATGGAGTATAGTAGAGTGTATGTAAGTGACCAGCATTCCTTTTCTTTCAGTGGAGATGATGAGTCCTCTCAGGCATTTGTCCCATTTATCATGGATGTTCGGTTGGGCAGTGGTGATGTAACATCAACTTCAGTTGATTTAGAGGACCCAGCTTCAGTACCTCCTGCTCCCACTTTGCCTGGCTCCCCTCCAGCAGCCTCAACCCCAACAACGGGACTCAGTACGGACAAAGCACGAGATAATACTACCCCTCCATCCTCCCCTAATATCAATAGCTCACACCTTGCTAAGTAAGTGACAGTTTGATGTTCTTTGATTACATCTTACAACCATTCTTTGAGGATTAGGGAAGAATGAATACTACACTTGTAACCCCCATGTGCTGTAAAAGGAGTGGGTGTGGGGGCTTGGAAGGCCTCTCTCTTTGTACCTGAATATGACTATGGCTCCCCACTGCCTATGACATGTATTTCAAGTTGCCTTTTATCCTCATTAAGACAGGAGGCTAGGGAGATTCTTTTTGTACCAGGGTTTTCTTTCTACTGTGATTTATTTTTTCTGAAGGATTTGAGAATCCTGCTGTTGATATCCTATCCTCTCCACCATCATTTTGAAATAGGAATTTGGGTTCATATATTATGATGATGTTAATGAAGCTAGTTTTCACCCTTATCTTGTTTCTCCTGCTCCTTCAATTCTTCTGCAGGCAGGTTTAAATGAAAATGTTGTTTGTATGCTTATTTCCTTATCATATGATTCGAATGTTATGTAAAAAAATTATTATTTTGCTGAATAAAAAGAAAATAATGTTTTTAGCATAAATATGTATCTACAAGTAAATTGTGACTTACATAACACTTGAAGTTAATACAGTATACCGGTATATATTCACAATATTCTAGCTCCAAAAAATATTGATGCAGTGTGAGTCATATGTCATCTGGATAGTTTCAGCCATACAGAATTAATAGTATGTTAAAAGCTGTATAAATTACAACACACAGTACAGGTATACTCTGGTTTAATGATGCAATTGGTTACATAAAAAACCATCGTTAGGCGGGGTATCGTTTTTCGGGGTAGATTTAAGATGTAAAGTATAGGGATGTGTTTTTGATCCTTGGGTTTCCCCCCCAACCAAGTCCTAAACCCACTCAGATGAGTCCAAAAACAAGTTTAAAGCCAATCTAAATGGCCTAACAGCTGTAAAAGAAGCTGACCTAAACCTAACACCTGTAAATATCTCACTAAAACCAACAAATAAAATCTAAACACTGTCAAATATAAGTCTGGAAAAAATCAAGCTTAGTAAACTGTACCCCAAATGGCCATGATCACCTCACCTATGGTTAAAACACATTAAGCTGAGTCTAAAAACAGTTTATAAATCAACCTAAACACACAATTTTAGTGAAAAATATTATCAAAATTGAGAAAAAAAGAAAAAAAAAAGAAACATTGTTAAACTGGGGTTTGGCCATCATTATTATTAGAGAGGGTGTGGTGGTATTTCTATCCCCATCACTAAGCTGGGATATCACATCTAGGGGTATTGTATATCGAGGTATACGTGTATAAGATTCTTCCCTATAGATTAGTAGGACTACAGCTAGTAGCTGATGTGGCAACTGTCAGTCACCAGGGCTGCCAGGATGTACAATGACAGATGCATTTCCTACTTTTCTTTAATCCATGTGTCATAATATTTAACACACTGTACTCCATTGTTTTTTGGAGCTTTTGTAAAATACGGATAAAGTAGATATATATGAACATATCATTTATAAGAATGCTTTTATATTGTCAGCTACAAGGGCTTGTGTGAAGGAACGGGCCAAGAACCATTAGATTTGCAAGTGGACTACTGGCTAGTACGAGGCTCTGGACGTGAGGAGAAAGAAAAGGATAAAGAAAAGGATAAGACACGAGTGGATGGTGGGAAATTCACTCTTAAGACAAGTTTCAGGACGCTGCAGGTTGCTCGCCTGGCCCCCCTCGGTGTCACACAGCCATTCGACCCTTCATCATGCCATCATCTCACGTTATCTTTTGCCACTAAGGAAAAGAAGCAGAGAAGTTAGTTTCAGTGTTTCAAAAAGCCTATTTTGATGTTAATGTATGCCATGTAATGTAATACAGAAGCTAAGTACAACCCTCGGTTAAAGTGGCTGCCATATTGAGGGAAGTTTGTGTTGTAACTAAAAATGCATTACATATACTGGTAGTCAAGCATCGTACAGTATTGGATAAATATCACAGAGGTCTACTTGATACTGTCAGCCTGGTCAGAGTAACCCCTTCTCTCTTAAATCTCACTTGAAATTACCCTAAACACCTTGCCACAGCCGCAACACACAACATACAGTACAACACACGAAAACACACACACGAGCCTCTGTACCTGAGTGATGTTGCACTCCCTAAGAGGCTGGAAGGACATCACATTCCCCTTGCATTATACTAGGTGTTTTTGATACTGTTTATAGAGGGAAGTCAATTTTATCTCCTGTACAGATGGATTTTGTGTTATAAGATAATGCATTAACTGAGGGCCGACTATATTGCACAGTATTACTCAAAGAGAAACCAGTGTAGTATTTCATGTACTCAAATGGTAGAAAAAGTAACATGTTTATGTTTCATTGTATGTAGGTGTAAATGTCTTCTTAACTGACATTATGTTCTTTTGGGATAGATGCAATGGTGTAACAATAGGACATACATAAAGTACTCATTGTACATACCTACGTCTGTCTTGAGCAGACATTTCATTTTTGGCACTGTTAGAACACCAGTAGATCGCATTATACCGTTACATAAAATGAATCAGTTAGAAAAATTAATTATATATTCCTTAAATACTGTACATGCATTCAAAGGCTTGAATTTGCTTTTCAGTAATGCGGCTTGGGAAGAAAAAGGAAAAAGAGCGGGAGACAGAGAGCCGAAGGGAAGTTGTCGATGGTGTCAGTCGTTTATTAGGAAGTGCAAAAAATCAGCCATTCAAAGGTATTATCTATGACATCAGTACAATAAGAGTTTATATTCAGAGTCCGCTCACTCGACGTAGTGCTGCTTTCGGGTGTCTGCCCTTGCCTCTCCTCCATCCTTTTTTCCATCCATCCTCTTCTGTCTTTCTTTCCTTCATTCTTTCCTCGTCCTTCTGCCTATGGGTGACTTTACACTCCCTCTTCTGTCTTTCTTTCCTTCATGCTTTCCTCTTACTTGTTCCTGTGGGTGACTCTACACTGAGTGACAAGCCAAATGGTCTCCTGTACACCAGGAAACCATTTACTACGCTGGGTGGTAACCATATAGACTAGCCAGATTTTGGCGTCTGGTGGTTCAGTGGGTAATTATGGCACTCCAGTTGGATTGAGCTGGTGAAGGTTTATATCCAAGGGGTGGTTGAGGTTTATTGCCTACCTAATGCCACTCAGGGATAAGTGAGGCTGGTCGCTCTTATCTTAAATGTCAAGACCAACTTGCCTAGCCCTGGGCTCCTACGCTTCTCATGGGGCACTGTACTGTAGGATTGGATGATGGATGGATAGATGGATGTGTAGTTAGGTCACACTATTCATGGCATGTAGCATACTCATTCATGGCGACCTCTAAAAAAGTCCTGGTTCATATCAGTTGCATGCAGTTGACAATACCTCCACAGAATCAAGTGCATTCAGTAAATTTACATACACAACACTTATATAAGCATTTGAGCATCACCACAAGATTGAGAAAGCAATACTGGCTCCAATGCTTTGTCATGACTGGCTATAAAAATAAGTTTAAGGAAACTAGTGAATCCAGTGCTTAGTCATGACTGGTTACGGGAATGTTTGCTTGTATGGGATTTTGTACATCTACACCTTCCCTGATAAGCCCACCCCACTCCCACAGTATTAAAATTTTGTTGGTATGTCCTTGAAAGTACATTTAAGTTGAACTTTAGCTACTATTTAGCAAGAGTCTGTATAAATTATAGTGATACCAGCAATAATTATAATCTTCATCATCATCACCATCACCATCATTATTGCTGTCATTGTCATCATCGTCGTCGTCCTGACCTCTTGTCATTCCCAAGGATGGGATGAGGTGAGGTTCAGAGAGAAAGATAAAACGTGATAGAGGGAGAACTATCAACATGTTGCCCAGTTAAATGGGCCACACTCTTGTTCATTTACCATTCAGGCTCCTAGAATCCTGACATCACCTCATTGGCATAAAATAATCAGAGCCAAATGACTCTTCAGTATATTCCCTGGATACTGTAATGAGGCTGTTGGTGTCATCGCCAGGCCTTCAGCACATCCTAGCTCTGCCACTGTCTCAGTAACTCCCTCACCAAGACAGTGCAAAATCTGTCGGGTATTCCATGAAATTTCGTATGAATATTAATTTTGCTGTTGGTAATCATCATCATCATCATCATCATTATCATCATCATCATCATCATCATCATCATCGTCATTGTCATCATCATCGTCATCATCATCATCATCATTGTCGTTGTCATCATCATCGTCATCGTCATCGTCATCGTCATCGTCATCATTATCATTATCCTTTTTCCCACTCACAGGTAAGTCTGTATGCTAAAATAATGCACTGTACAGTAATAAGGATCAGTTGTGACAGCCCTCATTGCTATAGTGTTGCTGGTGGTACTGGTGACTCAGCTTTAACTCCATCTGCAGAGCAACATCTTTTTTTCTAGTTTAATCAGGCTACTACGAAACATTTTTATGTTAATAGTAAAGAGGATACTTAATGTTGTATCAAACCTATGCAAATCAAAATGTCACAGGTAAATAAAGTTGTGTGGAAATGGCAGAAATAAACTCTGAATGACTTTAGCTAAAATGAGAATGCACTTTTGGAAATATGAACAGTTTGACCTTCTGCAGTCAGTCAGTAGTCATTTTATTACCTGAGTCACATCCATCCACTCGCCATGGAAGGAATCTCAACCCTTCCTCCCCCTTATTTCTATCCTAAACATTTGAAACATGCGGTGTTGTCTGTACAATACAGTTCATCTAATTTTCTCTTTGTATTGTATTCTGTGTTGAGTATTTTTTAGTCATTTTTACTGTCTTTCCATTTTTAACACCATCATTGTATCAATATTCACTGTTAGCTTTGTTCCCATTCATACTATGTTATGCTGATTTGTAGTCATTTGAAGCTCATTCTCCCACATTCTGCCAGCAAAGCCTTGTCATTAGCATATATTCGTATTAGTGAGTAGTAGCAAATTGAAACAACATCAGTTCATGTTTTCATTGTATGTTTTTATATAATACTGTAATAATCTCTTTACAGTCAGTATAGACTCAGCCGAGTGGACAAATGTGAAATTCTTCCAGTTGTCCTCTCAGTGGCAGACTCAAATCAAGTCCTTCCCGATCCTTCTCTTCAGTCTTCAGGACTCCAACTTGTGACTCTACACTCTACAGGACCTTCAACGTTAGCTTCAGCTTTCCTCTGGACCCAAACGCCCAATGTTATTTCAAGTGTCTCGTCACAAAAGTGTATCATGTAAGCAATAATAAAATGAGAAGAGTGTGATAAGAAGAGCAGTGCTAATGTTGAACTTGAAGTTTTTGGACATTGAATTTGAAATTAATGTAAGTTGCAGAGAGATAAACAGTTTGTGTTTGTAATTCTGTATATGTGATATTTGTCAGATCATGATAGTTTGTATACTTGTCCTTAATACAGAAATGCTACACTCAGCAGCCCCATTAAGCAGGCCAGTTGAGCTGGTGCCATGAGAGATCTGTCTTAACTATTAATTGGTTTACTAAGTATTGTGCTCTAGAGTCCTTACTTATTGTAAACATGTTATAGATACACACACAATATATTACATGTACAAATGCAATACCATTCAGACATCCATTCACTGGTAGTAAGTTTACTAAGGACTCTAGAGTCTTTAAACTTTGTAAACCCACAAAGTTACTTAGTTATAAATGAATGATATTCCCTGTACAAATGGAAATACCATGCTGACATCCATTCCAGTTCTAGTGAGGTTTGTTGAGAGCCCAAGTACTGCCGAGTCCTGTTGGGGAGAGCGTCTGCACTGGTAACATATTCAGTTCTGTTCTGTTAGTGAGACTGAATTAGTCAAAACACAGCATTCCCAATGCATTACAACCAGTAACCACTCAGTCAGTGCTTTTAGTATCCTTCACCTACATTTTCCCAACTGGAAAGCTTTCTTTTTTCACTTACTTGATCAGCACTGTCAGTTACTTAATCTTTAGCTGCTGTACTGACATTTGTGTATTCAGTTAATGTTAATACTGTAACTTCATTTTCGCAAAATATATTGCTTCATGCTGTTTTAAGCACTCGGTCACCGTCTCATATAACAACTTATTTTTCCTCACTCCTCATGTTATGTTTGTGTCAGTGGACTTCATCAAGTAAGGCATTGAAAATTTGTCCATTCTTCATTTTTACATTCACTTCTTCATTGTATAATGTTTTACACCTTTTGAATACTGTAAATAGAATTAATGTACAGAATAGGCATTCAGTTATGTTGTGACAGGTGATGACTGAGGTCTGTACTGTAAGTGGCATTAAGGATTTTGTAACACCTCTTCCTTAGCTATATGTTCTGCATATTATACCATAGTATCCTCATGTATGTTTGTGGTACTAACTATATCAGTAGTAAAATGGTACAGTATAAGTAACATACTAGAGAATTTTATGGCATAATATACAAACAAGATCTCTTGGGAAGAGATGCTACAAAGCCTATGCTACCTAAAATACAGCCTTAAGATGATTGTAGGCATTTCTGGTGCAACCACCATGGATGAATTTTGGTGGGACTGAGTATTTGACAGTAGATACATTGATTATCCAGAAATGTAATTTTTTTTTTTTTTTAGGTTGATTTCTTCTTTCTCTTTTGTTTCATAATCTTCAGAACTTAAGTGCAATGGAATATTCTTCAGTAGATCCAGAATGCAGTGTTTTGTTGGAACCCCTTCAGTCCAGTGACCTATTTCTTATTTTATCATGCTGCCACTAAGTGATATTATCCAATGCAGGACAGATCTGTAGTAGTAAAGGGGTTAGTGAAGGCTGTATCTAGCCTCTCCAGTCCAAAACATCACTTCCAGGCTGGATAAAATTCTGAAGGTAACAGTAAAATGGCAAGTGCTTCATTGGTGTGAAGGGGTTAATTATATTTTTACAAGCTAAAATTGTTAAACTGACCTACTGTGACATAGGAAGTGATGGGCTCGGTGTCACATTCACTCTTCTTGGCCTTCATAACCTAATGCTGTACTATATGAGATTGGATAAAATGAGAATCACAAACAGATGTTTTAGTTGATGTTGACGTTAAATTATTCTTCCGTCTCGTGTAAATTAATAATGCAAACCATATTGGTTTCATATTTCAGATATAGTATTATTTTAAAAAGTCTTTTCCTTCATATATTTTTTAAATTAGTACATTACAAAAAGGTATATCATCAGTAATCAGTTTTGTTTCATGGTTAATGTTCAATTTTTTTTTTTTTTTTTTTTTTTTTTTTTTTTAAATAGTACCAAATGGAGCTCTTTCAGCATTGCCATATGTATAAACATGTATGACATTGCATGAAGCACATTATTTATTAATTTTATAATGGAAATAATTTTTGTTTAGTTAGTCAGACTGTGTGACAGTATTTACAGCATTACATGCTGGGGGGAAAAAACATGTTTGAAACAACTTCTGTTCCAAGTTTTGAAATATGTATTTTCATCAGCAAAGGAAGTTTTGTCAAACCTTTTCCTTAATTACAGTGTTTATTTTGCATATTACTGTTTGCCATTATGTTGTGTTATATGATTTTTATACCAACATTGGTGCCATAAATGACGGAGTATATTAATGTGCCAGATGAAGAAATATATTAGCAAGGAAGAGGTGCTAGAAAGTCACCTTAGCAGATGAGAATATGGGCCTTTGTGTTCATTGATGTTATTGATGTAACAAATGTCTTCATAATTTTTTGCCTGACTGGACATAATATCAAGTACAGTTACTGAAATGCTCTTTGTTGTTAGTGGCAGTAGTTGCTCTTGTTTCTTGCCCTAGGATGAAATCACACAAAAGCCAAACTTGCCTTGTAGAAGGGTTGAAGTTCTGCATGAGAAATATGTCATCTAGACCTAAGGATCAGTCTACCTAGTGATTACCAAGGAATATTGGGACAGTATTTACTTTATGGATGCCTTTTTTTGTGTGTTGGGTGTGTTTTTTTCCATTTTCACTATTTTTTTTTTTTCCCTGCAAGAGTAGGAGGTTGAAAATGTGTTTTCAGAAATAAAACCACAATAACCTCATCTACCCTCCCCTTGCTTGGCTAGCCAGTGTATCATAAAAAAAAAAAAGAAAAAAAGGCATCAGGTGTAAAATGTTTCATAAGAACCTTTTTTTTTTTTTTTTTTTTTTTTTTTTTTTTTTTTCTTTTTTTGCCAATATTGTATGTGTAGGAAAATCCAAAAAAATTTCCAGAAATCCTCCTCTTTGGCTCTCTTGAAAATTTTCATTCACCACATATCACTCAGTTTTCGCACATTTCACTTATTTGTTGTCACAATAGAACTCAAAAACTTAATTGGTATTCACCATTGTAAGGCTTGGACTTATATTAAGGATGATTATGTTTTGTTATGGTGTGGTGGGCACCAAGCATCAGATGATGCTCTTCACACATGTCTCTCAGTTGCAGTTACTCTTGAGCTAAAAAAAATATACCCTCTTACATGGCAAAAACATGATTTGTTCATGTGGATGGGACTATACAAAATGAATTGGGGTAGAGGTTTATATTACTATGTAAAATGTGTTTAGTGCAAAAAGAACTCATGTAAAATGAGGGTATGTCATGTTGGGGCCAACATGTTTTGATCAGGAATGTAGAATGCCATTGTTGCTGCACATGGTGAAGTATTGTGATACGTGTGCTATAACCTCGTTGGGATAGATTAAATGAGGTAAGTTTCATCTCTAAAAACACATTTCAAACCATCTGTATCATCAAATCAATCCATCTAGGGAAAAGGAAACAGGTAAAAAAAACACACACGAAAGAAAAGGAGCCTGTAAAGTAAATGTTGATCAAATACTGAACTGAAATAGTTTCCTTGTCCCACAGAATGCAGATAATCTCCCAGCAGGCACTTTCATTTGTGCAGTCAGTTATAAAGTATGTCAGCTTGCATTAAAGGTAAGATGCATACCAAGTTAGAGTACTGTACTTCCTATGGAAGAAGCTGGTCATGTTTATGTTTTGTAGCAAATTAAGAGATAGTTTGTGAGTAATTTATCCTAAATTTTCTGAGACACTGAATAAAGATTAAGGAGATATGATACCATAATACAGAGCTTTTCTAATACTGATGAATCATGAACACAACTTACTCAGCTTAGTAAATGGCTAGGAGAGTAATGAGTCAAATTTTTTTAAAAGATAGAATACTATATGGGTAGATTTTTACCTACAGAAAAGTTATGTAGAAAAGTTAGTTGTTTTCTATGAAAAGGGTACTGGAAACACTGGACTGTGGCTGAAGCTCAAAGTTACCTAATTGTCGAGTGGAACTTCTATAACTGAGGCATTATCGATACACTTTCAGATATACTGTACTTTACATGATAGTAAAAGGGTAAGAGAATATTAAAATTCAATTTACAATTCTTGCTGTTTGATTGAGCAATTGTGCGTCTTGTGAAATTTTGACCACTCAGTCCTGTATTATTTTGGATGATAATAAAGCTCCTGTATGTTGCTTATTCTGCTCTGATATTATTGATTATTTGCAAATGAATTTTAAGTGAAGAAAAATATGATCATAACAGATAAGGACTGATCTGGCTTCCACTCAATCAAAATCATGCATTCATGAAACTAAGAGTCATATTTTAAGTGGCTTTGGAGATATTGTAATGCCTCCTGCTTGGTGATTTATTTTGCACAGTACTCCTCAGTATCCTGTAGTATCTTACTGATGTAAACTATGTCAATATTGAAATGAAATAATTTACAGGAGAATGTCTGAGTGTAACATGCCAAATAAATTGCTCAGGAAAAGGTTTTGCAAAGTCTCTTGTGCCACCTAGAATACAGGACTTTGCTCTATAGGATCAAGTCTTTCCAGAGAGCGTGAAGCTGTCTAGAGTGTTCATGAAGGCTGCTCTGCCAGCCTTGAACTGGACTGGTTGTCCTAAGTTGGTGGGAGCATTGATCTCCCTGATGTGCTGAGTCTGCTGATAGATAGTATTAGTGGCCTTGTGGGGCCAAAAACCACTAGTCTCATGCTTGTCAGGGTTGGGAGCATCCAAAGAATGATTATTAAACTCCATTCGTGAATCATTTACCTTATACTGTACTTTACTCGCCTCGTTTTGTCAATGTTCTGCATTACTCAAAGAATTTAATTTACTCCACAGGCTTTGTAGCACCAATTAAATGGCTTAAAGCTGAATGGAAAATAAATTTGCATAGTACATGGATGTCACAGCTGTATTCCTTTTACTCTGATTTGGCCAAAAGCTGCCCACTCTTCATCTTGAATGCTGCATTGTATCAGTAGATTAGCACTGGAATTTGTTGGTACTCATGAAGAGGTGATATGGAAAGGACAGAGTTGTAGTGGCATCATCTTTTTCCATTGAATGACATGAAATAAGCTGCAAAAAGACAAAAATATGGGCCAAGTTAAGGTAAAAAGAGTATAACTAACTACAGCCATCATAAACTGCAGCATAAGCACTGTACAGTAACATGTACAGTACATGTAATATTCATGAAAAGGGACTCAGACAAGGACTATACTTTTGTGTTTAATGAAGAAATATTGGAAGATCGGATGACTAGAAGTAGTACAATTATTATGCAATTTATATTAGTGTGGCATCTGAATTTATTTTTTCATTTACACTCATGTAAGTTGGTAATTATTCAAGCAGTCCCACCAAATTTCTTTGAGCAATATCCGCATACTATCCACAGTTTTTTATAATGGTGTATGTACAACGTGTCAAATTTACACATGTGCTGTAATGTGATAAAAAGTTCAATGGATGCCCTCACTCCAAGTAAAGTAAATGTGATGTAAGCATTATATTATGCATTTGTAGACTTGTAGGCAATTTAGAGACTAAGAATTGTATGCTGTGAATGTGTTAAAAGTGTTTATATTCCCATTTTTGGAAGATGTCCGTAGTTGATCATTTGTAATGACTGTTAAAATTACAATTACATGAAGAGATGGACCATAACTCATTATGTGAACAGTACAGCGTATCATCATAACATAATTCATTCTCACTTTTTTAAGACCTGATATCAGTAAAGTTTTATAGATACAGTGGTGGATGTTTACAAGCAGTATGAAGTGTAATAATGCTGTCCACAACACATACGGTATATGGTTATTGTATACACATCAGGTACTTCTTTTCCTTGTGATACACACTAGATCTATGTTATTGGTATCACTACATTATGTTAAACAGTATATATATATATGAAAATACGAAGGTACAGCTTAAATCAAAGATGTGTAAATAATGAATAATGTTGGCATTCAGGTAGTAACTTGATAACATTGGTTTTCTTCATGTGAAGAGATGGAGCTGGAGAGGAACAACTTGATGCAGTGGCATTGATATAACTGGGCATAAGGTTATACAAATGTCCCTCAGCTCCCTCTCTAGCCTTCACAAGGAGGATGGTGGACTGCAGGAGAAGGGAGCTGCAACCAGCAGTCCACTGGGTTCACATCCAGATGAGCCTGGAGTCACACCAGTAACAACAGTATAGTATGTCAGAAGACAGAGAGTAGGAGTGGTTCTTCCAGTCTTATGAAAAACAGATAAGCAATGAGTGCCGAGACATTAGTTGGATTCATCCTAAATTATCCTAGTAAGTACAGCCATGATTTAAAGAAATGTTTTCCCCTGAGGGCTTGCATACGTGCCATCATAATGGAAAGCAAGGGTGGTGGCCGAGGTTCATCAACATTACCGTCCCATTGGCTTACCAACATGTGTATTAACCCCTTGTTTTGATTTTGTCAGTGTGAATATCATGGCATGGTAAAGTGATGCTCTCACCACCTTTGACAACTACTGTATTGTATATTTGTCTTGACATCCGCCCATCAGAGGTGTCTCTATATAGAATTGATTTAGTTCATCTAGCTAGGTTTAGAAAGGGACATCACCCAGCAGTCTTCAGTTGCCAGCTTAGATTTGAGTTGGGTGGATTCATAGATGACACATGCCCCACTTGTAGAAGGCCCACACAACATAACCCACATAATGGAGCACTGCACAGCTCATGCCACATTAAAACATGGACAAAACATCAGTGGTGTATGGAACCTATGGAATGGCCCCAAAGGAGTAGTTTCTTACCTGCAGTTGATGGGTCTCCCAAGCCAGAAGGAGCAGGATTGAGCAGCAGCAGCAGCAACTGTAATATTATGATGATGAATCTGGCCTTAAGGGATAACATTTTTCTGGTTCGTGGCTGTACGTAGCCATCATCTGGAAAAGGAATTTCTGACTGGTATAGAAATTATTGCTTTAGAAATATATGTTTTCTTTATTCCCTGTTTATTATATGTATTAGAGGTAAAATGAAGCTGATGATACCTGCTGTGAATGCAACCAGTGGTACAGTAACAATAGCCCTTCATGCTCTTTGACAAGCGTTGGAGTCAGAACATCACAGTATGGGTTTTTGCTGTAAAAAGCTTTTGAGTAGGATCCCTAGTATTTTGTATGTGATATGATGATATATTTTGCATCTATTATAATATTGTACTATGAATTTTACACGTCTGTTGGTCATCGTCTGTAAATTTCATTTTAAAAATATTTGTGACAAAAAATTGTATGTCAAAAGTTTTATACTGAGTTATTAGAGTTTGGAGCCATTAGTACTGGTATATTTATTTGTTGTGTTTTCATACATTACTGTAGTATATAAAAAAAAAAAAATCTTTAGTTGAATAAAATTAATAACTACAGTTAATTTCCAGAATAAGGGCTATGCATTTTATAATGAACTAAACCTAATACTGTACTGTATCTCACACTTTACAATTGCAACTTTTCATATTCATACTGCCACACCGTGTCATGTTCTTCAGTAAAATATTTGATGTTTTATGACAATACTCATATTGGGTCTTCCTAGTGTGTGTAAATTTTAATCTTAATTTTCATAAGGATTGGTATTTAATAGTTTTCGTATGGGAAGTGACAGATCATTGTATGAACGTATTGCTTTTTTTTTTTTTTTTTTAAATAACTTGATAGTCTTCAAGAATAATTTTATGTGGAGCAACACTGCAACAGTATATATGGTTGCACATAAGCAAAAGCACTCATTCCATGCAGAACTAGAAAGGAATTCAGAATGTACAAGTATGGGAGATGTTGTTTTTAGGTAGTACTATAATAATTTCCCTTAGTTTACTTCTAGATATGGAGAAATTGGTGACTGTATTTAGTTAATGTGCTGGCATATACATCATATGTTGCATCAGTCCCTACAAAAGAAATTAGGTCTTAATCATTAGAATTTGGAATTATAGAACATTTAAGTAATGTATTACAATTGTG
Source organism: Coenobita brevimanus (assembly GCF_032717465.1). Lineage (NCBI taxonomy): Eukaryota > Metazoa > Arthropoda > Malacostraca > Decapoda > Coenobitidae > Coenobita > Coenobita brevimanus. The sequence goes on from NC_137037.1 coordinate 47,893,428, forward strand.
TTGCACTCATAACCAAAAGATACAAACAGCTGTAAGTATATATCAGTAAAATTGTTTGTCCATGTACATGGCATAGTATGGGACATAAAACTTTTAGGAAAAAGTTACAGTTTGCAATTACAGAAGTTCAATATATCAGTATGTTACACTGGCACTAAATTTTTTTTCAGTTGAGATTTAGTTGGGACTACTTACTTGTAGTGATAAGATCACAGTCAGTACTTAAAATAATAGATGTAGTGCAGCACATTATAGACACTTTTTCAGTTTTGAAAATATGTAAAAGACTTTGTTGCCAAAAATACAGTAAAACAGTAATGCATTTACACTAAGAAAAATATTTAAAGTACAGTTCTGCTTTGCAATCAGGCACCACTTCAGTTACCATTATATGGTGATACTGCTGCATATGTAGTAAATGTAGTTAAAAAGGGCAGTTCAAGTGCTATGAAAAAAAAAAAAAAAAAAAAATCCAGAAATATGTAGTGGTTAACAACTCTGCAATTCATCTGTTTATGTTGATAATGCTGTACAACAAAAACCAGTTTTTGGTAGAGCAATAGAAGGCAGCAAAAGTTTTTATTTTTAATCGCAATATGGGTGGACTGGAGGTGTTGTGAAAATTTCTATTTTAAGAAATTAATAAGCTCCATATTCTGCTGTGTAAGCTCATTGACATTTGACTTAAAGTGGGGTCATTGCTCCATTAGGAAAAGAGGTTATAAGCCTATTTATCATAGGCATCAATCAGTAAGGAATAAGGGTGTTGCACTTGATATTTTTTATCCTGAGGGTGATGTGTGTACCAAGAAAATTAAAATACAAGTACTGTATGTAAAGCAGAACACTTAGCTTTGTACTGTACTGTATTTATTTATACTTGACTGCTGTGAACTAAATTGCATAAAGGGCACTTCCGGGTCTTAGCCAAACAGGGAAGACAAAATATTCTTTATATTTTAAATGTTACTGCATGATGTCCAAGGTGTGTCAGCTCTGAGAGCAACATTACTTCCTATGGTGGACTCTGGCCACTGCATCACCAAGACTTCAGAGTCGGGAGCTTAAACTTAAAATCACAATGTGAAATGCAGGCTCCCAATTTTTTATGGTAATTTCCAAAGCATGTGACTAAAATGGAGTGGGTTTAACCTTACAATAACTGCTACCTGCACTCTGTAATGTGTACTGCAGGGTGACCATATATAATAATAACCGTCGTTGCATAAATGACCGTCAAAAATTGGAGGCTTGCACTGCATTCTGTGATTAAAGGTTTATATATATATGGCCCTGAGATTCACAAACATTTGGAACCAGCTCCTCATAACTCATATTTGTTTTCACAGAAAGGCCATATAGTCCTCATGGGCTTGGTGCTAGTTCTTATTACTTACTTACTTTCACAGAAAGGACACTCTAGACTCATCCTATGTATCCTGTTCTTTCTGCAAAAACTAATCATAGTTACAAGAGGAATATAATCATGAGCTGTTTTTGGTTTATGCATGAGGGAAAAGGGAAGGAGAGGGCAGAAATTTCCAGTATCTCATGTTCTTCCTCCAAATCATATCAGAGTTATGAGAAAGAGTTGTAAGTTTGTTTATGAATCTCAGCTCAGGACAGTTATCCTGGAGAGCCCCTTACACGTAGCCCAACATATCATTGAATATTCTGGTCACTTCTTGCTATAAAAAGAAAAGTACTTTGAAGTGCACATTCTTACCGGTAACTGAATTTAGTAAATGGTGATGACAAAAGTCAGCTAATTACTTCCTACATGCTTTTTTAATATGTATATATTTGTGCCATTGTAGATTTCTGTTCATTAGTTTGTTTCATCAGAGCTTTATTGCATTTTTTTTATCATATTTTCATATGGTTTACTTGGTATAATTTTTTTTTTTTTTTTCATATATATATCAGCACAATTTATAATATAAGAATATCGTTCATTATTTGTATGACCCGAAATGAGAATGACTCATTTTGTATCATCAAACCATCCTGAATAAGAGGCGATGTAATTTGTAGTGACCGATGTCACAATAAATGTTTGAATGCTAGTTGCTGTTATTGAACTTGATTATACAGAAATAAGAAAGCACTGAATGGGTAGGAATTTGCTTAAAGAAGGTCGCAAAAACTTTATCAAATCTATTAGGATTGGAAAGGGAAGCAAATGGTGGGGCATCACTGACTTCCGAAGGGAAATAAGTAGGAGGGATGGAGGGAGGGGGGAGAGGAGGAAGAAGCGGGGGGGGGGATGGAGGGAATGGGGGACGGAGGATGAAAGGAAGGAGGTGGGGGATGGAGAGGAGGAGGAGGAAGGGAGGACGGGGGTTAGAGGAAATATCTACTCCTAAAGCGACATTAAAAGGTACATGAAAATTTAGTTTAGTCTGTGCATCATAGTTCAATTTCCTATTTTTTGTAACATGTAAAGAAATAAAATACAGTAGAAGTTTTAGCCGCTCTTCTAATGGGGGCGCGGTAGCATGGTCAGTATTGTGTTGGCCTGCTGATCACGGTGACCCGGGTTCAATTCCCGGTGTGATAGAGGTTTCTTTAAAATGTGGCTGAGGGAAGTTTGCGTAGCAAGCTTTCCTTAAAACCACAAGGCCCCATACTTACACTTCAGCTCACACAAGACACTACTACACACACCAAGACACGTACACAGCCACCTTCACACAGTACACACACAGAGAGCGTGAGAGACACACCACACACAGAGAAGGCGAGACACAACAAAGACACAGAGGGACATATACCAAACACAGGGAGTGAAAGAACAGGGAGTTTTATTAAAAAGTCCAATTTTGGTATACCCCCTGTGGCAAAATTGATATAGCCCCCCCTTTAATATTTTTTGGATATTTTCACTTAGTGCCCCCCAGGCCCCAGACCCACTCGGCTGAACCAAATTGTCTGGCATCAGCTGGAACATGATATACCAGAGTTATGCTGGTCATGTGGGGGTTAATGGTGACAGTGTAGCAACTGTCAGGCTCCTATGACTCACTCAGCCGAACAAAATCGTCTGTCAGCTGGAATGGGATACTAGAGTTGTCCCAAGCACCAGAGGGTTAAGAATCTTAACCCCCTGAGTGATGCTCGGGACAACTCTAGTACCCCATTTCAGCTGACTCAGACGATTTTATTCGACTGAGTGAGTCATAGGAGCCTGACAGTGTCAATACCGTCACCATTAACCCCCTCACGACCGACATAACTCTAGCATCATGTTCCAGCTGACGCCAGACAATTTGGTTCAGCCGAGAGAGGATCCTAGGATCCTGAGACACACTATAATATCACAAACAAAATACAAAATGCCTTCCCTCTATCTTGAACGTACTATAATTCATTTACATTAAGTAAGCTCGTATTTTCGTATTTTTGCAGCTTATTTCATGTATCTTAGTTAAAAGAAAAAAAAAATACTACGAGCTCTGTATCTTTTCATAGCCCTTCTTCGTGACTAGCATCGTATTCTAGTTATCTATAGTTACAACTGAGCATTCAAGTTGGAGGGATCACAACTTTAAGCAATTACAGTAAACAAACAAACAAAAAGCAAGTGTCATCCTCTTGACCTCTCGTCTTCGCAGGAATGCAGCGGTGGCGCCATTTTGTGCGTGGAATGCGTGAAGTGCAGGCTCTTGAGTGGAAGGAGCACGGAGCCACGGGAGACTTAATAATATTCGCTAGTCAGCCAGTTTAGAAGCCTGGGACATTTCCATGAAATAATAATAATAGAAATAACAACAAAACCAGTCATATACATAATTCAATATCTTAGTCACTCGATCTGTCCATTCCCCCCCTTCAGTACGAGGACGCATTTCTGTAAGCTATTTTTTCTAACATGGGAGGTTCGATACGTTTGATTGAGCCTATCCATAAGACTCCTATAGCTGAGTAAATGCCTCTGAAAGTTGCAAAATATAAAATATAAAACGTCTACATGATATAAAAACTTTTGTTCACCTCCGGGACTCGATCTGTGGCGCCTAGAACAAGTGCTGACGTCATGTTTACACTTTGCTACCTTTAGACGATTTCCTGGAGCTTAAAGAAACTCTCTCGGGATGATGGGACAGACACAATAAACCTTTCAGACAGAGAATGACTTAGTTACTTTGTTCTAGGTAACCGGACGATTTTATTCTGCTTAGGAGATCCCCTCGTAGTGAAGGGGTTGATGGTGACTGTATCTAACCCCTCCAGTACGAAATTTCTCTCCAGAGTTGAAGAAAATCGTCTGGAGGAAGAAAGATAAATATGGAAAAAAGTGTTAATGTGGACAATGAGTTAGATAAGGCTGGTTTGATTAAAGTAGGGTAGGGATGGGACGGTTGTGGCAGGGTGGGGTAGCGTTGGGTCGGTTATGGCCGGGTGGGGTAAGGTTGGGTTAGTTTTGGCAGGGCGGCGTAGGATTGGGCCGGTTTTGGCAGGGTGGGGTAGGACTGGGTCGGTTATGGCAGGGTGTGGTAGGACTGGGTCGGTTTTGGCCGGGTGGGGTAGAGTTGGGTCGGTTTTGGCCGGGTGGGGTAGGACTGAGTTTTTGGGGGCAGGGTGGGGTAAGGTTGGGTCGGTTTTGGCATGGTGGGGTAGGGTTGGGTCGGTTTTGGCAGGGTGGGGTAGGACTGGGTATGTTTTGGCAGGGTGGGGTAGGACTGGGTCGGTTTTGGCAGGGTGGGGTAGGACTGGGTCGGTTTTGGCAGGGTGAGGTAGGATTGTGTCGGTTATGACAGTGTATAGAATAGGTTTTGGCAGCGTGGGTTAGGATTTCGTCGGTTTTGGCAGAGTGGGGTTTGATTGGGTCGGTTTTGGCAGGATGGGGTAGGATTGGGTCGGTTTGGACAGGGTGTTAGGACTCCATATTATAATTACAAATCATAATAGTTCCGTCATATCCAACGCCTATTTCACTCAGTTATACTACAGTGTCTCATCAGATCTGGGGCGATCTTCTCTACGGTTTTTGTTCTTCCCCACTTAGTTCAGTCCTTTAGTTCATTCATGACCCTTGGCTTTCCTTTTTATTTTTATTTTTTTTATGTGGTGGAGCGCAGGTGCACGAGGCTTGACCACCATTAGTCCAGAATATTTAAGGGTAGGCCACCAAACTACGCCCTGGTAACGTCTACACGTCAAAACATCTGTCCACCTCTGGGACTTGAACTGCGGAGCGCTGGACGCAGAGCTCCCGGTTGCGGATGTCACTTTTACACTTTGCTAGCTTCTGACGATATCCTACAGCTTCAGAAAACCCTCTTAGGATGACGGGACAGAATCATTTAACCCTTCAGACCAAGAACGATTTATTTACACTGTCTTAGCTGACTGCACGATTTTATTCAACTTAGGAGATCCCCTGACAGAGAAGGGGTTGATGCTGGCTGTATCTAACCCCTCAAATTCAAAATTCCTCTTCAGAGCTGAAGAAAATCGTCTGGAGAAAGAATGAAGAAAACTGAAGAAAGTGTTAGAGTGAAAAATGAGTTAGATAAGATTAGTTTGCTTAGGGCAGGGTAGGGTTGGGTCGGTTATGCCAGGGTGGGGTAGGGTTGGGTCGGTTTTTGCAGGGTGAGGCAGGACTGGGATAGTTTTTGCAGGGTGGGGTAGGACTTGGATGGTTTTTGCATGGTGGGGTAGGGATAGGTCAGTCTTGGCAGGGTGGGGAAGGGATGGGTCGGTCTTGGTAGGGTGGGGTAAGATCGGGTCGGTTTTGGCAGGATGGGGTAGGATTGGGTCGGATATGGCAGGGTGGGGGTAAAATCGGGTCGGTTTTGGCAGGGTGGGGTAGGATTGGGTCGGTTTTGGCAGGGTGGGGTAGGGATGGGTCGGTCTTGGCAGGATAGGGTAGGATTGGGTTGGATATAGCAGGGTAGGGTAAGATTGGGTCGGTTTTGGCAGGGTAGGGTAAGATTGGGTCGGTTTTGGCAGGGTGGGGTAGGATTGGGTCGGTTTTGGCAGGGTGGGGTAGGGATAGGTCGGTCTTGGCAGGGTGGGGTAGAGATGGGTCGGTCTTGGCAGGGTGGGGTAGAGATGGGTCGGTTTTGGCAGGGTGGGGTAGGATTGGGTCAGAGTTGGCAGGGTGGGATAGGAATGGCTCAGTTTTGGCTGGGTGGGATAGGTATGGGTCGGTTTTGTCAGGGTGGGGATGGGTTGGGTCAGTTTTGGCAGAGTATAGGTTAGGTTTGGGTCGGTTTTGGCAGGGTGGGGTATGATTAGGTGAGTTTTGGCAGAGTGGAGTAGAACTGAGTTGGTTTTGGTAGGGTGGGGTAGGGTTTGCTCAGTTTTGGTAGAGTGGGGTAGGATTGGGTCGGTTTGGACAGGGTAGGGTAGGTGTGGGTCGGTTTTGGCAGGGTGGGCAAGGATTGGGTCGCATTTGGCAAGGTGGGGTAGAATTGTGTTGGTTTTGGCAAGGTAGGGTAGGATTGGGTCGGTTATGGCAGGGTAGGGTAGGATTGGGTCGGTTTTGGCCGGGTGAAGTAGGATGTGGTCGGTTTTGGCAGGGTGGGGTAAGATTAGGTCGGTTTTTGGCAAGAGCTAAAAAATATGCCCTCGGAGTGAAGGGAATAATAATTACCAACAGATGTCAAGGTTTCTATTTACAGTACAGTACTATATACAGCCAACTCCCACTACCCCTTCCAAGCACAGGGGCCTGAAGTTAGGTTACCATAGTCCAAGATACTTAAGGGGTGATGACTACCAATATGTTTAAAAGAATATGACCAGCCTCCTTTCCCTGAGAGCAGAGAAAAGAAACCTCTTGGGAATCAAATCTGCTATATGCGTGGCCGTCACTCAAACACTAATAGCAGATCAAGGGAAATAAATTTCAATACAATGAACCCTTTCCAAATTGAATAAAAGAGTCTGCTGGTATCCAGAGCAACATAAACATGCTATCATGGTGAACAGGTTACTAAAGATTAGAAAATCTTCACTATAAATGGTGTACCCTGAGCTCAATAAAGAACTCTAGTGGTAGCAAGAATATTACCGTATACACTAAAAATGTTGTAAGGAGGTACAGACAGAAGCCAACTAAAAAAGATGTGTCCTTAACTAAATAAAATGGTGGCAGCAAGAATAAACTCTGTGTTAACATACTGACAGTTGAGCTGCCTGGTGTCTCTAGGTGAATATAACTAAAAGCCTTCAATGTTGGCATGGATTTTTAGAATGAACAAGTGCTTGTAACTTTTTCTTGGCCTTCATATTTTGTGATTTTATATTCTCTTTGCATGTATCATACTGATAATTTGCATGCTATCAAGTAACTTGAGGACAAATCCAGCTGGGTCAAGCTCAATGGAGAAGAATGGTGGACAAAAGCAATTTCTGGTGACTGTGATACAGATTTTCATAAACTGAATAGAGATACTGAGAGATGAATATACAAAATCTGTCCAAAACGAAACCGAATTTTTTTAGTTACACATCAACTAGCATTCATATCATGATCATGATGGACAAGCTGTGTACTGATAACTTGGAACTTTAATGCTAACTGCATCACACCATGTCACTTAGTCATCAAGGTACACGCGCTTGAGTGAACGTGTTTGGCGCACTTAGCAAATTCTCTTCTATCATCTGAAATTGGTAACCTCTCAGGGTTGATTTAAACTGGAGGGGGAAGGGGAGGGTCCATAGAGGCAAAATCTGGTGAGTAGGGCAGCTGGGGGATGCCGGTTATTTTGTGCTTCACCAAAATGTAGGAGATAAGGTGCAATGCATGAACATGTGCATTATCAAGGTTCAGCATCCAGGTTTTGTTTGTCCACACATCAGCCCACTTCCTTCACAATGCCTTCCTCAAAGTTCAGGATGTCCAAGTAAAACTCTTTACTGACTGCCTTACCATCTTGAACAATCTCAAAACGACCAACACCTTTTCAATAAAAAAAAAAAAAAAAAAAAAAAAATCACATGTGAATGACTCTGATGTGCTTTTTTGAGGTTGTGGTGATGATGTTCCTACCCTCAGCGACGACTACCTTTTTGTTCTGACACTGTAGCCATACACCCATGTTTCATCACCTGTATGTCACCTTTCAGAAAGGAAAAGGGTTTTCTAATTTGAAACCGAAATTCATGGAAACACGTTGCTCTTCAAGATCTGCAATACTGGATAATACCTAACCCAACCACAATACTGAAAGATACCTAACCTAAACACTATACAGTACTGGATATCTAACCACAATACTGGATGTTACCTAACCTAACCACAATACCGAATGATACCTAACCTAACCTACAGTCAGGCTTGCTTACAATGATTACCTTAAGAATATATAAAAAAGAATGAAAACTAAGAACAATTGTAGTGAATTAAAAAGCAATGGTTACCAGCAAAAAATAAAAAAAATAAAAAAAAAGAAAGAAAGGACATTATCTGTAATTCCATCAAAACCAGGACTATATAATAAAATCGATGTGCGGCATATGCAAATCAAAATTCAAAACAAAAATAAACATTATGATAACAAAATATAATGAATAAATAAATATATAAAAATGTCATTAACCCGACAACTGCTATATTAGGTTTCTTGGTCTACCCCCCCATGTGCCAAAAAGAAACAGGATTTTTTTTTTTTTTCTCAAAAGTGATTTTTGCTCTCATGAAATTAATTAGTGCATGGAAAAGTACAGGAAAAACATATGAGTTCATTATTTATGGTACCTTAGTTCAGCCATGGTGAAGTAATGAAGTTGTACATACGACCCCTCCCCACCATACTAAACGGGCAGCATTAGCCAGAATCTCTTGTGCCCTGCCCCCTACTAATGCCCCACCTTCTTCCAGCTCTACTCGTTGCTGATTGGCTGAGATAACTGTTCTTACTGTCAGAATAGCGAGCCTTACCACGAAATAGTATCGTATTATTTACTGTACTTTTACTTTGAATTCATTTCTGTATGACAAAGGAAGCACTAAAATTTGCTGAATCAAAATCAATTTGAAGAGAATCAACCCGCCTCCTCCCGCAACTGCAACTAAGTTTTGGCGCCAAGAAAGTTCGGAGCTTGGCAATAAAACATCACAGCTGTGCCGCTACTACTATTAAACATATTGTCACCTATCTGTCATGTCTAGTAAGTTACCACAATGTCATAACCATATTGTAATTTTTCTTATTTCCTTCATTAATTTTCTTAAAATTAGCGAGAGCGCCTGACATTTACCCGACGCTGGCACAGCAAGACTGGCCCAGTCCCACTCACCCATCGGCCCGAGTACTACTCGGGCCAGTGGGTGAGTAGGCGGGGCCAAGGGGGCAGGACACATGAGACTGGCTAGTGCTACCCGTATAGTACAGTACAGGCAAACCCCGGTTTAACAATGATTGAAAAAGTAAAAAGTGCCACTACAAGATGGATACCATACCAAGTTTAAAGGATCTAAGCCATGAAGAAAGGCTAGAAAAACTGAACATACCAATATTACAAGAGAGAAGGAAAAGAAGAGACATGATGAAGCTATATAAATGCATCTCAAGGAAACAGAAAATAGACATCAATGAGTATAAACCTATGGCGAGGCATCAGCAAGAGGACACTGCAAAAAACTGCATAAAAAGACAGGGGACAAAGATGTAAGGAAATTCAGTTTCACAAACAGGACAACTGATCAGTGGAATGCATTACCGAATGAAACAGCGTATGCCAAACCTATAAATTTAAGAGATGTATGATAAAAATACAGTAGTTTAATACACAGGACAGTACGAGCCTGATTCACTCCTGTAAAGATACAATGAGGTAAGAACTAACCACTGAATTTACAAACTCACAAAAGCATATCTAACCATTGAGATTTCAAGGATTAGCCGTTACGCTGAAGCGTCGTGCCCTGGTGTCGAACTATGGGGAAAAATCAGTCATTTTCAACTCATGTTGGTTTATAGTTAGAGACAAAAAATAAAAAAAAGGCACACGCATCAGAAGTCAACACATTTCCACTTACCTATGAGTGTTTGAGAGGAGGTAGTGCCTTTTATGGCGTTGTGGGAACAGGTTGAATAAAGGTCATTTTTGGCTGCTTTGGGGGGTCACCGAGTCCATGACTGCCTCGCCACTCACCCCGTGTTCTCGCCACCAGCCCGGCGACACTGGGTGGCTCGGAAAACCACCGCGGCAACTCTGTGCTTGGGAGGGCTGATACGTACCGCATTTCCGCTGAAATCAAAGACACAAAATTTGAAATCAAAGGGCACTGTCTGAGAAGTCTGTAGCAGGCTATCGATATGTCTGCCTCAGAGGCATTTAGCAACCAAGGGGTTAATTGTAGAATCCCATCTAGACCCTTTCTAGATATGAAAAAGTACAAATAACATTTATAATACAGTACAGTAACATGGGCAAATTACAAAATTAACTATAATGAAATTAAGAAACATTTCCATAACATTATTACTCCACTTGCATGTCAAACAAAAAAAATCAAATATTTATAGATAAACCCCAAATGAACCCTTTTAACAACCAAATACGAATTATAATTACAGTAAAAATAAATCATTTTTGGCAAACTACGAAACTCATTACCATATCGTAGTACAGTACGGTATATAATTACTTATATTAGACACATTCCAATCAGCAGTGAAGGCCTCTTTGGCAGATCACCTAGTATTAAATTACTCAAAGATTTCAAGTACCTAAGTAAAAGTATCTATCTATCTATCTATAGCCCGACGCCCTAATCCCGCAAAAGGTGGCCGCAGACAAAACGCCTCCAAGTCGCTTTGTCACCCACCATTTGACTACCCTCCCCCCAACTCACCCCCCCCCCAATATACCTCTCAACTCCATCCCTCCACCTCATCCTCGATCTACCTCTCCCTCTCCCACCCTCCACCTCACCTACATACATCCTCTTAGTCAGTCTTTCATTCTCCATTCTCTTCACATGTCCAAACCACCTCAGTGTATTTCTCCTAATCTTCTCAACCACATCCACATCCACCCCACAGCGTTCCTTCACTTCTTCATTCGTCAACCTGTCCCTCCACGTCACTCCACATGCTCCTCTCAAGTAACTCATTTCCACTGCTCTCACTCTTGACTTGTTTCCCAAAATTTTGCATCAACATCCTCCATACCACACCGGTATACCCATCCCAACTCACCTGACTTCTTTCCCTCTCATTCCTCCATTCATCTCTACACAATCCTCATGTCACCACAATTCACTATAAGAAAATGCAAAACATCAAACACACACTTACCATATGAATATTTATGATTTTCTCCAACCCCTCATTCCACCTCCTCTTCCGTGATGTCATACTGGCGTCTTAGGTACGGGTTTTGTAATAAGTTTTAATTTTCTTTATTGTTCCAAGTTGTACTATTTATTAAATCATTTGGTCAAACCAAAAGTATTATACATAAAACAAATATTCGCATAAAAAGTATTGAAATTATAAAATAATTGTTATAAAACTGCATTACTGTCATGCTATAACACGAACCAGATATGTGGTAAACACAAACGTTTGCCCAACTCCATTAGGATCTTAACACTGAAAAATTCTTTTGTCACATTCAAATTACATCATTTGACAACAACATTTAAATTATCTAAATATATCTTCTTAATTGGATTAAAATTTGACGTATTATGTAAGCTTTTATTCGTCATTAGAGAAAACCAATCTGCAAACGCTATTCAAGGAGCAACTAACGTAATTCTGTCATCCCCAGCCTTGTTGCTGATACTAGGACCGAAGCCTCGCCTTATAATTAATAATAGGAATGAACCCTCACTCTATAATTAATAGTAGGACTGAAGTCTCGCCTTATAATTAATAACAGGACTGAATCTCACCATATAATTAATAAGTGTCTCGAAGTAACGAGTTAAATACTTAATCATCTCTGGACCACTGATTACATTCACATAATTCCGTAGAAGCTGCAGCTGAGATATGTTACTATCTTGTAATAACTAATAAGGTAGTAATTACATTAAAAATGAAGTAACGGTGGGCTGTCTCCCTCAAAACTCCGCTACCGTGGGTTCGTTTCTTAACTGATTTTTGGCCCAGTGAATTAGGTCCACCGTACATTATTCGAAGGAAAAGAGGCCTCATGATGGCAGTCAGGATTCTAAACCAGTAAAAGTTACGGAACTTTGTGATATCAGCCTGGAATATCGCTGGTCAAATTCCCGGGATATCTCGCTACAGTGGATCCGGAAGGGAGGGAGGTCTTTCTTTGAACAACTGCCATACCGTATGACAAAATAAATACAGAAGTTCCATATACGACGCACCTCTTTCACTTCGGGAGATTACTTATTTATTTTTTTTATGTGTCCGACTCTGGGCATAGGCTTTCACAGCCTACTCCCAAGGCCCACCTCTACATGTGGGGACGACTCAATCAGCGTTATCAATGACTATCATGCATCATTTATTAATTTCCTATTTCCCACTGCTCTCACCAGCAGACTGAACCATCCTCACCATACAATTGTTTTGAATATAAATATGGATTGGAAAATGCAAAAAATAATATAGTTTCGGGGCAGGTATGAGAGAGAGAGAGAGAGAGAGAGAGAGAGAGAGAAAGGGGGGGTCTAGGCTAGTGCTAGTGGACTGATAGCTTAGGTGCAACTGAGCTCTCTCTCTCTCTCTCTCTCTCTCTCCACACACACACACACACACACACACACACACACACACACACACATATATATATATATATATATATATATATATATATATATATATATATATATAAATAAGAACTCGTGGGTTTAGGAGGCTCCCAAGCACCAATCCCTTTGTCTCAAAACCATAGAGGACTTCGTAGCAAATAAATCGCCAAAGAAGAGTTCTTTAGCGATTTACTGTATTTCGCAAACTGCACCTAAGTATCACCTTGCACGTTAATTATTCCATTTTGATATATATGAGGATACAGATTTGTAATAAGCAAAATAAATCGCTGCAGGAGAAGTGTTACGAAGTTCAGAGACACTTGCAAAAGAGTCGAGTTGAATTCTAAACTGCTAAACGTTTTGGCTGTGGCGAGAATAAAGGGAAAACAATGCCCATTATTTATATACGATATATAAAATCTGCGGTGGCTGGATCGGTGCTCGGTAGAAACCCGGCCTGCAATTTTAATGGACCCCGGATTGACTCTTGGCTGGGGCAGAGAACAAGTTAAGGATTTGAATTTCATAAAAGAAGACTTTACTAATCTACCTGAATACCCGCCGACATGTTGCAAAAATACCCCAGCTAATACCAGTACACCAGTCCAGTATGAAAAAGCCCTAACATGTATTCAGTACGGACGGTGGATGTTGGCGCCGATGTGGTGACATGTGGAGGTGTGCAGGAGGAATACTGGGCCTTGGGATGGGCCCTGAAGCCTTAGCCCAGACACATTAGAAAATAATAATAATAATAATAATAATAAAAATAATAATAGGTACGAACAGGGTGAGGCAAAAGTATGGTGTTTTGGCCTGGGAATTGAATGGGGGAGTAATCAACTGAGTGATTGGTTGGCGAGGCGTGACGTAACCGATGACATCACGGATGTCATCAGAGTGAGGGAAGGGTTGTGCGGAGGTCAGTAAAGCAGCTTCCGGAGTGACGGGTGAATATCAGTGGTTCATATAGGCGAATATTTAATGGCTCATAGGGGTGAATATCAGTGATTCGTTGAGGAGAATATTAATGCTCCACAGAGGTGAATATTAGTGATTCATTGAGGCAACTATTATAGATCCATGGGGCAAATATTAATGTTTCAAAGAAGTGAACATCAGTGATTCATAGGGGCAAAGATTAGTCGTTCAGTGGTGTTATTAGGCATCCAATGTGCCTTCATTACACTGCAAATTTTGGTTATCTAGATCCTTTGACCCTCTGTGTCGTCTTTGTCGTTTTATTTTGTTATCTCCCGACGATTTTATTCAGCTTCGGATACTTCTAGAAATGAAGGCGTTAAATACAGCCATCAAATACCCACTCACCTACACATCGAAGACTGGTAAAGTGGAATTGACTGTTGCTTTTTTAAAAGAAAACTTTGAAATAAATCTTCACTGCGCTCAAACCATTAATCCTACATTTTTTTTTTTTTTTTACAGGATACTCTCATATAATCCCTCTTCACCCCTACCGCATTACCAGCTCATCTTCCCCCCTCCTTTTTTTTTTTTTTTTTGTCCCCACGCCTTTTTCTTTACCCCACACACTGTTTTCATTTTTTTAAAAGGATATTTTAAAATAAACCCAAACTACACTCTAGCGCACTAATCCTACAACACTGACTTTCCTTACTATGCTTTCCTCCTCCATACCTACCGCCCAGCAAACTTTCATCTCATTCCAGCCATGTCTCTGTTCACCAAATGGGGAGAAGAGAGAAAGTTGGTGAAGGAGGGGAAGGAAGGGAAAAGAGTGGAGACGAGGGGAGAGGAAGCCTGTGTGGAGTTGGGGAGGTGAAGTGAAGGGAGGTGAAGGGAATGGAAGAGAAAGATGGTCACGCCGTTTATCAACACCTACTATATATTCTAAATGTTGCTGCCAAGAGATATTACTGAATTTAGGCCACACCTCGAGTTGTGAAAGGGTTAATGAAGGTTATGTCCAGCGCCTCCATTTCTAGGTCTCTCCTGTGCTAAATAAAATCATCTGGGGACAGAAAACACGTCATCGAAGTGAACATAGGCGCCCGAAGTGAGGGGGGGGGGGTGCAAAAGGGGCCGTTGCCTCCCCTGAAATTTTAGTGGGGGAGGAGCTAGAGTTTTTGCCCCCCCCCCTTCCCTATATCTCGTCTTGAACTCCAATAAGAAATGCTGGAGGTATCCTTCTTAAACCTGCACCTTGAATTTTTCTTTCGTATACTGTACTCACAATTCATTATTAATAGACAGACAGACAGTGGTGTTCCTCAGGGCTCTGTCCTATCACCAACTCTCTTCCTTTTATTCATCAATGATCTTCTAAGCTGTACATCTAACCCTATCCACTCATACGCTGACGACTCCATCCTTCATCTTTCCATTCGGTTCCCGCAACGCCCATTTCAACAGTTACTTCAACAAGCAAGGGATGAGGCTGTGGCACACCTAATGTCTGATTTGGCTCGTATCTCTGACTGGGGTAAAAATAATATGGTTGTCTTTAATGCATCTAAGACTCAGTTCTTACACCTATCAACCCGACAAAATCTTCTACAGGTATACCCACTAATGTTTAATAATATTCAGCTTAATCCTGCATCATCCTTGAACATGCTTGGGGTTTCATTTACTCGGGACTTATCTTGGAAATATCATATTACATCTCTTGTAAAATCTGCTTCCAAGAGATTGGGTGTGCTAAGCCGACTCCGCACTTTCTTCACCCCTGCACAATTGTTGACTCTATACAGGGGTTTTATCAGCCCCTGTGTGGAGTACAACTCTCATGTGTGGGGAGGCTCCCCACATACAGCTCTTCTCAATAGGGTGGAGGCAAAGGCTTTTCGTCTCATTAACTCTCCTCCTCTTACTGACTCCCTTCAACCTCTGTCTCTTCGCCGCACTGTTGCATCTTTATCTCTTTTCTATCGCTACTTTAATGGTCACTGCTCCTCTGAACTCTCTGCTTGCATTCCTCCACCTCTACGACGGGCGCGTAGCACCCGTCTGGCAGCAAACTCTCATCCTTTTTCTGTCCAACTCTCTAATGCAAGAGTTAACCGTTAATCCCAGTCTTTCATTTATGCAACAGGTCAGTTCTGGAACTGTCTCCCTCTGTCTGTATTTCCTGCTGCCTATGATCTCCAGTCTTTCAAACGCAGTGTGTCCAGGCATCTCAAAATGATCGGATCTTGAATTTGGCTCTATATTGTATTTTGTTTTTCTCTTGGAGGGAACTGTTACTGCGGGCTCATGGCCTTTGGTTCCTTCTTCCTCGCATAAAAAAAAAAAAAAAAAAAAAGATGGATGGAATGGATAGAAAGATACAGATAGATAGACGGAAATGGACAGACTGAAATAAATATTATACACAGTAAGAAATGTACTTTTAACACACACTGGTTTTATTTTTGCCCCCTTCCAACCTTGAAATGCTTCCGGCGCCATTGGCAGTGAAAGAGTTACGTAAGTTAAGGGGTTATATAAGGGTGTCAAATGGTTCAACATACACGCAGGGTTAAGCGTAAAGTACAAATGGCCTACACTAGTTCCTACGCCAATAAGACTAAGAGTAGGAGTATATATAATATTGAAAAGTGGAAAGAGCACGCCTTAAGTCAACTGCCATTTCAGTATCTCAGAATTACAGTATTTCAAAGCTCTTAGTCCTGTGATTAAAATGTAAAGCACAGAGATGATAAAGATGTATATGATTTGCAGTATCCATGGCAACCTGGGTGGTACTGACAACACTGGTGGTATTAGCATCTGCCACCACCACCACCACGTACAACAACAGCCACCACACATACAATCCCCTGCTGGATAATGAGGAAGCGAGAGTGGAAGCAGCGACAGAGAAACAACAACAAATTCATCATCATCATCAATATCTTCAGTCTGAAATTAGGGCGTTTCAAACTGAGGATCATGGAGAAGTGATTAGTATTTTCGAATATAGTGCCAGTGACGAAGAGAACAGCAACGAAAGTCTTGGAAGTGTAAGTGAAAAACTTGAAGAAAAAAGAAAAACGGTGATAAAGGTGGGAGAATATAAACTTCACGCACAAAGGCAGAAGAGAGAAAGTCCGGAACAAGAGGAAAACCTCAAAATACGAAGAGATATAGAAGACGATGCCAATATCAGCTTTCAAAGCCGTAGTCAAAGCCGAGCCAGCGCTGACACCGACGTAGAGACTGTGTGTAAATGCTTGAGGGAGCCAGAGTCACATGGCTGCAACGTGAACATGGACGTAAGTGTGTTTACAGTTTCTACTGACCCCTTCAATCAGATCGCGTACTTATTCATTATACCCGCGCTCCCGAAGTGATAGCGGGTGCTGTTTGACGTGTTTTTCTGTCTTCCTGTCTGTCTCTGTTTCATAACAAAATAACTCAATTTTTATTCGATCATAACCAAATTTGGTGAAGGGGTAGAGGGGCAGTCGACAGGTGGACCTAGTAGTAGTAGTAGTAGTCTGCTACTGCTGCTACTACTACTACTACTACTACTATTTTAAGATCACTGTGTCAAAGATCAGGGCCACAGGGCTACGTCAAAGTTTGACCTAGCATGGTAAACCTACACCGTTTTAATCTGATTTAGACCTAATGTTGCGGAAGAGCTGGGGGTAAGGCAAGAATGAAAGGTTCTGTTATAAGAAAAATCAAAGTTCAAGGCAAAAGGGCTAGGTCAAATTTCTATCTTAGTGGAAGAGCTGAGTTGAGAATCAGCCAAGGGGTTGACTTCCAATGTTTAAGAATAATAAGTCAATGATCAAGGCCACATGACAGGTCAACTTAGTTTCTTTCCTTCACCAAACTTTGTGGAAAGGTTTAGAGTGAGAAGGCATGGATACAGGGATTTTATTTAAAAAACGGTCAATGCTCACGGCGACATGGAAAGGTTCAAACTCAAGGTTAACTCAAACCGTTTTTAATTATTATAACAAAACTTGGTGGATGGGTTTAGGGTCAGGCAAGAGTGAAGTAAGTTGATTTCGAGTAATGTACCGAAGGTCAAGGTCATGGGTCAGTCAAATGTTCGGTCTTTACATCAACCGGTGGACGCAGGTGTTGCACTCTATGAATGTTGTTTATGTAACGTCCGTAAAATCTCTTGTACTGAATACGTTAATGAAGGCTTTATTTGACACATACACTTCGAAAAATATCTCCTACGCTAAAAAAAAAAAAAATAATAATAATAATAATATAAAAAAAAATACTCGTTCTACGATAACAAGAATTAAGGGGGGGAAATGTCCACGGACTGTAAAAGTGAATACTGTGGTTGTTGGTAGTAAGGATGAGAGAGAGAGAGAGAGAGAGAGAGAGAGAGAGAGAGAGAGAGAGAGCACTCCTCCATCCAGTTTCATTCTCTCTCTTCTCCAGGACTACGGACCGATCGTCATCCGCGGAGAGTGTTACAACGATGGAAGGAGACGCAGGAGGAGCACGGTGAGTCGTGGTTGTGGCTGTGGTGGTGATTGTTGTGGTGGTGGTGGCAATGGTGGTTGTGATAGCTGTGGTTGGGGTATATGTGTGGTTGTGGAAGTTGTGGTTGTAGTAGGGATGGTAGTGGTAGCTGTGATGGTGGTGGTTGTAGTAGTGTTAGTTGTGGTAGTGGTGGTGGTTGTGGTAATGTTAGGTGAGGTGGTGGTGGTTGTGGTATTGTTAGCTGTGGTGGTGGTGGTTGTGGTGTGTTAGTTGTGGTGGTGGTGGTTGTGGTGTGTTAGTTGTGGTGGTGGTGGTGGTTGTGGTGTGTTAGTTGTGGTGGTGGTGGTTGTGGTGTGTTAGTTGTGGTGGTGGCTGAGGTAGTGATAGTTGCGGTTGTAATGGGTGATGTGGCAGTGGTAGCTGTGGTTGTAGCAGTCATACCTGTGGTAGTGGTAGCTGTGTAGTTGTGACTGTGGTAATGTTAGTTGTGGTGGTGGCTGAGGTAGTGTTAGCTGTGGTGGTGACTGTGGTAATGTTACCTGTGGTGGTGGCTGTGGTACTGTTAGTTGTGGTGGTGGTTGTGGTAGATGTATAGTTTTGGCTGTGGTGGTTGTGGCTGTGGTATGGTAGTTGCAGTAGTAGTGGTTGATGTGGTAGTCTTTGTTGTGGTAGTGGTGGTTGTAGCAATCATAGCTGTGGTAGTGGTGGTTGTGTTAGTGTTAGTTGTGGTAGGTGTGTAGTTGTGGCTGTGGTTATAGTGCTAGTTGTGGTTGTGGTAGTATTAGTTGTGGTAGTTGTTGTGGTAGCTATGGTAGTGGTGGATGTGATAGCAGTAGCTGTAGTGGTGGGCACAGGGGTATTGTATTGGCCATGGCAGTGATAGCTGTAGTATTGCTGGCAGCTGTGGTAGTGATAATGGCACTGCAAGCCGGAGTGGCTGTTGTGGTGGTGGTGAAGATGACAGTTGTGGTGGTGGTAGTGGCAGTGGTGATGAGAGTAGTGGTACCGGTGGTGGTAACGATATTTGTGGTAGTGGTGGTGGTGGCAGTGGTCAAGGTCGTAGTGATTTGTGGTAGTGGTGGTGGTAGTGGTCATGGTTGTAGTGGTAGTGGTGACAGCAGTACTAGTAGAAGTAAGGATAGTGAAAGTTACGGTAGTTGTGGTGGTGATAGATGTGATATATCATTTCACCTTATATAAGCCCAGATTTTCATACCTATGCACATTATTTCACGTAGTTCAGTGGCAAAATAAGGCAATACTACGTCACTACATCCTTTACATAGCACTTCTTCGTGACTACCATCATACTTTATGGTGACAAAGCATTCTTACAGCTCAGCATTCAAGATGGGTAGATGGCAATTTTAGGCCAAGTTAAAGTAAAAAGAGTTTCATTGTGATGGCGATTTTTAAAAGACAGGATATGAAGTTTGGACCTAATTTTAAAACCGTTATTCATATCTATTATATTTATTTGTATATACGTTCTTTTGGAGAATTTCACGTCATCTCAGACCCCACTCTCAATTGTTACATTCTCTCTCATTTTCTCACTTTCTTCCCTCCCTTCCTCTCTCATTTTCTCACTTTCCTCCCTCATTTTCTCACTTTCTTCTCCCCTTCCTCTCTCATTTTCTTACTTTCTTCCCTCTCACTCCCACATCTCTAATTTACCCACAGTCCCCACTTCCTCACTTTACGTCATCTCCCTCCTTAACTCATTTTTCCTCTCCATCATCCACCTCGTCTTTCATTTTCTCATAATCTCCACTTCCGTCCCCCCCCCCTCTCTCTCTCAATTTTTTACTCAGTTTTATGTCTATTTTTACCCCACTCCAGTCCTCACCTTTTTTTTCTCACAACCCACTTCCCTCCCTTCCCAACTCATCTGAACCCCACATGTAGAGTGATTTTCTTTTTATTATTATTATTATTATTATTATTCTCGCCAAGACCAAACGAATTAATAAACTTTCTGGCTCTCACAGGGAAAGGCTTAAAAACACTCTCCATTAATCCTCCAGTATGTCATCAAGGTTTACAATTACATTTTTAAAGGTTTTAGCCATGTGAAAGCTTAGACCACTTCAATGCTGCTCTCTCCTCAACCTTTCGAAGCACCCCTAACTGTAAGATTATTAAACCTGGTCTGAAATTACAACTGTATAACTGGTCTCCATTGCAGTTAGCCATGAAGAGATCATTTTTTTTCTTTTAAATATTTTTTCACATCAAGATTCACTGATTTGGTTGTGAAGTGCCTTGTAGCTGAATGTGTGAAGATTAACATATAAAGACAACTTAAGCCTAAGAGAGATTATAAATATGGTTCACTGTTCCTACCATCTTAACATATCTGCATGACTGTGTAGCTACTGACAATTGCCATTATCCACCCACCCTACTCTACCCTGATGCTGGGGAGGGATGCCTTCACATGGTGGCACCAATATAACTAGGCAGCTCCACTGCCTGGTTAAATATCCCTCAGCTCCCCTCCCCCAATCTTCTGAAAGGGGGATGATGGACTGCGTAACTCCAGCCTGCAATCCATTGGATACATGTTCAGATGAGCCTGGGGCCACAAAAACAACAATCTCTGTACTCTGACGGTAGGGAACAGTTATATACGACCCATAGAAAACGGCACTGCAGAACAGTGGTGACTGCAAGGGCACCAAGCCGCTGATCCTGCTGTCCTCGGGTGATAAGGCACACCTGAGCCTGAGTGGGGTGCCTGCAGTGTTGGTGTGTCCCAGCAGCCTGTGGGCAACCCTGCAGCAGCTGGTCATCACAGGTGTGCCACAGATCCAGGTGGGCCAGGGAGTTCTACTACCCAGACACACAAACTTAGGTTCGTATTTTTGTCACTTGAGGAGACTCCCTGATTGCTGGAGAGGGGCACCTTCATGTAGTGGCACTGATATAACCAGGTGATTCTACTATCTGGTTATACAAATATGCTTCAACTTCCTCCTTATCCCCTGAAAGGATGATGGACTTCAGAAGAGCAACTTTAACCTGTAGTCTGTTGGGCTCATATTCAGATGAACACAGGTCCATAACAACAACAGTAACAAAAACGAGGCTCCCTGACACCTCTTCAAAGCTTTCCATTACATTTCTGTATCTGGTATTTTAATATATTCTTGTACGTTATTTATGTAATCTAAACTCAACAAAGATGAGGCGAATATGCTGTAACATGCAAGGAAATCACTAAGGCAGAGGTGACAGAAGGTCTCCTAAACTCATGGGAGTATGACCACCAGATTTCAGCCTGGTGGTTTTGGGTGACGGGGTAGGTGGGCAGCTGGTGGTGCCAGAGGACGGACTGCGAGTGGACACAGGCGAGATGCGAGAGTACAGCCGAGAGCTAAGTGGTGTTGAACTGGAGGTGGATGAGGCACCCGTACTCCCAATGCATGTGAAAGTGGAAGTGAGGAATGTAAGCGAGGTAGAGTTTCAGCAGCGGAGCATGGTGGCACCGCACCTCTCACTCCTGCTATCGGGGGTGAACAAAGTGACTCTCAGTCCCAAGGCTGTCATACCCTTCACCAACCCAGAGATATCACACCTTGAGCTCATCCATATTGACCATGCCATTTTCAAAACTGAGAGTGTTACCATTGGACATTTGAATATCACTAAAGTAAACAAATTGGAAATGCAAAATGGAGCCATTGAAATACTGAACTTTGGGACCATAGGTGAAGGTGGGACGGTGCACATCGAAACAGTTCAGGATGCTGTCTTGGGTGAGAATGCCCTTATCATCCCACCTGGCAGTTCACTGACCATGCAGAACGTGCTGGTTGGTAGGGCTGGGAGGAGGGCAATCAGCGTGCGTTTCTCTCTCCCCAACCACATGCCAAGCCTTCTCTCCCGCATCACACTCAACCATGTTGTATTCGAGCACTCCAAGCCCATTGCTTTCTGTCTGCCAGCAGCTTACGCAACACTGACAGACCTGCTGGTAATGCGAGGGTTTGGCGAGTCAGGCAATGTTACTAAGACAGTGTGTGCGAGTGCCAGCAAGGACCTGCGAGCCACCACCCTGCGTGACGTCACCCCAAACTCAGTGGTGGCATCGGCAACAGTAGTGTGCACCAGTCAGCAGCCACCACCAAGCATCTGTCCTGACCCACTCTGCCACCTGTGTCAGCCCCCTGAACTTACTGGTCAGTTTCCTCTACATCATACAAATCAAATCAGAATGCTGTAGTCTATCTATCTATCTATCTATTGCCAGACGCCTCAATCCCGTTTGGGGTGGCCACAAACAAATCGCCTCCAAGTCGCCCTGTCCCCCGCCATTTCACTACCCTGCTCCCAACTCACACCCCCCTCTCTCATATACCTCTCCACCCCATCCCTCCATCTCATCCTCGGTCTCCCCCTCCCTCTTCCACCCTCCACCTCACTCACATACACTCTCTTCGTCAGTCTTTCACCCTCCATCCTCTCCACATGGCCAAACCACCTCAGTGTGTTCCTCACAACGCTTCCTATCACATCCACATCAACACCACAACGCTCCTTTATATCCTCATTCGTCAGCCTGTCTCTCCACGTGACTCCACAAGCTCCTCTTAAATAACTCATTTCCACTGCTCTCACTCTTGACTTGTGTCCTTCCAACAACGTCCAAGCTTCACTTCCGTACGTTAGAGTTGGTATCACAATACTGTCATGTAGTAACTTTTTTACTTCCATGCTCACTTCCCTGTTTCTTATCACTGCTTTCAAGGAACCAGCAACCTTTCTTCCCTGCTGTACCCTTTCAAGCACTTCACCCTCCAAACCTCCATCCTTACTCATCACACTACCCAAATACTTAAACGTACTCACATTTTCCAATTCCTCACCATCCAACCTCGCTATACATTCACTGACTTCACCTCTCTCAAAGACCATCACTTTACTCTTCCCTACATTCACCTTTAGGTTCCGTTTCTTACACACTCTCTCAAACTCATCCACCAAGCCTTGTAGCTCCCCTTCATCTTCACTCAACAACACAGTATCATCTGCAAACAACAGTACAGGGAGTTTCCAAACACTATCCTCTCTCACCAGGGCCACTCCAACATCCACTACCCTACCTTGTACCTCTTTATTACCCCATCCATGTACAGATTGAACAACCATGGAGACATGACACATCCCTGTTTCAAACCAACTTTCAAAGAGAAAAATTCACTTAGTTCACCATCCACACGCACTGCAGCCTTAGCACCATCATACATACTCTTCACAGCATTCAACAACTTCCCATCTACTCCATATATTCTTAACACTTTCCACAATCCTTGTCTATCCACCCTGTCATATGCTTTCTCCAAATCCATGAAAGCCGCATACAACTTCTTTCCCTTCTCTAGAAACTTTTCCACTAAAGATCTAAGAATGAATATCTGATCTACACAACCTCTTCCCTTCCTAAAGCCTCCCTGTTCTTCTCCAACTAATTTCTCTGTTCTTTCTCTAACTCTGTCTATAAGTATCCTACCATACACTTTTGCTGTAGTAATACTCATAATACCCATACAAATTTCTCATAGACTCTAAAACATAGTCTCAAGTAATGCCATTAATGTATCTTTACAAATACCTATGCCTGAAAATTTCAGTAGTGATATACATACAACACTATAATGATGATGATGATGATGATGATGATGATGATGATGATGGATGATGCTACATATTTCTCAACAGCAACCTCTTGAGAGTTACTGATTCAGTATGTGGATGGACAAGAGGCCCACCGAGACATAGAGTAACTTGTGGTGGGATGAGGGTGTAGAAGTTGCAGTTAAGGAGAAAAAAAAAAGGGGGGGGGGGGGCTTTTCCGGGAACGGAAGAAGGGTGGCAACAAAGAGGAATACTTGGCTGCCAAGCGTAGGCTAGAAATGAGGTTTACAGAACGAAGTCTGAGTCACAGATACTTTTACTTGACAACCTAAATCGTGTGGAAAGGAAGAATGTGATATGTAAGGTGGCAAATCAGATGAAATGGGAGAGCAGGGATATCATAGGTGAGTAGTGTGTGAAGAATGATGAAAGGAAGGGTAGTGGTGAACAGTGGGTATATTAAAGACGCAAGGAGAGGGCATTACAGTCGGTTGTTGATGAGGAGTTTGACTGGGACATGGAAGGTTTGGAGCCAGCTGATCTAGTGTTTGGCCCTTGGCCTTAGATTGACGCTGCTACTGTGAGTATGGCAATAGGCAGGATGCTGGTGGTTCCCCAGTAGGTGTGTCTGGGCTGACTGCTGAAATGTTGAAAGCCTCTGGAGACATAGGAGTGAGGTTAGTCACTGATCTAATAAATACGATTATATGAGTGTGTTGTCTCAGATGATTGGTTGAAGAGTATATTTGTGAATGTGAACATGGGGAAGCGAGTTGCCCTGGAGAGAGGACATTATAGAGGTATATAGCTTTTAGACCAGATAATGAAAGTAATGGAGAGAGTTCTAAAAGGTATGATTAAAGAGAGTGAATATTGATGAGATGCAGTTTTTAGAGAGCGTGAATACTGATGAGATGCAGTTTTTAGAGAGCGTGAATACTGATGAGATGCAGGTTGGCTTTATGCCAGGCATTGGGACCAATGATGCCATATTCATTGTTCGACAGCTTCAGGAAAAATATATAGGAAAGAAAAAGGATCTGTATTTTGTTTTTGTTGATTTGGAGAAGGCCTTTGACAGCAGTGTCCCTAGAAAGATGGTGAAGTGGCCAATGAGAAAGCTTGGATCGTGGGGTGGCTGACTAGGGTTGTTATGGCCATGTTGTGGGTGCTCGCACCCAGGTAAGGGTGAATGGAGATTTGAGTGATGAGTTTTCCGTGAATGTTGGTGTGCACCTGGGGTCAGTTTTGGGCCCCTTGTTTATTATGGTATTTGAAGCCCTCTCACGTGACTTCTGAAATGGACTTCCGTGGGAGATGTTGTATACTGATGATTTGGTGTTGACTAAAGAGAATGAAAGGGAGGCAAAGGAAAAATTTAAGAACTGGAGAGATGGTATGGGGCACAAGGGCTTAAGAGTAAATGCAGATAGAACAAAAGTGATGGTACCTAGGGCTGGTGGCGGTACTCTCAAAAAAGGAGAGTGGCCATGTGCGATCTGCCATAATGCCAAGGGAAGTAATTCCATCTTGTGCAGTGTTTGTGATAGGTGGGTGCATAAGAGATGTAGTGGTCTCAGAGGTAGACTGTGGGATAATGCTGATTTCATGAGTGTGGTGTGTCGGGGAGAGCAGGTGGAGATCGTCAGGCGTGAAAGGATTGAACTTGCTAGTGAGTCTCTTGAGTGTGAGGAAGAATTTTGTTAGTTGGGAGACATGTTATGTGCTGGGGATGGGGCTGGAGCTAGCTCTGTGGCTAGAATGAGGAGTGGTTGGAAGAAGTTCAGGAAGCTGTTGCCTCTCCTGATACTGAGAGGGCTCTCCCTCCATGCTAAAGGTTCTTTGTATGCAGCATGTTTTAGGAGTGTAATGCTGATGGAAGTGAGACCTGGGCAATAAAGGAAGAAGATATTCACAGGCTCAAATGTACAGAAATGACAATGACTTGGTGGATGTGCTGTGCGTCCCTGAGTGCGAGGCCTGGGGGGTGGGGGTGGAAGAGTTGAGAGGTAGGATGGGATTGGAGCGCATTGGTGTTGTGATGAGGAGAGGTAGATTGAGATGGTTTGGGCATGTGGAGAGGATGGAGGATAATTGGGTGCAGAAAGTGAGAAGTGTTAATGTTAGGGGTAGGGTTGGAAAAGGCAGACCTAAAAAGGCCTGGGACGAAGTCACTGAGTATGACCTCAGGGATCAGGGACTAAACAGGAAAGCTACCAGAGACTGAGCAGCATGGACAGCTGCATTAGGTGACCAAGGCTGATGCATGCAAGCTTACTGGAGCCTTCAAAAACGAATGAAACTGTTTGTCTTAATTTGTAACTACTGGTACCGTATAATCCTACACTGATATATAAATTATAACAAAATACATCTTTTTCCATAGATCAGCATTACAAAGTCCATACATAAATAACACCTACTGATACTGTATTCCACAGCATCTATTTAACACTTAGGACATATGTCACTTTCCTCCCTGGTACACCATATCAAAGAGAACCATTTATGGGCACAGAAACATACTAAGCCTCACTTACTTTAGGAATATTAGCCTGAAAGGGAAGTAAGATGATGTCTCAGACAAGCATTTGTCCTTGACTGCAACCTACCTGTTTTTCCAGTGTGGCATACCAAAATTTAACCCATTCAGTTTGGTGACATATTTTTCATTTTAATCAGTCCCCAGCAAATGATCATATTCAGTCCAAGAAGGACCTCTGTTAGTTATACCCTTTTTACTCTAACCCAGCCTAAAACTGCCATCATTCCATACTGAATGTTAACACAATAGGTAAAATGAAGGTTATGAAGCTGGTCATGAAGAAGTGCTATGGAAAATATGTAAAACTGTAGAACTTTTTCTGCAACTGAACTATGTGAAATTAACTGCAAAAGGACAAAACTCTGGGCCAAGTTAATGTAAAAAAAACTACAGTGTTTGCAGACAGCATGATTAAAACAGAAAAATATCAACAGACTAAAGAGGTTAGCCTATGTAAAATACTAAATGAGTACTCACCATCGCTCACTTCAATGTACCTATACTTGCAGCCACCAAAGCACCAACCACAGAGGCGACTACCACAGTGGCCACAACCACCACATCACTGACCACAGAACCTGTGCCAGGGAGCAAACCAACCCTGTTAACCACCACTGCACTCAACACGTTAAGTACGTTCTCAGAGTGGATGCTGATATTGAAAAATATTCAAAGTGACACAAGAGATTTCAAAGCACCTCTTCCTCAGTGACTTGTTTCCCATCTTACACCTTACTTTCTCTTTGTATATTACATTCCTCTGCTTAATATCAGCATAGTTTGCACCAACAACATACAAGAGGATAATTAAGGCATGATGGACAAAAATCACTAGTCCAATCACTAAAGAAGAGGTACTGTATCTTGAAATTTCTGAAGCCAACTAGTAATACAGTCCAATTTGTGTGATAATCTGGCAGGTGTATGTGAACTGCATTTATACAGCAAACACTCCCCCTAGAAAGTGCAAATGGTTAGGCCTATGAGGTGGAGGTAAACTTCCAGGGATCTTTTTAATGAGTGTCTGGCCAATTTCACAGGGTATCTTGTTGACAGTTCTCTCTCTTTCATGTTTTCTCTTGCCTTGTTATATGGAACCTACCTCATCCTATCCTCAGGTGAGAAAAAGGTAGGGTGATGATGATGATGATGATGATGATGAAAACAGCATCATGGCATGAATAAAAATGTTCTATTTAACAGAGTAGGAACTAATTAGGATAATGTCAAGCTTCTCACTCCCCCTCAGCTCCTGCAATCCTCATCCATACAAGCCCCCAAGACAGCATGAATGATAATGGTGGAGAGGATCCTTCAAACCTACCCTATGCAATCCCTCTCGTGGTCCTGGCTGCTACAGCCTTCCTTCTCCTCATTATCTACTGTATGTACAAACTTCGCAAGAAGGGCAAGGTAAGATAAGCTATTTACATACACACACACACACACACATATATACACACACACACTGAGATTGCTGCAGGAAATTAGGTTTATAAATACCCGGTATGTCACATTTACTGTACTTTGCCTAACCATACAGTTTTTATTCAAATTTAATTGGTTAATGTCACAGTGAACTGCATTAGCTTACAAGAGGATGATTAAGGTGTGATGGGCAAAATAAATCACTGAGGAAGAGGTGTCAAGGAATATCTGAAACCAACTAGTAATCTGTAAATTATTTTTGAAAGGTTTACAGTGGAAAAGGTGAGAGGTAGGATGGGACTGGTGTGTACTGATGTGATGAGAAGTAGACTGAGATGGTTTGGGCATGTGGAGAAGATGGAGTTGATAAATGGATGCAAAAAGTGAGAAGTGTTAGTGTTGGAGGTTGGGATGCGAAAAGTAGACAGAAAAAAACCTGGGATGAGGTCATTGAGTGTGACCTCATGGATAAGGGACTAAAAAAAGAAGCTGCCAGAGATCGACCAGCATCGACAGCCGCCATTAGGTGACCAAGGCCGATGCATGCAAGCATGTTGGAGCCTTTTAAATTAAATGAAAATGAAACAATGACAATAATATCCACATATTACAGTCAATTAACCATCTGACTCCACATGACATCATTTATAATTTTATCTTGCTGCTACCAGATTTTATTTACCTAACAATATGCCTTTTTGTACTGAGGGGAGTTCATTAACACTAAAGCAAATCTCTCCACTTCGAAGAAGTACATCCTAGTCTGAATAAATGGTGAGAATAAAATTAAGAAGACATCTCCGCGCTAGACAAGTTATTCATGTAACTGATTAACAGCTGAATGAGTTCCAACCTGGCAGTTGTCCACTTGCATGTTTTAGACTATAAGGAAGTTGAATATATTGACACTGATCATTTTCATATTATCAGCATTAATCAAGTTTAAAACAGATAAATGTCATTAGATAACAACTCTCACATATTATCAGGTACTTCCTGAACAGTGTTATACTTCAGGTCAGCTGTAAATAAGGAAAACAATGGGCAATTTCTCAAACAGTGAAAAATTAGTCTTCAATATTATACTTTCCTTATTTATAACCTAACTGAAAAATAAAATCGTTGAGCAAGTACCGGTACTTGCTATAGGGTAAAAGCTATTTTCTCACCTTTTTCTATTTTAAATGCTATCTGTGCTATTAATGCCAAAATTTTCAGTGCTGATATTTTCAGCTTCCTTTTCGCTCAAACTTTTACGTGGACAATTCAATAAACCTTTGCTATGCATGAGAGTAAAGCTTATGCATTCTTCAATTTCTCTGGTTATTTATTAAGCATATTAAATATCCACAGCGTGCACAATACAAGCTGCCCCGAACTACTGCCAGACACACCTTCCCTCGTACCATCGTTACGAGAGAAACTCTCAACAGGGCTCCTCCACCCTCTTCAGTATATCCACCACCTCAAAACAAAGAGTTGTTTGTCACCTTCAGTGCCTCCCCCACGTTACCAACCAACAGCAGCATTCTCCAACAAGCCTCCTGTTCCTCTGACAAAGCTTATGTGGCAGAAGCTGAACCAATCTTACCTCAAGGCAAAGCTTACTCAGACTCACAAGAAGTTTCCTCTAACCATAGTGAGAGTTACTCACAAGTTAATGAACCTTGCTCCCTGTCTGATGATATTACCAACATTCTCCAAAACCAAAGCATTCAAGTAGACAGGGATCAGCAGGATGATCAATTATCTTCAAGCAGCTCTCAAGAACTACCTCCTTATGGCTACATCAACCCAGTCACTTACTGATTGTATCAGTTATAGTAGAGGTATATCATCTGAAAATGGCTGTTACACTGCTACCCTTTATGGACTAAAAGGGTAGTTTGGATTTCCTTCTAAAGGAGGCCCTTTATGCCATAGGTCTAATATCACAGCTATTGTACAGGTCTCCATATGTTCACAATAAATAATTTAAGTAATTGGTTTCTGCAGTACAATATGCTTCCAGTCATAAATCAGCACTATGCTGTACTTTACGTCTGATCTTATCTATTGTAGCTGTTCTGTTGGAAATATCTTTTTTTTTCCAACTTTCTCTTCTGGTTTTGTCATCCTCTCAAACAAGTATTTTCCAGCAGACATAACCTAATGAAACTAAAGCTTGTGTTACAGCCAGCAGCAATGTTCACCTGTACCCCACTTATCAGATGGAGACAGGCTTCAGAAACAAAGAAATAGTAGTAGCAGTAGCAGTAGTTGTATGGTAGCTGTAGCCCCAGGCTCATCTGAAATGTGAACCCGGTGGGCTGCAGGCTGAAGCTGCCTTTCATCCGTAGTCCACAATCCTCCTTCTGGGAGATAGGGAGGGAGTTGAAGAATGTTTGTATAATTGGGTGGTTCCAGATATATCAGTGCCATTGCATAAAGGCATCCCTCTGCATCACCATCCATCCATCCATCCAACATCCAATCCTATGTTGCCTCACGAGGAGCGTAAGAGCCTGGGGCTAGGCAAGCTGGTCCTGATAGTGAGCAGCCCCATTCATCCCTGAGAGGCATTACATGAACAATAAACCCCAACCACCCCTTGGAAACAAACCTGAGCTGGTTGAATCAAATTGGAGCATTGTAATTACTCACTGAACCACCATGCACCATAATTTGGTTATATGGCTACCATCCAGCATGGTAGATGGTTTTTTGGAGAACAGGAAACAATTTGGCTTGTCACTAAGTGTAGTCACCCATGGACAGAAGAAAGAGGAAAGAATGAAGGAAAGAAAGACTGAAGAGGAAGGAAAGAAAGGAGGAAGAGAGGAAAAGGCAGTCACCCAACAGCAGCACTGCATCAAGTGAGTGGATGGTGAGCAACCCCACCTACCACTAAAAGTACAAAAGCAAGAAAACTATCAAAATAATAGCAGATCTTGTTAAACAGAACCCACAATCAATCTCAAGCCATTTTCATGCTTGAACACAATTATACAAGCATGGCTACATAAGTAGTATTCAAAGGATATTGTTCAAAAATTCTTTTACAGGAAACAAAAGAGTGAAAACTGGCTCATCCTTTCCAATTTATTATCCTGGAATATCTGGCTTCTGACATGACGGAAAATGAGTGCTGTGAAACAACTAACTGAAAAAAGGCTATTCAGTTCCAAAGTCAACATCAAATGCTGTAAAATTTTTATAAAACCCATCATCCATTCACTCTACACAATGCTGCCTCGCTCATTCTCTCTTGGTCACCATCTGGGTGGTAACCATATAACCAAATGATGCCTGGTGATTTGGTGAGTTAAGGTACTCCAGCGTGATGGAGCCTGTTTGGGTTCTATCTTGGGAGTGGTTGGGGTTTCTTGCTCATGTACCGCCACTCAAGGGCAAGTGAGACTGGTCACCCTTGCCCTACATGTCGGGACTAAGCAGTCTACCCCAGAACCCTATGCTTCTGTTTATGTGAGGCAAAATGGGATTGTATGTTGCTGTTTGTTGTATAAACTTATATTAACCCTTTCGCTCTGATGAAGCGTTTTCCATTTTATTCTTCCTGCATGAGGTCAATTATCAATAAAGGTTCCTGGTTTCTGGTAGCTGAGGGTTAATCAACACTAATCTCAACCCTCTACTTCAAAAAGTCTCTCCTGAGCTGACTGAAATCATAAGGATGTTGCAAAACTATAAAAGACATCATTGAGCCGAAGGGTTTCATTAAATTCAGGGTCCAGACCTGGAAACAAATGTATAAGCAACTGCAGGTCATAACTCAGATTTTGATTTTCAGGAAGAAGAGACATGGGATGTTTCTGTACTCCTTCCTAGGAAAACAGATCACAGTTATGACAGGATGTTGACCGTAAGTGTGTTTGTGGGGCTGGGCCCAGGATCTCTTGTTCAGCGATACCTCAGAATAACTTTTTGACTGATCATTGCCATCAACTGATCATTCTTTATTTAATCACTAGCCTTTAAGAGATACACTGTGTAGGGACTTCAGGTTTAATGGTATCCAAACTAAAATATGTTTCATTTTGGATGTACTTTTGTTGTTGTCCAAGGCTTATCTGGATGAAAACCCAGTGGACTGCAGGCTGAAGCTGCCCTTCTGCAGCCCACCATTTTTCTCTTTGGGAAATGGGAGGGAACTGAGGGACATTGGTATAACTGGGCAACAGAACAACCAAGTTAAATCTGTGTTACCAAAGGAAGGCATCCTCCCTCTCCAGCACCAGTTTGAATTGGAATCCTGGGGAACAATAATAATCAACTACTGGTATAATAGTACGATCCATTCACCATAATTTTTTTTTTTTTTTTTTTTTTTTTAATAAATCACATCTGGAGAGTTGAGACCTGGGGTTACATTATTCAGTTCTGATGATTAAGGAAGGGGTAACCAGTCACACTTCCATGAGGGGCAAAATGTGAGCTAAAAACCCCAATAACTCCTTGGGCTTGAGCCCCTAATGGCCACATCTGGCAGGAGTGTCTTACTCCACTAGATCACCAGCATCCAAAATTAATGAATATACAGAACGAAATTTGAGATCTCTACTTTCAACAGTTTCATCCATCCACCCAGCCATCAAATCCAGTACTAACCCATCAGGAACTTGGAGGCCAGAGGCTAGGCTACTCAATCCACACATTTAAAGTGTGCAACCAGCTCCAATTCTCTGAGCTTCATTACATAGGCAAAGAAACCCCACCACCCCTCATAAATAAACCATTATCAGCCACATCCAGCTGGAGCACCTTAACTCTCTAGACCATCAGATGTCGACCCTAGCAGCTTCATATTAAAAACTGACAGATACACAAACAATATTCCATGCCTCTATTCAATATCTTGTGAGGTGAGCTTTCCTTGCACCTCCTCCTCATCATCATCACTGTCCATGTCCACTTCAGTACTGGTATCTGCTTCTAAGCTTTCCCTCTTTCTATCAGTTTCTCTTCTGACAGCACTCAACATGGCCGCTATGCCTCCTTCCAAATCTCTGGCACCTGAAGCCTCTTCTCCAACTGCCTTCTTGCTATCAGTGGACTTCCTGACAGAACTAATCATGGCTGCTATGCTAGATCTCATCTCACCATCTGAGTCAGTGTCACTTTGATCCATATTCATCTCGGTACTGGTAACTCCATCCATGTCTGTGTTTGCCTGTGTGTCCTCCTCCTCCTCCTTAGGCACCACAAAATCCCCAAGTGCTTTGGTCTTCAACACAAGGACATAGCTTTCCCTCTTGTATTGTTCATCAGACTTGAGGACACCTTTGTAGCCACACACAACATCCTGGTGAGCCCGAGCTGCCAAGTCATCATCCACATCCTTTTGGACCCGCTCAGCCACAGATTTAGCCCGCACAAAGGCATGGTTGAGGAGAGTCATAATCTCAGCCTTCTGCAGAGCCACTCGACCAGGAAAGACCAGTGATGTGATGTCACCGTGAGGGTTGAGACCCACCACCAGTCGTCCTGTCATCACCTGTAATTGTGGCCTAGAATCAGTGTAGTGACATGCAGACACTGAAAGCCATGAAGTACAGAAACTTCACTTCATTTAACCTTTAAAAACATGATAACATTCACCAGTCCGCATACCCACTACAAATATTTATCGGCATTCTTTTAGCATGATATAATTTGACAAACCGGACGAGATATCTGAAAAACAAACTCCTGAGTTAACATGCCTGGTTAGAATCCCTGATATGCTGAGCCTTAGGTCCACATTCATGGCGACATCGGAGGCTTTGTAGCACCACTAAGCAATTAATTTTGCTCATTAATTATCATTTGCTTATTAATTATCACTGTCTTTTATATTGCTTAGACAGTCTGAGTATCAGGATAGTTTTCATAAAAATTATAAACGAGGATGCTGATGCGTAATGTAGATCAGATTAAGAATCAACATTACTGTATAACTCCTACTGCTCATTCGAAGCTCAAATTGCCCAAGCTGAAGCAGTTCCTTAGGCAAAACACTCCTCACATTATATGCATATCAAAAACTGTCTGTGGTAAAAGCCTATCCTAAAATAAACATGCATATGGATCATCCCCTTTGCAATGCTGTTATCATTTTTGTCAAACTGGTGATACCCCATTCTCAGTTTCATAATCCATGCACTACTACATTCACGTGTCATTGGTGTGGTTATTATTATAGTAGTGCTACGATACATACTGTACAGTATATTATTTACATGCATTGTTCATAAAGTGCTGTATAAACTGGACAGTTAGATCTATATAGTTTGCCATCAACCCATTCTTAAAATGCTAATGGTGGTTGTCATCATATCACAGTGTGTAAGAAAATCCTAAGGTGGTAACCTCGGATACGATGGATGCCAAGCAGGCAAATAGCACTCTGATTTCTATATTATCTAGTAGATAATGCTTAGCTGGTTTGAGATCTTCCTTCGAGCATAATGTCCATTGCTATTAATTATTCATTATACACAACATGAAGGTAGGGGAGTTATAATATATCTGGAGTGAGAGAGGGGAGAAGGGGGGGAGGGATGGTGGGGTAGAGAGACTGAAGAGGGGGAGGATCAGGTGTACCAACTCTTACTGAGTATTCATGGCTTCTGTGCCAGTGACAGTTGAGAAAACTATTGAAGCACAGGGTGCCAATAACTATATTAGTGGATGAACACGGAAATTGTAACTTTTGGCTAGCATGCATGTACTTAAGACAGGTAAGAAGCATTAATCCTTGCTGACCGAAATACCTTTAGTTGCGCCTACGCATTATATACGGTGAAAGGAGAAAATGCAAAAATCTCTGCGCTATTATCCTGTTAAGAATAGTAATGAAAGTCTCTGGTAGTAATGACTGAAAAGTGAAAGAAGTGACTGACAAATGAGTAAGCATGAAGAATGACAACTTTAAAAGAGATATGAGGATGTACTACCCAGAGTGCAGCTAGAAGGACATTTGAAATACGAAGTGTAAAGAAGTGGAAATAATTTTTCTTTTTTTTGGCTTGTCACTCAATGTAGAGTCACCCGTAGACAGAAGGAAGAGGAAAGAATTAAGGAAAGAAAGATAGAAGAGGAAGGAAGGAATGCAGAAAGGAAGAGAGGACCGGGCTGTCACCTGAGAAAAGCCCTAAAATGAGTGAGCGGATGGTGACAGCTTTCCTTTACACCAGGAAACTATTTACTACACTAGGTAGTAACCTTTAAAACCAAATTATGGTGCCTATTTTAGTGGGTAATTAAGGCACTCCAATCGGACTAAGCCCGGGCAAGTTTATATCCAAGGGATGGCTAGGGTTTATTCTTCACATAATGCCACTCAGGGATGAGTGAGGCTGGTCACTCTCATCTTAAATGTCAGGACCAACTTGCCTAGCCCCAGACTCCTACGTTCCTCATGGGGCAACATAGGATTAGATGATGACTGAATGATGAATGATATAATGAAGTGGAAAGGAAGTTCTCTGCAGCATCTGTAGAACAAGAGGTGCTGGAGAGGGCCATCTTTAAGTGGTAGCATTGATACAGAAGCTGAGAATAATACTATACTATATGCAAAAAATTGTACCGCACTGAAGGAGGAAATGAAGTAGAAAGAAATCAGTTAGGGATAAATCAAGGTAGAAGAAGAGCAAAAAGCATGACATTTGGCAGAACAAGAAATTCCTAATCAGATTAAGACTACAAACAATTACATCAAGCGCTTCACTAATGGTCAACTGATGCCTGGACAACAACTGAAACACTGGCAAGACCCAGCAGCCCTCTTTGATGCCGGCAATAAAAGGTGCTGGACAGGCAGAAGCTGCCAGAAAGTCAACACTCCAACCCTTCTCCAAGACCCTTAACCTCTGTTAGTTGGAGCCATATTGCCCTCAGACCCATCTAGCTGAGAACAGCTTTCCTGCAAAAGGGGCAATTCCAGCAAGCTTTTCCATGTTCTCCTTCAACATCTGCTTCCCCTTCTGAAAAAGAAGCATGTTGCCTCCTCACTGAAAGCCCCTAAGCACTACAGACAATAGAGAGGATCCAGGCAAGTTCCCTCAACACTGATTATCATCCCCCCTTCAAGTGACCACCACTGATACTAATCTCAGGAACATCCCTGAGTCCCCAGCGACTCATCATCAAGTCTTTGCAATGTTCATCATAACAACCAATGTGAACTGCTTCATACACTACCACAGTACCTAATGCCAAGACTCAAAGCATCACAGCTACTGTTGGAAGGTGCAGAGATTTCTCTTGACTGCCAACTGAACAGTAAAGACAAGGTGTTAACCACCAAATAATCACCCTACTGTGTCAGAAGACACAGAGTGACTTGTTTCGCCAGTCAAGCTTCATCTGCTGCACTGTGTCTGTGGTGCTGGGACTGTTTATGGGTAAACCTGTGAGAATTTCTTCTTACTGTTGCTACTGTTGTTGATCAACCCCTGAGCAGACCCATCAATCACAGGCATGCAACTATCCCTACAGGGCTGTCCTGTGCAGTGAACCGATGTTTCCTTGCTGGTGACTGCACCTTGCCGCAGCCATCTTAGGGGAATAGTGTGGAGTCTGGGTCCTATACGGATGTCGCATTTGTGTCTTTCCACCTGGTTAACAAGGGCATCATAGCAGGCTCCACTTCACCCTGTAATCTGGTTATGCAGTTACCAACCAGCACTGTAAATGGTTTCCTGGGTTACAGTGTAGTGCCCCCTTAAGTGGAATGAGGAGTACAGCATTATACTGTAATGTGATGGGAAGGAAAAAGAGAAGTAGGAACAGAGGAGGTCAGACACAAAGATAGTATGAAAAAGGAAAAGGAAGAAATAAGGAGCACTGCATCTAGTGAGCAGATGATCGTCACCACCACCTACCTACCAACCCTTTCCTGTAGTACAGGTTAGGCAGATGTCTGGGAACAAGGAAAAATATAACTTAGGATAACCTGTGATGTGCCCTTTCTTCTTTGTTTGCAGACATTTGACTTACTCTGTATTTAGAGATGAAAAATTTTCTTGTTGTATAATGTAAACATTAAAAAAACTTATTTTACTTTCATCGCCTACTGCCAATCAGCCTTACTTAGTAATATAAAAATAAACTAAAACTATGAGAAACACTGCAAACAAATATATAAAATTTTCTTGTTTTGTAATGTAACCATACATAAAACTAATTTTGCTTTCATCATGTACTGTTGATCATCCTTACTTAATACTATAAAAATAAACTAAAACTATGAGATACACTGAAGACAAATTTTATGACAACTATTGCTTGTACTGGGCACTGAGGAGTTTTAGGTGCTTATTGTATGACTTCTGACGCAGGTATTGTGCTGAAGTGTGTAATAAGTATATTATGACTTAATATGTACTTGGTGTGGGTTGACTGAAGTCACCCAAGAGCAAAACTTTATGGCTATGTGACATAACCCATTTTATACATACAGTGCTTCAGTATCTGAAAAAATCCACAATGTGAACTAATTTAATTGACCAAACTCCTTCAGCTACTGTGGGTTGCCTATATTCTCACATTCTACCACTGAGCTACAGAAAATATGTGGCAAAAAGACAAAAACCTCTGCCAAATTAAATTAGAATAGTGCCTTCTTACCCGCTCTTCATGGTGTGTTGGGTCCATGAGTGCATGACAGGTGTCGTTCAAGTTGACAAGGGCATATGAAACACAGACGGGCACCTTCTTCATGAAAGTGGGCACCGGTGGGCTCTGGTCATAGGAGAGTACAGTGACCCGACCGTCCTCCTCCACAGAAACATCAGGCCGGTGGAAATGCCGCAGGGCTGCCACCGCCGCAAGGTTGGCTGCATCACACAGGTTACCACCATGGTTCAGTATCTGTTCAGAGGAATATCTATCAAACTTTGTTGCCACAGCATGTTTCCAGCAACAGTTACAAAGTAATAAGCTGGTTCTGGCATTCGGTTTAACTTCCAGTCCACAGAAACACATCAGATATGGTATACCAAGACCAACTGGAACCTCAATATGGGAATTCCTCATGAGGAAACAATATCATTTGAACTGACTGGTTAATAACACATAATACTGTATGATACAGTAAGTGCTTTTTTTCTTTTAATGAATCTTCTACCTTCAATTAAATGGCTTATTTAACTTTTCATTCTTGTTACCATATTTTCATTCAATTTCATAATGCTTAGGATGAGAAATCAGGTTGTGAAGGGGTTAATAAGGATCATTCCTAATTCATTCCCTAGCGACTCTTTCTCCAGTGTTACCAAAATTATCTGGTACTAGCAACAACAGCTAACCTATGTGTAACTTCAATGTGTGAGTATGTGAGAAAATGAGGTATAGGAGCTAATGAGACTAGAGAACTGACAAGCAACTGAGCTGGCTGGATGAACTTTGTGTGGAGTAGTGTATGACCAGGTCTGGCACCTCTTTTTAACTTGACCGTCACCAGATTGTCAAACATATGAATGTGATGCTACATGTGGAATGTTTTCTTTGACCCATCAGGTGAAACCACAATTTCAGAGGCTTGAATGAAGAGTGAATGGGAATGTGGCTCATTCAACTGGACAAACTTTGGTTAGTATCTCTCTCTCTCTCTCTCTCTGAACCCTACCTCATTCCATGCCCATCTTGGGGTGGGAAAGGTCTGAATGATAATGATGATAAATTTAATTTAATTATATAAACAAATATAGAGACACTGCATAAACTATATGTGACAAAAGCTAAGAATATTCTGTCATGCATGAAAAAAAAAAAAAAAAAGTACCAGTGTTTACTCTGCTGTGCCCCAATAATGACATTACCAGTTCTACAGCATTTCTAGCTATTGTACTTATCTACTATGGTAACAAAGAGCTAACCCTTTTAACATGATGAAGTATACAGTACTTCATTTTATTTCTTGCTGTATCTAGATGATTTTGTTTATCATAAAGGCATTTTTCAAACTAGAGGAGTTAGATATCACTTTAACACTTTCCCTACAAAATGTCTTTCCCAAAGCTGAATACATCATCCAGAGTCTGCAAGAATAAAATACATCATAACACTGATGGGGTTAATACAATGAGTTCAACTAGGAAACCCATGACAAAAGAATCTCCATTCAAACTCATCTTGTGCACAACCAATCACTGCATCCCACACAGTCATTCAGCATTTCCTATCTCGTATCATTCTCAGGCTCGTATTATAGGTGATGTAGGAGGTTTCGTAGCACCTCTTCCTTAGGAATTTTCTGTATATTACATATTACATCTTAACATTTTTCCTGTATGCTGCTTATATGATTTTAACAGGTGCACTATATTTCAATAAGAGGTGTTACATAATCCCTAAAGCCACTTACAACATAACCCTCAGTCTCCCTCTTCTCTCTTCTTATGCTCTCATTGAATGGTACACGGATCAAATTAACCCTTTAAATCCAGGTGACATCCTTTTTTATTCTTGCTGCTACAAGTTCATTCAATTCAACTCAGGAAAGGTCTCTCAAAAAAAAATAGTTTATTAAAGATACACAGTAACCCCTCTGTACACGTGGGCTCAATAAGCAGATTCACAGTGCGAGGTGGCTATATGCTCAGCAAGAATCATCGTATACACAGAATAACGATACCAAATGCATACGTCCATACTTATTTACCCCTTATTCATTACTTTAATCCCTTTTAATGTCTTTGTTTTATGTTTGCTTTATCTCTACTCTGTATGGTAGAAAGCAAAGCTGTGGTAATATTTCCCTCTTATTGCTTTTAACATGCTTAATATCACTATCTTACATCTGCTTTATACAGAAGGCCAGACCCTTACCAAACATATCTGTAATGTAGTTAGGGTCAATGAGGGTTGTTAGTAATAAACTGAGTCAGCCAGGACTCTTGGCAAAGACATTAGGTTTATTACAGGTAAAGGCGTCTATACAATTGGATTTCATATGCAAAGAAACCTATATTAACTTTTTTGTCATGCATATTGAGGCGTCATTGTATCTAACCCTTCCAGTTCAGAGAGTATATCCTAAGATGAATTAAACAGTCATCAGAAAACGAAATCCACGTCCCCAGGTTGAAGGAGTTAAATAGTTGAAAGGGAATATGAATCAGTGGTGGGGACTCACTGTGATGTCAACTCGCAGCATCCACACAGACTCCTCAGCCATGATGCACAGACTCTCAAGATCAATACAGCGGGACTCCTTGATGTTGCGCTCAAGGACCTGCGTCAGAGCATCCACCTCCCCAAATGTGCGCCCCTGCTCCATGTGTGGGGCTGCCATCGGGGACATGTGCACCGCCAGCCTCAGTTTACCCTCATTTGGTCGTGATGAAGCTGGTTCCACTACCTCACAAGTTACCTGTTGAAATTTGTAACATACAGTTATAAAATGCTACGGTACCGTATAGATAGAAATATGAAAAGCTGAATTATATCACGATACTGTACACTACCAGTTCTTTAGGAGCGAATATGGACTTAGGAACACGTACGCAAAGTGGAGGTTACGTAATAAGTTTGGCTAACAACTTCAGACTGAAGGATCCCAGATATGAATATAAAACAGATATATTCTCTGGCTGAAGGAGGTAAAGGAAAGTTGGCTCAGTGGAGTTCAGAGCATCTCTTCTTTATTTATTTATTTACCTATTTATTTTTTGCATACTACACATTCAGTACCACATTTTATCTGTCCATTTCCTTCAGCATTACCTCCAGACCTCCAGAGGGGAGGTATGGTCACTAAGTGGTACTGTAACAGAATTTATAATCACTATCATTTCCTCACCCAATCCTAGGTGGTGGGTGGTGGGGGAAAGGAGTTAGTTTCATGATGGTAATAAAATCTGTTCCATTCTATGTTATTTGTATCTTTTCAGTACTGACACAGTTAATACTGATAACATACGTGATGTTAAGTTGTAATATGCAAAACAAATCACTATGGAAGGTCTGTCTATCTATCTATTGCCAGATGCCTTACTCCAATATGGGGTGGCCACAAACAAATCTACTCCATGTCACCCTGTCCAATGTCACTTCACTGCCTTGCTCCCAGCTCACACCCCCCTCTCTCATATACCTCTCCACTCCATCCCTCCATCTCATCCTTGGCCTCCCCCTCCCTCTCCCCCCTCCACCTCATTTGTATACACTCTTCTCATTAGTCTCTCGTTCTCCTTCCTCTCCACACGACCAAACCACCTCAATGTATTTCTCCAAACACTTTCTATCACATCCACAACCACACCACAGCACTCCTTCACTTGACAGACAGACAGACAGACAGAGAAAGAGACAGACAGACAGACAGACAGACTGACAGAGACAGAGAGAGGGGGGGAAGGGGTAAATTGTACCCCACCACACTAACAGTGTTTTAAAATCCCACTGCACTGACAGAGGGTTAAGCACTCAACTCATGACTTTTGACTTCAGAGCATTTTAAATGTAAATCATCAAGAACCCTTAGAGAAAAAATGTGTTTGGTAATCTGTAAGTTTACATGAGAAGCAGTGCTCTTCATATACGCTGTACATAAGATAAATAAGTACAGTTATATTTTCAACAGGTCAGAGAATTATTTCAATATGTCAACTTTTTCCATCCAACTGATAATGTGAAATGGAAGAAACTGGCAAATCAGTTTAACAGGGAGCAAGGGAACTTGTACAGGATTTTTTTTTTTTTTTTACTCATGTGAATTTAGAAGCAAACAACAATGCAAAAAAAAAAAAAAAAAAGCAATATATAACATAGGACTTACAATATAGTACTGAATATCTCAAATCTGGTCTAGTATGTCCTTGATCCCTCCTCTTACCAGTCAGTCAACTCACTACTCTCTTGTCCTCACCTGCGCCAGGACCCGAGTCTCCCCGAGGGTGACACTGCACGAGCCATAATCCCGGCCAAAGCTGAGTGTGGAGTCCCGGGCCTGGAGGAAGCTGCGACGGTCATGCCTGAGCCCCGCCGCAACCAGGGCCTCCAGAGCATTCCGCTCACAGGTGCTCAGTGGGACCTCCTTCATCACAATTGTCACACAAACCACACAGACTGGGCAGCATGAAAAGTTTGATTCTGTTAGGTTCAATTACATTTGGTTTGGTTTCCGTGTTTTAACATAGAGGCAGTAACAGACAATGACTGGTACTCAACAATCTCTCCCCTCCCTTCTTTATTTACTAAGAACATGAAAAATAATTTCCAGTGTATATTTATGAGTATTGAGGAGAAACTGCTTGGAACGTTAGAAACTATGAGTAGAGCATATCAACTTCAGTGTCCATTACTTGGGCTTAATTTCAAACATTTACCAAAAAAAAACTTTAAAGATCAGGAAAAATATGGGGTCAAAAGAGAGCATAATAAAAAAATAAAAAAATAAAAAAAATAAAATGAAAGGAAACAAAACAATGAAAACCTATACCAGGCACTGGCAAAATTTACTATACATTATATTACCTAGATCAATCATGCCATTTCCCAATTTCCTACTGGAATGAAGTGTTGACAGGATCCTTTGTTATTTTTTTTATAGACTGGTGTATATATATCCCTCTACCTCTACAACGGTCGCATAGCACCCGTCTAGCAACAAACTCTCATCCCTTTTCTGTCCAACTCTCTAATGCAAGAGTTAACCGTTTACTCCAGTCCTTCATGTATGCAACAGGTCAACTCTGAAACTGTCTCTCTCTGTCTGTATTTCCAACTTCCTATAACCTCCAGTCTTTCAAACACAGTGTGTCCAGGTATCTCGAAATGAACGGATCTTGAATTTGGCTCTCTTTTGTACTGTTTTTGTTTTTTCTTGGAAGGAATGACTTGTGGGCTCCTGGCCTTTGGTTCTTTCTTGCCTGCATACACACACATATATATACACACATACATACATATATATATATATATATATATACACTATATATATATATATACACTATATATATATATATATATATCTATATATATATATATATATATAGACACTATATATACACTATATACCTCGATATATATATACACTATATATATATATATATATATATATATATATATATATATATATATATATATATATATATATATATACTGGGCTTTTATAAAATGTTGGTTTATAAAAATATTTGTAAATAGGGGATACCATTATTGTATGTAATACTGCGTGTATCTTATATTTTATGGACTATGAAGTGATTTAATTTAGTCACCGAGCGCTGTTTTACTACCCTGTATAATATTTTAATGAATGTCTCCTGTGTGATGTATTATAAAGATTTGCATTCTGACTGCACTTACCTTCGCCATCACAAGGTCAAGTAATGATTGCGCCATGATTAACGAACGCTCTTAAAGCACAATACTGTTTTGGCGCAAGTTTTATACTGTATAATGCACATTTGAGTTTGCATTCGGTTAGGTACCAGGTACCGTATGTTATAATCACTGGGAGGTCTGGAGAGCAAAGCTCCCCAGTCATGTTTCAGTTAGGATTCCACTGCTATTTATGGTTCTAAATTGCATACAGTTGAGTTTGTTTCGGTGTGCTGATGTCATGTCCAGTCAGTGGGAGAGGCAGTAAAAACACGCCATCATGAATGTTCAGGTAGTTGTCTGTAATATAACTAAGTAGGTACATTTTGTTTGTTCTCCAATATTTTCTAATCGAAAATCAAATGTTAATCATCCCAGATGTATCTAGTACCAAAATAATTTTCCCTGAGAATGTAGGTCTATAAGAAAACTGCTAGAGCCGTGCCCCATTTTTCTTAACATTTACCAATTTACTTTTCTGGCTACCGTAACTCTTAATCTTCAGAATCTACAGATCTTATTATATACAAGAAAGCTATTTTTCAGTCCCCACTTATGCGTCCTTAAGTCCTAATATATTTTTTGCTCACATAACAAAAGTACAGTAATACCTGGGAAACTTTATTATTAACCTACTTCAGACTTCATTCAAGATCAACTTACATCCAAGATCAAAGACATACATAATTGAGGGTGGTCGGTTTCCACGTTGGCCAAGGTGAAACACAGGATAATTGATCATCTTTTAAAGATTCTAATAATACTAAACCGGTGGTTGACAAACATACAGGCTGAGGAACCTCAGTAACCACATATACAGTGCACTTGGCATTATCTTTGTAAACACAATGTTTACCTAGGACTTCATATCGGACCTACCTTACGAGAGACGGCAACTCCTTTTTTTGCAATGTTGTTCGTTAGCGTGCACACTTCCTACATAAACAGCAGTAACCAACAATGATAGAATCCCACGTGATAGTGAACAAAAACAAATATTGGCGTTTTTCCAAATTGTTCGACTGTAATCCGGATCTGTGAGAGGATATATGCTACTTTATATGCTATTTTTATAGCCTATATTCAAGCTGAAAGACCATAAAAGCCTTATAAAAAATAATAAGAGTTTAGATAATCTTCAAAAAGCATATCTTTCTGGAGTAGAAAGACTATATCGAAGAGGGCTGCGTGATTCCGCAGACGTCAGTGAGATAAAAAAAAAAAAAAATTCATGTCAACCAAAATGGCAGTTCACGCGTTAGAAAATCTACTCGAAAATATCTAAAATATATTAAGTGGTACTGTATGCGTAGAACTCTATAACAATAAACAGCAGATGCTCTCAAATCAGCAGCGCTGCCAGACGTCATGAAACTATCAACAACAAGCTCCCCTACAGCCTCGTATTTCACCCATTATCACCATTTCCACCCGGTAAGTTTCAATTTTAAGACAGAGTCATTGTGCATGTCATTATTCTACATTACATCAAGCCATAACAAACAATTTAAGTTCATTTTTGGACGTTTGCTTAGTGTGAAAATTCTACGGTACTAGAACAGATGCTTTCATTATTTGTCAAATTTTGTTTTTCATGCTCCATCAAGAAATATAGACTAAGAAGGAAAATAAGGTGAAGAGAATAAGGAATTGGAGAAAACAATGGAGGGAGTAAGGGAGAACTGAAATCGATAGCAGAGATGATGCTACATCTGCTGTCACCACGGCTACCATGCACCTCGCTGAGGCTAATATGTCAAAACAGTACAGTACCCTTATACTAATGTAACCTCAAATCCGAGAAATATTTTTTTTATATAAAACCCTGGTTCCAGTACCCATTTGAACAGAACCCTCTGCTGCGTTGGTA
Organism: Coenobita brevimanus; assembly: GCF_032717465.1. Taxonomy (NCBI): domain Eukaryota; kingdom Metazoa; phylum Arthropoda; class Malacostraca; order Decapoda; family Coenobitidae; genus Coenobita; species Coenobita brevimanus. The sequence goes on from NC_137037.1 coordinate 47,938,347, forward strand.
CGTTCACCAGCTAAGATATTTATGCCAGGTAGCACACCACCTCCACACCTCAATCCACCTTACCACCCCTCACCCAACTTCACCACACCTTACCTCGCCACCTCTCACCTCATCTCACTTCCACCTCACCTGACACTCCTTACCCCACCTCATCACCCCACCCCACCTCCACCTCACCACCCCTCAGGTCACTCCACTTAATCACACCTCATCTCACCTCAACATAACATCAGCGACATACAAAAGGTTTATTGACGTGTAATGAGCAGAATAAATCGTTAAGGACAAAGTGTTACGAAGCCACCAAAAACAGTCGGGTCCGTATTTTGACCGATTGATGAAGTTGAAACACCTCTTCCTTTGCGATTTATTTTCGGATACGTCTGATTAATCTAATTCTCTACGTAAATTATGTAGAGTATGGAGATAAGACTCAGCCAACACACATGAGGGTGGTAAGGTATAATAAGCTAACTAAATCTGTGAGGAAGAGATGTTAGGGCGCTTTAGCCGACGAGAAGAGCCTTTGAATACCGCCTATAAATCCTTCAGTCCGATTACATTTTTTTATTCAAGAAAGAAGGAACCAAAGGCCAGGGCCCGCAAACCGTTCCCTCCAAGAAAAATAAAGAACAATACAAAAGAGAGCCAAATTCAAGATCCGTTCATTTCGAGATGCCTGGACACAATGCGTTTGAAAGACTGGAGATCATAGGAAGTAGGATATACGGACAGAGGGAGACAGTTCCAGAGTTGACCTGTTGCATAAATGAAGGACTGGGAGTAACGGTTAACTCTTGCATTAGAGAGTTGGACAGAAAAGGGATGAGTATGTTGCTAGACGGGTGCTACGCACCCGTCGTAGAGGTGGAGGGATGCAAGCAGACAGTTCAGAGGAGCAGTGACCATGGAAGTAATGATAGAAAAGAGATAAAGATGCAACAGTGCGGCGAAGAGACATAGGTTGAAGGGAGCTAGAAAGAGGAGGAGAGCTGATAAGACGAGAAGTCTTTTACTCTACCCTATTGAGAAGAGCTGTATGTGGGGAGCCTCCCCACACATGAGACTCTAAACAGGGGCGAATAAAACCCGTGTATAAAGTCAACAACTGTGCAGGAATAAAGAAGGTACGATTCTTTTTCTTTTACCTAGGAGAGACATCGTATTCTCGTAGCTTAAGGAGGCTCCCTGGCAACTCTTCCTTAAGCGATTTATTTTGGGGTACAGCCGGTTAATATAATTTTGTGCGTGCGTTATTAAGTGTAAGCTGGTATTAAAATTATATCAGTATCACAGAAGAGAACGGTAGGGTGTAATGAGCAACATTAATCGCTTAGGAGTTTTTTTTTCTTTCTTTCTTTCTTTTTCCTGTGAGGTTCATCGGCCTTTAACATAATCAACCGAGCGACCTTTCTGGACTGACCTATCTAAATGTCCAGTCTGTCCCTGCTACTCAACATTCAAGAGGAAGAGATGTCAGTTTTGGGTCAAGGTAGCATAAACAGAGTGTAGTAGAATAAATAAGACACGCAAATGCATCACCGTGTTGAAGTGGTTTATCTTAATACTTCTCCTTCGACAGTGATCAAGATGCGCCTGGTGGGTCTGAGTGTGTGGCTGTTCCTCAACCTGGTAGTGCTTGGAATGTGCTCCTACCTCTACTTGTTATGGGTCCAGTATTGGCGCTATGCTGAGGCGGCCAAGTTGACGTCAGCAGAAAGCATCTCGGATTATCAGGAAGGTTGGCGTTCGTAGTAGTAGTAGTAGTAGTAGCAGGGTTCTCTTCGTATAGTGAAAAATACCACTTCCAGTAATAGTAACTGTGGTAGTATAGTGGTAGCAGTGCTGTTGTGGTAGTGTAGTGGTTGTAGTGAAGCCATAATATAAAAAATAGCATTGGCATATATTATTGAATCAAACTGAGTAAGACTTAAGGCCGTTGATAGAACCTGTTGTGTTTTTGCAGGATGAACGACGAAAGGAGAGTGTCGTACATTCCTGTATGTCTTGTTATTCATGTAAAAAAACATCGTAGGTCACGAAAAGGAATTTATCTCAAGTAACTTTGTAAATCCTCTGTACTAACTGAGATTTGTTGCTGCAGGGGTGAAAAATATGATGGGGAGAGCACAAAAAGAAAAATCCAGATTTTTCTTGTTTTTCCTACAGAAATAAATACATATATAGGTATGACAGGAAAATTACTAGTATCTCAAGCTATCTTATGAAATTATTTTGTGAATCTGTCTGTATCGTAATATATTTTTTTACAGGATGGGCTAAGAAAGAGGAGTGCAGAATATCCCCCTTGATTTTTCTTTCTCCTGTTATCGTTCATTCATTCATTCATTCATTCATTTATTCATTCGTTTATTTATTTATTCATTCATTCGTGCATTCATTCATTCCCCAGAAGTGGAAATTAGACCAGGGAAACCACGCTTTCACTCCAACCGCGCCAGGTCACCCGAATCCGTGCCCTCCCCCGCGCCCACGCCCTCCTCCACGCCCATACCCACGCCCATACCCACTACGCAGCCACCCATGAGCAGAGAGGAGCTAGAGAAGGCGGTGGAGAGGCATAAGAATGATATATACGTGAAGCTGAGACGGGCACAGAGGCAAAGGGGCAGTGTTTTGATGAAGGTGAGAGAGAGAGAGAGAGAGAGAGAGAGAGAGAGAGAAACTAAAGACCTAACATCACTACTTATTTACTAACATATTTACTTAGCATATCTTAACAGCAATAAATTTTCTTCCTGTCTTTGGTGATATCAGCTGCTATAGCCTACTCGTAAATACAACCTATCTTGTTTTGTTGGTTCAGTATTTACAAACTTAAGAAGTCTAAATCCCGTATTTTCGTCGGTTATGGAAGCCCCCTGACATCTCTTCCTAAGTGATTTATTTTGCTTAATACACCTGACTGTCCTATTCTTAGTTATATTAATCCTTCAATCATCGCCATATTCCATATAAGTAACGTACAAAAGGATATTGATTAGTCAGCTATTTCCATACATAAATCGCTAAGGAAGAGGTGTTAGGGAGCTTCCTTACCCGGCAAGAACATGGGCCACTATCTTTTTTTTTTTTTTTTAATGCTTAGCTACGTGAAATAAGCTACAAAATTACGAAAATCTAGGCCAGGTTAAGGTAAAACAACTATTGCAGTCCACTGAGCTTGCTTTACACTTACGGCATGCCGATCACTATGCTTCCTGATGCATCGTACCAAAGAGAGGGGGAAAGAGGAACAACTGATCACAATGGTACCTTCTTTCTCCTACCAGCATGACGACCGGTACGAGGTGAAGGCGAAGGGAGGATGGCGTGAGGGCAGGACTAAAACATCGCGGGGTCAGCTGCTTTGTGCGCTGCGTAAGGCCATGGTCAGGACGCTTAGGGACGGAGACCAACCTTTCACTGACCTAGGGGTGGCTAAGCACTTCCCAAGGTACAGTCTTGACTAATAGTTCCTCTACATAGGTACAGTCTTAGCCAGGATAATTCCTCTACACAGGCACAGTCTTAACCAATAGTTCCTTTACACAGGTACAGTCTCTTATTAAAAAATTATGCTGTCAATCACTTGTGTTTCACTAGAATTACAAAGAATTATTGTTACTTCAGTGTTACTTGGGACTATTATCCCTCACAACTTGATATATAAATACCGGTATTACAAACTAGATTAACTGCGAGCCGAGTGGCTGTCTACAATGGACCCATTTAGTGGAAGAGGGATTAAGTATACCAGTGGAGTGCTGCTGGCAGGATGTTTTCAATTCACAGGCCGTTGTTGGGCACCCCTGTCCTACGTCAACGAAAATACGAGCCCTAGATACCTTATAGATAAATGTACACAGTAATTTATACACAGTCTCTAATTACTCTTTTTCATTTCCCTCCCTACCAGCACGGGACTCCTGGAGGGTCGTTTCTTCAACACGTGTGCTGTGATCTCCAGTGCAGCATCTCTCAGGGGGTCACGCCTCGGCAACTTCATCGGTGGGTATATCAGGTTCAGTCAGATTATGTCAGGTCATATCAGATCATGTCAGGTCACGTCCGATCAAATCTGGTTCAGGCATGTTCACGTTAATCCATCACAACACGACTTAACAACTCAACCTAATTTTACCTAACCTAACCTAATCTAATCTAACCCAACCTAGTCTAACCTAACCTGACTTAGCCTAACCCAAACAGATCCGACCTAATCTAACCCAATGCGCCCTCAGACTCACATGACGCCATAGTCCGCTTCAACCATGCCCCAACGGCTGGCTACGAGGGGGACGTGGGGCGGAGGACGACCCTGCGCATTGTCAACTCGCAGGTAGTGACGAAGCCTGAGTATGACTTCTGGGGGTCACCGCTGTACTCTGATGTGGCGGTGCTCGTGTGGGACCCCAGCAAGTACCACGGCATGCTGGAGGAGGTGAGGCAGGGGGTGGTAGGGTAGGTAGGGGGGTGGCAGGCTAGACAACCGTGATAATGTGGGTAGGAGGGTGGTAGAGAAGTAGAAGGGTGGGGGTCTAGGTAGATCGGCGGACAGCATAGGGGGCAGAGGTGGTATGACAGGGTAGGCAGGAAGACGGCAGGGTTGTTAAGAGGGTGGTAGGATAGGCAGGAGGGTGGTAGGAACTAAAATCAGTAACGGATTCCTAGCACCAGACATCAAAGATTATAATTATGACACTAATTCAAAGCAAATATATATGACTAGCAATGGAACAGAGTCTGGAAAGGAGACGTATAAGTGGTTTTGGAATTGAAGTGGTCTTGGCATTGAAGTGGTCTTGGCGAATAGGTGGTCCTCGTGTTGAAGTGGTCTTGGGGTTGAAGAGCTTTTGGCGTAGAAATGGTCTAGGTATTGAAGTGGTCTTGGCATAGAAGCAGTTTTTGTTTTGAAGTGGTCTAGCCGTTGAAGCTGTCTTGGTGTATATGTGGTCTTGGTGTAGAAGTGATCTTGGTGTAGCAGCAGTCTTGATGTAGATGTAGTCTTGGTGTTGAAGTAGTCTTGGTGTTAAGTGGTCTTAGTCTAGAAGTCGTCTTGACATGGAAGTGGTCTTGGTGTTGAGGTGGTTTGGTACTGAAATGGCTTGATTATGAGTGGATTTGATAATGAGGCGACTTGGCGATGACGTGGCTTGGTGTTAAAGTGGCTTGGCAATGAAGTGGTTTGATAGGTCAGCTGGTTTGAACGGCTTAACCCAAGAAGGGTGGAAGGATGGACGTCAGTGGGAAGTCCCTACAATATTCATGCCATGAAACCAAATATCTAACTTGGTAGGAGGAGAGGGAAAACAAAGGCAGGAAAAAACACGGAAATATCAGGAAGAGAGGTAGGACAGAAAAGAAGAAGAGGACCATAAGGAGAGAGAGACTAGATACAAAAGGACCCCTTTTAGTTGCCTCTTACGACAAAATGGGATACGAGGGAAGTATTCTTTCCCCCCCTTCCCCAGGAGGAAAGAGGGTGGTAGGGTAGGCAAGAGGATATAGCAGAGTTGGCAGGAGAACGATAGGGTGGCCAAGAGGATGGTGAGGTAGGCAAGAGGGTGATAGGGTGGGCAGAGGGATGATAGGGTAGGGAGGAGGGTAGTAAAATAGGCAGAGGGTAGTAGTGTAGGCAGAGAGGTGGTAGGGTAGATAAAAGGTGGTAAGGGGTAAACGGGAATTTGGTACTTGCGTATGAGACAGGTGGGAGGCACTGAAGGTGGTAGGGAGAATAGTTTGGGAACTTGGATATGAGTGCCAGAAGTCAGGGTAGGTAAGAGACTGGTAATATAATGTACAACTTAACCTGTCTTACCTCCAGTAATATAAGAACCCAGACTTCGACCTATAATCAGTCACACTACAGCCTAACATAACCCATCTCGCCCCCAGTGGTATAAGAACCCCGACTTCGACCTGTTCCCCGTGTTCTTCCGTCGTCGGCTGATGGTGCCCCAGGAGGACCTACACCTGCTGCATCCCGCCTCCCTCTGGAACATCTGGGACGCTCTCAGAGACCACACACCACACGCCAGACCCGTACCTCACCCACCTTCCTCAGGATTCCTCGGTAGGCTATAGCAACTCTCAGCCTCGTATTTTAGGTTGCACTGAACGTTTCGTAGCGCCCATTTTTAAGCTATGCATTATGTTTGCAACACTTTACTCACGCCACAGTACAAATCACATTACATCCCAGATGATAGGCTGCATATTTCCGCTCTGTAGGCCAGTTTTGCCCTACGCGTTAATCTGATTTTACCAAAATGATAATTCTTCCAGGTTTTTTTTTTCTTTAACCTAACTTAACCTAGCCTAACAGATTAACCTAAATGAATATCAAACAAACCTAGCCTGACACTAACAAAACACGCCTAACCTGGGCTGTCCTGGATAAGAAAAAGTGCAAAAATGGTACACAGAACTGAAATCAGCTGACAGGCTCGTAACGTATGTCCCTGCTTTCGACAAAATTCCTCGGGACGGCTCTGTATCGTTTAAAATGTTCCAGATGGCACTGGAACTTTCGTAACACCTCTGTCTCACTGATTTAGTCTTCATATTTACATCTTAACATTGCATTGTATATTATCTGTATCTTTCAAACACTGAGATGGCTTAAGTAAAATGTAGTAATATCTTCATATTAATGCTGTCTTGTATTTTGTATGTATCGTTTAAATACTGACACACGTGAAGCGAATTTTAGCCAGACAGTTATGCCTGTGTCATGATTACACCTGTGTCCCCTCACAGGTATAGTGCTGATGATGGCGCACTGTCAGCGAGTTACCGCGGTAGAGTTCGTGCCATCTATGCGTGTCACCCCGCGCTGCCACTACTGGGACGCCTACAACGACACCTCCTGCACTTTCGGTGGCTGGCACCCAGAGGATTCTGAGAAGCTGGCAGCCCTGGTGCTCAACACGGCGGGGGACATCGACACCTATTACCACGGCTTCATCACAGTCCCGGGTTTCTCCACCGTCACGTGTCCACCCACACCATTGCCTCCAGACCCAGCGTGAAGACACACTAGAGGTATTCTGTCATTAGTTGTTTAGTTGTGGCGTGATCCTCTAAGCTGGCTGCAGTCGTCCGACGCTAGCCACCATGAATATTCAGAGCTCTCATTTATGCTGCCCTAAAAGAAATAATTTAAAAAAATGATAGGCTAAAGTTAATCCACGAAGCTCTTTACCAGAATCTCAAAACATTACGCTTGAAAATAAACCACCGGTACAAGTACTGTACTGCTTTCAGCTGCGATGAGTTATTAATTGACGGTAGTTGCATTCCTTCCCCTAACAAGCTGCATCCCTTGATGCTACATGTTCAGGCTGTGTTTTACAAGTCCTTGGCAACTAATCCACAGAGCTGAGGAACACCACTTCCTGTCACAAACCCATCCCCACACAGTGCTTCACACACGGGAGTAGGTGTGGATGACTTTTTGAGTGAAGGGTGAAAAATCTGCGTGGAAATTTGTGTTGGCGTGAATGTTTGTGAGTGGATGTTTGCGTGTGGATGTTTGTGTTGGAGTGGATGTTATGTTGGATTGGATGTTTGTGAGTGAGTTTGTAAGCTATAGTGTCATCGAGGGAACCTCGAACGGGTGTAATCATCGCACGACGCATAAAAGGACATACTGTTGCTACACCCTCTTAAACTATAGCTATACACAGTTAAAATTAG
>NC_137037.1:47951047-47996047 GCF_032717465.1 Coenobita brevimanus
GGCTACGATAAATCGGAGCTTCTTGCATGGGAAAATCCCTAGGGTGTGAATGACTAACCGGGCCGCTTCTAGTTATGCTCCTGCATCTCTACAGTATGTGCCTGTACTATTTTTTGCTAACATCAAACTGCTAAAGGATAAACGGTAACGTACACAAATTTGCATTCCACGTAATCGATAACTAAAACTTTACAAAGAATCAATGTATACAATGTACATCACAGTAGTTCACTGTGCACATTTTCTTACACTTAAATATGTTTGTTGTAATAACAGTGATTGATTACATGGCTAGCCTACTGTATATTGTTAGACTGCAGTGGGGATGAACTATGAGTTGAACAAAGAAGTATCAGAGCCTCATGATAGCTTTTTGTTGGATAAATACGTCCAATAGGCTAATTTATGAACTGCAAAGATGGATTAGAGGTATCGTACACTATGGGAAAGATTGTACACTTACGGAATACTGAGCGAGAGAGCTGTTGGTCTAGCAGTTTGCCGAAGGAGTGAGAGTGAGAGATGATAACATGCGTCGCCACAGATCCCTCCCACTCCCTCCCCTTACCCCTCCTTTTCCCTCTCTCCTCCTATCCCTCCCTCCTTCCTTCTCCCTCTCTCTCCTCCCCTTACTCCCCGTCTGCCCTTCCCTCCCTGATCTCCTTACTCCCTGTCTCTCCTGTTACCGTTCCGCATACCTTTTTTGCATTCCATCTCACGTTCCCCGTCTACCCCACCCCTTCTTTATCAATATTTATCCCTTCCATCCTTCATTTTCCAGCTTGCTCTCTTAAATCCCACCTCTTCCTTTTCTTCATGCTTTAATCTCCCATCTCTTGTGCCTCCTTTCTTTTGTCTCCCCCTCATATTCCCCTTTCTTTTCCGGCTTACTCTCACTCATGGTTCCTATTGATTCCCTAATTTCCTCTGCAGTTTTCTCCCTTCCGTTCTCCCCTCTCCCGTGTCTCTTATCTATTCTCCCCTCCCTTCTTGCTTTCCCTTCTCTCTCAGACCTCAGAAATTATGTAAGGTAGAAGAGAATACATAGGAAGAGAAAAGAAACAAAGAGTGGGGGAAGCTGACGAAGCACATGAGGAGGGAGAACAAAGCGTGTAGTGTTGTTGCCCGGCCGTGACGTCACCTAGCGTCAACAAATTCTAACATGGCCCCACAGCCACACTGAACTGTTCTCATATACGCGAACGATCGCCGAAGCTGTAAGGTCCATATTAAGTGATGAATAACTGAAAGTTAATTGTAGTAGCATGAATGTCATGTGTCATAAAGGAGCATACCCCACGTATGACTCACTCCATCACTACCGTTATAGGATGTCCCTGAGTTATCGCTAGTGTTATTCCATGAAATTGGCTACCAGATAGCTGGGAGATTTCCTTGTAAAATTCGCTGTGAGTAAAGCATGCCTTCAAGTAAGTTACATAATGCTGAGCATATCTTGTAGTGTCTGGGTAATCCGACAGGCAGTGAGGCTGTCTTCTGGTCGAGAGGTTCGGTAGTGGAATCTTCTGAGGAAGTCTGTATAAAATTTGTCTTAATAATAAAGACTTCAGGATTTTCATCATCCTGATCCTTTTTCTTGGTATAAGCAAGTAATATTTAAAGATGCATTGAGAGTCAAACATCCGTGCTCTGCAATTAGTCTAATTAAGGTCCACACCTTTGACCTTGACCCTTGGCTGATTCTCAGAATCGTAGTACTTTAATTTTTGCCTGGCCCTCAACCTTGCCACCAAGTTAGATCCAAACTGGATCTCAGTTGCCTGAGTTGCCGACCTTTGGACCCACCGTTCTCCGAATCAAATATATTCATCCTTGGCTAACATTCAACTACTCCACCAAGTTTGGACCAATTGAATAAAAGTTAGGGTTAAACGGTTGAACGTTTGACCGTGCCTGTGACCTTGACCTTTGACTGATCGTTCACAAAATCATGTCACTTCGTCTTAGCCTGATCATCAGACCTTCCATTAAGTTTGATCTAAATTGGATCCGCACTGTTTGCATTGATCTTGCCCTTTGACCTTGATGTTTGACCTATAGTAAATGTTCTCAGAATCAAAGTGCTTCATCCTTGGCTGATCCTCAACCCTTCCAACTAGTTTAGTTAAAATCGAATCAAAGTTGAGTTTTACCCTTCACACACACACACACACACACACACACACACACACACACACACACACACACACACACACACGTGAAACGATAGACCATCATACGCTCTGAATGGGGTGGAAGCAAGGTGGCAGGCTAATTACTTGACAGTGACTGGTGAACAGCTGCAGGTGCACGAAGATGTGCCAGCACTGTGTCTCGATGTGATGCATGCCCCTGAGGTGAGTTGGTGCACTAGGTTTGCTGGTTTCTGAGGTGAAACTGAATGTACAACAGAGCTACTGTCCTCTAAAGTCTAACAATTCTCAGGTCATTCCATGTACTGCCAGTTTTGACTGAGAATCTAGAATTAGGCTTGAGCCAGAGGTTGCTGTCTCCATACTGGACGGCAGATCAAACGGTAAGCTGCATTCATTACTGTTCCCTTACGTTCTAACTGCACCTGGGTCTTTTTCACCATTGGTGGGATTGTCACGCATAGAATTAGGAAGTGGTCATCAGGCTGTCATCCCTCAAGTCAGAAGAGTCCAAACAAGGGTTTCTGTGGATACCTTATCCTTATCTCATCCAAATTTCTTTTGGAACTCCATGAAACCTGTTTCTGCTTGAGGAGCAATGGTAGGTCTAGTAGTTCTGGGTTAGTCCCTTGCCTCGTCCCTAGGATCACTTTGTTAGGGTCTTCCTTGTGTACTGTCATACTTAATACTATCGCCACTGGCAGGTAAATATGAGTTACAGTTCATTGGACATCATCCAGACATGCAAGTTAGTCCAACACATCAATAGTTACCATCCATTTGGCACTAGACTGTCTAACAGAACGAGTATCAGTATTCTAGTCTGCACCATTCCTAGGTATTGTACCAGGTTGAGGTTACCAAGTCTGACCAAGAGGTGTCTTTCGCCCACAGGACGTTAGGAGATACATCTCTACAATGATACTCTTTTAGCGCATCACAGTGCATTACAGAAGTGAGACTCTGAGCCGACCTAAACACTTTCCTGAAGTGTTGCTTTTGTACTGCGCATCACACTGCAAAGTGAGGGGTGTCCCTCTGGGAGCTCACGGTGTCCAGCAACTACTGATTCAGTGTAAGGCCAATCCTCATTGGCCTTTGACAGACTAAGAAGAATGCAAGTAAGTAAATAAACAAACAGAAAATTTTGCATTTTTCTTTTTGTGCTTCGTAGAAAATGTAAAAAACTATACATGATTTTTTTGTTTCGTTCTATGTATAAGTGTCTACATGAGGAAAAAAAATGGAGCTAAAATAATTGTATGGCCCTTCTATCAATCTGGGTTTCAAAATCCCGCCGTACTCCTAAGTACTTGAATAGTTCTGCCCTGTGCTGCCACCAAGAGATCTCTATAGACTGAGGGGTTCTGGTTGGTTCAACAGACTGCACTGCGGCTCAAATGATCATCAGTAGCCTACCATTCCCAAGTTGCTGGGAACCGTTACAAGTTATAAATACTGTATCCTTAACTCTTTAACCCCTACACCGCGGGCATGTTTACCAATGTTTCGCGTGTGCCGCAGGGTTATTCAGGCTCCGACAGACTCTCAAAAAATATTTGCCAAAAATCAGTTATTAGTCCTAGAATATTAAAATTATATATGCTTATGGCACATACCTTCAGCTTTCTCCTGGAATGTTTGTTGAGCCTTCGTCGGTTACCGTAGGACTTGTGGAGACCTCTGAAGTTGGGTAACGAAGTCTCCACTTTACACTTCCCGACAACCTGTAATATGATTACCACAGCCAGATATTAACACTATAAACACTACTCTATGATTTTCAAGTAGTTTGGGATCCATACTCCAAAAAAAAACCCACTGTGAAAGCAATGAAAATTACGAGCGCGTCTGACCGTCGCACTTGCGCTAGTTCGCTCTTGGTACTCTGTCATTTATTATTCGTAAAACCCCTCACACTTTATATTTCTATTACTATATAACACTTATATATATCTACAGTCTTTATCCATAAGTTTCCTTCAGTAGTATTAGTTTATTGTCACTGTAGGGATTCAATTTCTTTCAGTAAAATACGTAGCATTCACTTTCTCGTCCTGTATACTAGCATTGAGAGTGAATGTCACTTTCACCTTCACTCTCATAACTCATAGTATTCAGACATGCTAGAGTGAAACTTTCACTTTCATTACTCCTAGGGTATATACTCGTATGCTTATACTACTACTCATTTACATTTCTATTTACGTTCTCTATTTTATTTACATTATTTACATTTCTATTTTATTTACACTGTGTTATGCACTGTCACTTGAAGTAACTTATAAAACTATTTTCCACTGTTCACGTATATTTACATTCATTACTTTCACTTGCTGTTTACACATTATTTACAATTCCTCTTGCACTGTTTTACTCAATAGAAAGATCGTAGTCACTCTTTTATCAATTGTCAGCCCTTTACCTCTTTCCACACGAGGTTTAGTAGGGGGTAAAGGTCACAGGGCCCTTTGCATGGGGGTGAAAAGTCCCTGAAGCTAGCAAGAGCGAACAGACGTACCTCCTCTTCGGAAGATGAGTGAACTGATAAGGGTGGGCCGGGGTGGTGGCCTACCTAGGGAAATTCATTACTACCAACGTTAGCCTCTTGACACAGCTAATTTATAGCAGTGAAATGATTGGCAGGAAATCTAGACATTATAAATTAAGTAGTTCCAGGTGAATGTAAATATCACTTAGGCTTCTCCCTTCCCTCCTTATATGTATATTTATTATGAAAATAGATTATACGGCATATTTCATGGGGAAATAAACAGCGAAAATTAGCGAACGAGTGCACGTGAGGTGTTGTCAGGTGATAATTAGCCAATTCCAGGTGTATGGCACTCTCACTTACCTTATTTCTTTCTTGTATATATTATTTGGTATAAGAATAGGGCATAGGGCTTATTTCAATGGATGAAATCAGTGAAAAATTCCAGGGAAGATTTACTTAGCGTAGCACGGCCGGGCAGGCAAGAGGATAGGGTAATGGAGGGGGGGTAGGGAGAGGAGTCAAGAACGTGGAGAAATGGCTAAATTGTCAACAATGGATGGGAGTACAGATGAGATTAGGAGTGCTGACTAGTGTTGGACATTGGCAGTACTGATAGATGATACAAGCCCCTGCTTGGAAGCCCGGGTGAATTCAAAATAACACAGAATCACAAAAGCGACGCCCCGCGGTATGATCCCTTGCTCCCAAGTGTCACGAAAGTGACGCCCTGCGGTTAAGGGGTTAATAAGATGACGTCTTTCGCTTACACTGTAATCCCACAGAACTTGTGGATGATAAAAATTCTGTAAGGCAATAGTATATTTATTGTCAAACATAATACAGCCAATAACATAAAATAAGCAAGAGGCATTGCAAGCTCATTTTTTTTTTTTTTTTTTAGTTGTTCCAAAATTTGAAAATTCAATTTTCTTACTAAAAAACAAAAGTAATGAGTAGAAAAATTAGAATATTCCTATCCTTGGAAACATACATTCAGGAATGTACAGTATTTCCCAGTCAACAATCCATTAAAATTTTCTATTACTTACCAACTCAGAGCAATTTATAAGTATACAATATTCGTAAGAAAATGTGGATTTTTTGTTGTTTTCTATACAGCCTATTATCCTGCCTATCCTGAAAGTAAACTGCATCATTTCTGAGCCATGATGATCGATGCTGTCAAAAATCATCAAGAACATTAAATCAGACAGCTGGATAAGGGTGAGCTAAATATGTGGAAGAAAATTATCTGAAATTTATGTCACTGGCGCTCATGTGAGAAAATGTGTATCACAAAACCTACTGCACTATGGATAAACAGTGTAAAAATTACAATACACTTTTGTGAAATCTCCACATACCCTGATTTGGAAATCATCCAATCTCACTCTGCCTGGCTGCCAAAACACATCATGGCCGCTCAGAAAAACACGGTTCACCATTTCCATAACCACTTATGTCTGAAGTATGTTCTTCAATACAGTACATTATCATTATTATCATCTTTACCCCACCACTTTTTTCCACCCACCCACCCAAAGTAAAGTATTTCTGACCAGTAGGAGTGAAAATACACTACCAGTACATCAATCTCTACAAGACTACCAGAGTGGCTGATCCTAATTGCCTGACAGTATAAATAAAAGACATTTCATTAGACAAACTCCATAGACCAACCTATATAGTCCATTACAAACAGAGATTATATTTGCCCACAACCCACACTCTTCCACACCTCTCCATACTCCTGCACTCGAACTCCATCACTTGCAAATGTTATGCTGATACACAGTGAACTACAGTTGCAGATGTGGAGTTTAAAAGATGGGATATCAGCAGAGTTGTAGCAGGGTGTCAGTCATGGCCAAGTTTAAGTCAAATCGGAAATGGTCTGCACATTTGTAATGCACATGTGAAACTAGTTAATTCTCACTAAAATATAAGGCAAGATGAATTAACTGAGATTTCCTTGTAGTTATACTCTTTGTGGACCAACCCAATCTGATAATTATGTAGGTATCAATAACAGCTCAAGATATGGATAAACAGTTATACTTGCAGACAAAATCTCAAATTGGGGGAGCTATCTTTTGAAAATCATGCCACAGATTAATTATATTGCATATACTATAACTCTTACAATGCTTCCACCAACTAGAAAGTTTTAAATCATAGGAGGCAAGGCAATTCCGATAAGCATCACAAGTAACACTGAAGCTTAATAATTACCTCAATCAGTATAACCTACATCATTTACCACAATGGACTATCAACTTATGATATATATATAAATTTTCCAAACATCAAATTCAACGCCGTAAATTCTAACAATGTCAACAGGCTAACAAGTGTTTCTGAGTTCCTGTAGTATTTTCTGTAGAATTATCATTACCATATCAAAATTTAATAAATCTGAAACATGATCAGTTTATGACTACCAATGATATAATCTCTGTAACAGTTATCAGAACTAACTGAATTTTTGCTCTTCTGCCATTCTTGGCACACTATCAGTCTCTCCCTTCTGCTGTCAGTGTGACTTAAAATGAGGAAGAAATTAATGCTGTTTACAATAATACATTACCAGATTCGGGTTTGATAAAAAATCTAATAAACACAGTCTGGGTCTATTAAAATGATACAAGATATCAAGTGATTATAATACTGTACTGTACTACAGTATAAATACGATTAAATCAAATGAGTAAAAAATTGTATCTATGGTACATAAATACTACGGTACATAAAAAACACAATACAACGTAAACTGAATACGCCTCAAAATTAATACTGCATTGTCTGATACAGTACACTGATCTGCTGATTAATGTGTATTACAAATCATACCTCAAAACCAGTATGCTAAATCTCTCAACTTAAATCCCCAATCCAAGTGATTTTATTTTATTTTTTTTTATTTTTATTTTTATTTTTTTTTTTGCTGCTTCCAGACAATTTTTTTCAACTCAGGAAGGGCCAATCATTCTGCTGGGGTTTCCTAAGGCTATAGTTAATCCCACCAGTTTGAAAAGTCTCTCATAAGATGAATATAATCATCTGGAAATAGCAAAAATAAAATGAAAATGAGATGATCCAGGGTTCCGAGGGCTGACTAAATAAAGAATGCTTGTAAGCCCTCTCTTTAATCCCCTCAATCTGATGTTTTTTCTGTTTTGTCTGTTATCTCCAAGCACTTTATTTAGCTCTGGAGACACTTTCTGAGCTGCAGAGGTTATATATAGCCTTCATTAACCCCTCCACTTTTAGAGGTCTCCAAAATGCTGAATATCATCATCTGGAGGTAGCAAGAAAGTGTCAATAAAAGATGTAACAGAACTGAAATGGTTAGCTAGCCATTTTGCTGCTGCAGCTGTACTGTACTCAGTTATTTTACTCAGGCAATCCTCTTGCGGACTAAGATGTCTGAGTATGGATACAAAGGTGCTGTAAATGGATAAAACCAGGTGACTGTTCAGGTGTGGGAAACAGCAGCAGCCAAAGGGATTTCATAAATATGTGTGGATGTGGATATTCATAAAGTAAATACCTTTACTGAACTGGTATTACTTTAACTTTGGAAAAAAAAAAAAAAGATTACACATTGAACTCATTATCCATCAAACCCAATCAACATTTTTTTGTTTTTAAGTAATGCTTAATGGTGGAAGATAGGTTTCAGATTGAGTATGACATGACATGAATGGATCTCATGTAAAAAGAGGACTTACAGCACTGTTTTTCCCTACCTCACCTGCACATACTCAAACCAGCACACCAACAAACTATCCTCGCTGAGTATTATGGAATCAATTGTTCCAGCAAGACTAAAGGCCAAATTCTTATCACCAAGAGAGTGAAGGTGCATGAAGTTCATCACATTTTGACACCCAGTTCTAGACAACCTGTGAGATAAAGAAACAGCTATCCTGTATACTATATCTCATAAAGCCATCAGCAGAGTAACCATGCAGAGATGCCAAATGCCTACTTAATATTCCAAAAATTTTATGGGTTAGATTTGATTTCAAAATCTCAGTATTAAGATTATTGCTAATAGTTCATTCCACATAGTAATACATTTGGCTATGACTCCCATCCTTCCACATCTGTCCACTCTCCCTCAATCTGACTCCATCACTTGTATCTATAGCCCAATCCTAATTAGAATCATGGTTTACAGTAAGGTGATGGAGTTGTGGGAGTGTGGGGAGGTGTGGAAGGGTGAGTCATAGCTAGGTATAATTCTAATTTGAACTGGAGTAGTAATGGGCTACAAGAGATCTTTCCTAAAATCACTCTCTCGGCCACTCTGCCCTATCATCATTCCAAACCTCAACTCCTACATTCATTTTATCACAACATCTGTTCAGTTTTTTTTTAATTTCCTTAATACCCACATTAAGATTAATCTTACAGCTAAGAACAACAGAAAGTTTCACTTTCTGTAGTTAACATAAAGTACTTTGGCTTTCAAAAATGTTAACCTAGAGACTTTAGCATGCACCGTAACATAAAGTTTAGTACCACTGTCACTGTCATACTGATATAAAACATGAAAGATCAATTAAGTAGCTGCACTTTTTCCAGTAATCAGCATGTTACATAGTAACACAATGGTGTAACGAAGCTAATGGAAAACTTCAATTAAGTGTTCATACTTCATTCGCTTTGTTATACAGTCCTACCAGCATTGGGACAAATACAATATTGTAAATACTAATCCATGGCAACTAAGTCCATCACTACTACACAATGAAGTTACAGCATAATTAGATTAATATAAAGTTGCAAATACATTAAAAATATGTTTATCTACAAACAACTGTTCCTACAGACTTTTGTTATTTCATAATTTATATAAACATTTATTTGTTCTACAGCAAATAAACTCTGAAGCCTAACTCAGTCAAACTAAACTGAGGAGCACTCAGTCTGATAAAAGCAGAAGTTTAACATGCATAAGAGTTTTTCTGGACATAATGAACTACAATCCAATGCAGTCAATGAGGAAAATATGGAAGAATTCGTAATTATGGGAAAAGATAAAATAGTTTCAGTACACTGAATATGGCATCAAATAAATCATGTTTCTTAGCCTCTTCACTCCAACGATGTATTTTGTACATTATTCTTGATGCCCCGTGATTATCTTATTCAGGTCAGGAAATACCTCCACTCTGAATGGTGTCCCCCGAGCTGAATAAAATCATATGGAGAGAGCAAGAATAAAATACAAAACAGATTATCAAGTGGAACTAGCAAATGAACATCCTGGGCAGTTTGATTCTCAAGATATGTTCTGGGATAAGCAGATTTCTACAGTACATTCAGCTGCAAGTGACTCCATCTTCAAATCAAGGCCTATTTTCTCACGCCTTACAAGGTTTCCTTTCACCTCTTCCTTACCAGTCCATTTCAGCATTTAGCGAGTCAACCTTTTGATTATGCAAGACAATTTTGTACAATATATTCTTGCTGCTACCAAATATTTACTTAACTCTAGAAAGATCTCATACTGAAAGGGTTTACTACAGTGTCTAACTCTTCCAGTTCAAAAACTTTATCCTATGCTGAATAAAATGATCAGGAGATGGCAAGACCAAAGTGGAAAAGATAACCCCAGTTGGCATGAATCAGGGAAAACTGCAAAAATAAACTGCATAAGAAAAGGTGCTAGGAAATCTCCATAAAGGTACGAGAAGATGGGTCTTACAGTCACACTCTTTGGCATTTGTTCTCCATGAATATAAACGAGACTACACAGATGACAAATGACTGCCAGGAAAACACAGAACAAAAGCATCTAAACAATCAGTGGAATAAAACATTGTAACTTGGACATTTAAACACAAAATCTTTCTCCTTGTCTGCCAACCACATAACTCAATGTTGATTATGAAAATTCAAAATATTTTTTGCTGTCAACCAACTACATAATTTTATATCATTAAAGATGAAATTAAATAATAACTCTTTGTTTAACCAACCCACGTAATTCAGTACAGGTGAAGATCAAAATGCAAAATCTTTCTCTTTATAACTTAATGGCATAATTCAATATCAGTGAAGGCAAATTTTCTCACCACACTCTCCAGTAACTGTTCAAACCCTACACAACAAACACATTAATTATATTTCATTTTTGCTTCCACTAGATAAGCATATCCGGCTTGGAAGATGAACAGAATTACCTAACATTGGCAGAAATAAAATGAAAGCCATCATCATAGAAAAACAATTGGCAAAAAAAATATATATATATATATATAATACCGGACAGGAATTATTGCACTGATGTCTTTCTTTTGGCAATCCAGCACAGCAGACAACCACAGCTTACTACAATAACAAACAATGGTCACCCTCATCATCTCACATACTGTACTTGATATTCAACCTTGTCATCAGTTAAAAAAACCAACATATTACAGTTGGACTAAAGTTGGACTAACTTATCACAACTAAAAAAAACTAATGCAAATTGTCAACACAAACTTATCACTACAGCAAATTAAACATGGCCAACCTCATCTTCTTACATAATTAAAATCTTACGTTACCAACAATTTAAAAAACTAATTGAATAATGAGTCGGCCTGATTCACAAACTTATCACTAATGCAAGAAAGCGTGCACTGGCAAACAAGCGTCATGATGGCTATGGGTTTACTTAAGATTAAAGGATAAATGCATCACGTACTGTATATCAACAGAGTAAAAAGCAAATGCATCGGGTGTATGGATAACTACACTACGAAAACTGGCACAAAGCTGGAACAGGAATATGTCAGACTGGAACACTGACATGCTGAAATTCAATGCAAGCTGAATAAAACTGCAGCAAGAGCACATATCACATATCGAAGAGATGGCTTTCTTTCAGCATACCCAGACCAACAAACACTGAAGAATGAGAGAAATGCATAGCAACCTTACAAGAATCCCCCACAAAAGAAATACCATTAGCTGCACTGTCTTCAAGCAAACTGCACACTAATTACAATCACATTTTCATCAAGTGCACTGCAAGTATTGAAGCCAGTCCCTTTCCATGTGTTTTTGTCAAGTGCACTGCAAGTACTAAAGCCAACCCCTTTCTAATTTAATTAATGGTGCAGAACTTGTCAACACTTGTAATTTTCCTGATGAACCAATATTTTAACTTTGCTACATGCTGTTGCCAACTGCACTTCAAGTACTGATGTCAATTCCTTTCTAATTTACTTAATGGTGCAGAACTTGTCAATACTTGTAATTTTCCTGATGAAGCAATATATTAACTTTACTACAGATACCTGTATATTTTAACAGCAGAGCTTCCCTTATCCATACACAAGCATCACAATGTATGACTGTTCCAGTATGTTATAAAAAAAAAAAAAAAATCTTTATAACCGGGAATCAAAATCTGTAACACATTTACAAGTTTTCTTTTAAATCTACTGCTATTCAGAACAAGCAAAATAACATAAAATACTTTCAGGCCACGACTCACACTCTCCCATGCCTGCCCATACTCCCTCACTCCATCACCTGTAACTATATATTCAATTCTGGAATGGACTGTACTTACTAGCAATGGGGGTTTCATGGTCTGGTGGTCCGATTATTGGAAAAGAAGAAAAAATAAATAAATAAAAAGAAAAAGAAATCAGAGAGAGAGAAAAAAAATGAAAGAGTCTGGGAATGTGATTAAGTGATGAAGCTGTAATGAAGCTGTAAGTCATGGCACAATGAATATGTATAATTTGAACTGGACTATAATATTTGACTTTGGCCTACAGATGATACAACACTCTAGCATGGGAAGTCATTACACCGAGTTCTCATAGTCATCCTTTTCATATTCTTTCTTGCCATTAATTCCTCTGTGAGTTAAAGAGATACTTATCACCGTCCCACCAGATTCCAGAGTTGCTGTGCCAAATATATGGAAAAAGTTGCAATAATCTGGAACACATCTGACATACAAGTACAAATAAAGTCAAAGTAAAATATGAGTAAAATGTAAGAAGAAAATGTGTTCCTAGATACAACAACTTTTCCTACTGAATTGTTACTATATATCCTTATGCTGGGTTTGTCCCAATCAAGACAGCCGAAATCATATACCAAAGCAATTCAAAGACAATAGATTACACTGTTAACACCTTCAACATTACCGATCAGAATCATCACACAAAAGATATGTTAACCATCAGATTTTAACATCAGATTAATAACAACTTCAAGACAACCAATTACAGTAACCAAAGTAACTCATCAACCAATCACATTAACAACTGCAAGCAAACCAATCAGATTAATAACAAAAATTTCAAGACACTTTCCATAACTACAAAAAGACAAATCGTCAATATTTACCATGGCAACAAAAACATTCACCATACCTAAAAAGATAAACAAAAATATAAATACAGTAAATAAAATAAAAATAGACTGACTTCAATTTGGGAATGTAGTTCTGATTTAATTTTTGCTGTTTTAAGATTTCATTCAGATATGGAGAGCACTCTAGATGAGAAAGGGTTCATGAAGTCTAGATCTAACACCTACAATTCAAAAGGCCTTTTCTAAGCTGAATAAATGTAGAGGCAGCAAGACTGAACTGAAAAATACATCACTGGAGTGTAATGATGAAGTAGAGAAATGACAATGAATAAAATAAACCACAGCCAAAGACAACCAATCACATTACCAGATCTCTTCAAGGATATGTTTCAAAGCAACACAACGCTTAACACACAAAAACAGTCCATTCCAAAATCAGAAATGCCTCCCATTATGGCTAACATCCTTCCAAACTTGCCCATATTTCCTCACTCTAGCTGCTTTGCCTCTAACCATCATGTATTTTGAATCTGGAATGGACTAGGGGTACATGTGATGAAGTTAGAGTGGGAGAGTATGTGCAGGTATGGAATGGAGAGTTGCAGCTGAGTATAATTAAAGTATGTAATGAACTGTAATACTGCAAACTGGGGTTACTGGCAGACTAGGTTTATACATACCAATGGAACTTAGCTTTAAAGATACCAGTGAAACTTTAAAAGGCAATTTTTGTTTAACTTACAGTGAATTTAAGACATAAAAAATTGGCATACTAAGGACCAAATATATATGCTGTACAAATACTCAAGATATCATATTGATCACTTCACTATAAGAGGCATCTCATAAGCTGAATGTACCGTAATCAAATTGCAGATACGTTATGTTTAAAGACCGTGGACTATGCTACATTATGTACTATATGATTCTTTTCATTTAATGGCAGCTCTCCATATGTCACAATCTTGAATCATTTCCTTTCTTAAACTGGCAGAGACAAGGGCAAAGAAATGCATCCTCCATTATTAGGAAGTCAGTGGTGATTGCTTCTTACCACTTCACGAGAAAGTCTCTATCTTTAGCTAAATAAATCATCAGAAAGATGTACAAATACAAGAATATACTTTCTCTACCTCACTCATTATCGTGGCTGCACATTATCCTTACCAGTACACTGGCTAAAAGATTTAAATCAATAATATGACAAATATGTAACAAAAGAAACAAGAAAATTCAACCCATCAGTACCCAAACAGTAGCTTCGATACATCTGAGAGGTAAGTGTCTAAAATCTGTGTAGGGTATCCTATCAGGTTCCTACTCATCATCAACAGCATCTTAACCCTACTTCCCACTAATACACGTGGCAGAAGGGACCCCGGAACAGGAAAAAAGAAAGTACATACTGTAAAGTAAAACCACAGAAACAACTCTGTGACATGTGCAAGACTTCAACAGTACTAATTCATCATTCATGCCAGTAGAAGTCGCTGCTTCACCTCGCAGGACAATGATGATAATCAGTAATGAGCATCATAACAGACCCATTCTATCAACTGACAAGTTAAATGAGAGTAGCAATTCTGCCATACTGGGTTCCTCACGGATTAAAAATAATCTGATATTAGCTGGTATAAAATATGAAAGTGGTACAGTATATCACAATCAAAGGGAAAACCATCCAATGTTCACTGGAATAAAGTAAAAGGGTGGTACAGTGTACCACAATCAAAGGGAAATCATCTAATGTTACCTGAGATAAAATTAAAAGGTGGTACAATATATCACAATCAAAGGGTTAAGGTTTCACCTCTATAGCTGCCAAAAATACAAATGAAAAGGATTAAAAAATGAGGAAGGTTGCCAAATATCAGCATATTTCAACATCCATAAATATCTGTGATGGAATAAAAAAAAAACTGAGCAAAATTTTGGTCACCCAGTCCTGCTGAATCCAACTGGTGCAAGTTCATCTTGCATATATAAGCTGCCGAAAGACCTCAAACACATGATGTAGTGTGGGGCAGTGTAGTGCAAATTACTGTAGTGTAGTACAGTGTACTGCCTGGATGTATGATTTAATGCACGATACAAGTTAAGACGGTGTGCTGCTGTATGATGGTATATAATGTGTTACACAGTACATATCTATATTAAAAGATCCACAGTGTTGTGCATAAGATCTATACTGATGTGAAGCCTGGAATGTACTTTGCCATACTCTGTGCACAGTCCTGTGGATAATATACAACGCTCCACCAGATAAATCATAACAAATGTAGAAACAAATGACAAATAACTACATTTTGGGTTTCATTTTGATGTGATCTTCAGAAAGAAGGATGAATTGTCCCAGACATTTTTAGTCTGTGCACTTCAACTTGACCCAGATTTTCACCTTTTTGCAGCTTATTTCACATAACTCAGAGGCAGAAAAAGACAATGTTACAGCACTACAGCCTTTCAACAGCATTTTTTCATGACCAGCAACATATTACCTAGGGTGGGAAAGGAGGTCTGGATGATGATGATGATGATGATGATGATGATAAAACTAAACAGTCAAGATAAAGAGATGGCAATTACAGGCAAGTTAAAGTGAAAGGAGTATACTACCCCAAATTTCTCTCTCTGCTTCTCATTGCTTAAGCTTTGCACTGCCTTAAATGAGGGCAAAGTCGTGTAAAAAAAAAGAGGCAAGATGAACACATACAATTTACCAAGGTGTTTACGACAGCGACAGAAATGTACAACAATACAGTATATCAATAATGCGCAAAACCTCAATAAACAACATCTCCAGTTAGTTACAGAATAATCCACTCAGACAATATACAGACGAGATATTACAAGTGATTTTGATTAACTGTTCAACTCTTTGCAAGAGCCACAGGTGAAAGACAGACACTATAAAGACCTCTGCAATATGGGCCAAAGAAAGCTGCTCATGTTTAACTCCTTTAACCCAGTGATGTATTCATATACTGTACTTCATTCTTACTACCACCAGACAATTTTACTTAAAGCAGGAATGATCTCTGGCATACAAAGGGGTTAATGAGGGCTATTACCTTAATACCTCAAGTTCATAGTCTCACTAAAGCTGAATAAAATCATCTAGAGATGGTAAGATAATGAAAAATTTGTCACTGGGTTGAAGAGGTTAAACCTCTCAACCCAGGGATATCTTTTTTTGAAATTTATTCTTGCCAGTACCAGATGATTTTACTTTGAATATATTTGTTCAAACTGGAGGGGTTAGACATAACTTTAATAAACCCCCATCAGTACAAGACACTTTTCCTTTAGACATAGCCTTCATAAAACCCTATAGTAAGACATATTTCCTTCAGATACAGCCTAAACTAACCCCATCAATACAAACACCTTTCCTTTTGACAGGTTCAATAAACCTCCATCAATACAAGACATCTTTCCTAAGCTGAATAAACTCTGTCTGGTCACTGCAAGAATTAACAAAAAAGAACACCACCTGGATTCAAGGGGCTACCAGTAATCATTAACAAGACAATTAGTATCACATTATGGAGTAAAGTGCAAGTCAAACAGTTACCGTATTGTCAGCTGAATTAGGTCATCTCTGTCAAAGGTAACAATGTGGCAAAATCAATAAAATGACAAGTATTATCACATTCAGAGGGGAGGTGCATGTCAAGAGGCCACTGTCAGCCGAATTATGGGTTGTGTTTTAGGTGGAACTGTAGGTTTTGTAGTATCTATTTCTTGGTGACTTATTTTGCAGAGCACACTTTGAAATTCTCATGTATGTTACTTATACTGCATGGATTTGATCCCTTCAATCCAATGAAGTACTTTTTATTCTCTTCTTGCTACCTCTGAACAATTTTATTCATGACTGAGGAGATATTTCGAACTGGCTGAGCTCGATATACCATTCACTAACATCTTCACGGGTAAAATTTGGTCCTTAAGTTTCATATATTTGCCTGTGGCAGCAGGAAAGCAAAATTGAAAATACACCTTCAGACTGATGGGGCTAAATACAAAATAGTCTGCATCAAAAACATGTAAGGTTTTGAAGTGTCCACTGCACAAAAGATCACTAAGGACATGCTATGAAATCTCCAAAACCACTCAGAATACCCCCATATGTCATGTAGGTCAAATGTACTTGTATCTGTCACATCTTATCATATTTGTAATTAAAACAATCTCTACATGATCACTAAATACTATAGTCATAATTACGGTCATGCTTGTTTTACTCAATAATATACAAAAACATAGGCTAGGAATAATGTTGGGAATGATGCATAAACTGGAAGGTGGACTGGGATGGTATTTAGTCTATCAACAAACCTGGGACTTTTCTTTTGTGGGTGTAGGACACTCTCTGGCACCTCTACCTTAGTGAATTAATTTCCATAGTAAAACCTGGTATGTTTTTTAAAGATCTGTCTGTCCTTTACATAACATTTTTTAAAATATATACTGATAACAGCCATTTTCCTTTTACCTCCTTCACAGTATAAGGGTATAGGGCTACACTACTCTAGTCAAATACATTAGGGGTAGATGACAAGCCTACTCCCATCGGGCATTACGTAGTTTGCAAAAATAACATACAGCAGAATACTGATGTGCCAGATGCATGAATAAACTCGTAAGGAAGAGACAATAGAGGCAGGCGAGTGTGGTTGGTCACCTTGCCTTAAATGTTGGGACTGAGTAGCGTGGCCCCAGGTCTCTATGCTCGTTTTAAGTGACAAACTAGGATTGGATGATAATGTAAGGAAGAAACATTAGAGATCCTCCTCAGCTAACAAGAACAGACAGTACAGGTGTTACTGATGGAGCTACTCTGCGTGACCTTTTACTGCTGTTTGCACATTTAAGAGCCTATCAGAGGCACTCTTAGCATATCTTCCCAGCTTCCTTACCAATGCATTCAATCATACAGCATGTGAGTGAGGTGAAGGGGGAGACCAAATTTCAGACGGAGGGATGGACTAGAGAGATATATAAGAAAGGATGGTGTGAGTTGGAGCGAGGGCAGCCAAATAGTACAGGACTGGGTGACATGCAGGTGATCTGCTTATGGCCATCCCCTGTGGGATTAAGGCATCTGGCTATAGAAAGAGGTAGTTGGATTGATGTTATTTATGCATGCAATGTCATCATTAACAAACACGTGAAAAAGATACAAATATGTATTAAGGAGTAATATATAAAACATGCCAGGTAGCCTCCTTAACTCATAATAATATAACAACTAGAATATGGTATCAGACAACAGACACAAAAGATAGGAACCAGGGAACTCATACCCAAATGTACAGTTAATCATGCATAAATTACCAACTACAGTGCATTTACCCCAACATTAAAAACACCCCTAGCCTCTTCCAGCTCAGTTTATGACCTAATGTAGTCAGACTGCTGGCTAAATTTAACTACTGACCACCAAGAAGATCTATTCCTACCTCACATCTAAGACTCATTCAGTTTCATGTAACCATGATTTGGTATTAAGGTTGTGGAAGTAGTTCAGTTTCCCCAAGTGAAAGCAAACTGACTTAGTGCAGATTAACCTGACTTTACACCAGCTAAGATAAATTTGGTTTCAGTTTGCCCCTTCAGAATGGTGACACACTTTCTGTACAATCAGTACAGTACTTCAAATTGGGATTACTGGAAAAACAGCTTCATAGATAGTAATCGAGCTTTAATCAGCAATCTTTCTATAATTTAATGTGGACTTAGATGAAAAATAAATGTCAATAAAGGAGACATATAACCATGACTTTCTGCATTCATATTAATTCTACTGTCAGATGATTACATCCAGCTTAGTCCTTTCAGTATGATGATGCCTTGTGTAGCTTACCACTGGCACTGAATAATTTAACTCAGCTATGGAATCACACTGTGCAATGAAGTAATCGGTGGAGATGGTTTTTAATCCTTTGACTACAAGATGCGTCTCTTCTTCCCTCCATCCCAATGACATATATTCTATTATGGTTAATGCCACACAACAATTTTCTTCAGCTTAGGAGAGACCTCTTGGGGTGCCCGCTGACAGAATACAACATAAAAGATGTCAATGTACTGTAGATGTTAAGTTAAAACAACCTTCCAACAACCTTTGCAATATCTCACACCTCTCCTACACCAAATAAAATCACAGGGATGTGGTGAAAGCAATATAAGAAAAGGGTTAACAAGACTGGATGGCATTGCAGCCATTCAATCAGCCATCCAAAAACCATTTACCCAAAGACCTCACCAGGCACCCTTCACCTAAGGACACAGTTCTTTTACATAATCTTGCAGTCTCTCTCTCTCTCTCTCTCTCTGCTTATTCATCTAATTTTGCCTCATTTACAGAAACTAAAACTTTAATATATATATATATATATATATATATATATATATATATATATATATAAGGAGTATTTAAAAATATTCAAACCTAGAAATTTCAAAACTTAAACAATCACATACTGTGCATATATATATCATCATCATCATCACCACCCGGACCTCCTTTCCCACCCTAGGGCAGGGTGAGAAGCAGCAATGTCTAGACAGCCCAAGTTTGCCCTACTCAATGGGCCACAGTTATATATGTGTGTGTGTGTGTGTGTGTGTGTGTGTGTATATATATATATATATATATATATATATATATAAAATAACAAATTAAATCTGGAAATGTTCAATTACCGGTAGTCTGAATATGATCAATTCAAATGCCTAGAGAACATTCTGCTAGAATAAACAATCGACCACTTTACACTAATTAAACTTCTTCAGGTCAATAGGTCAAATGCCAAGATCACAGAATATAAGACTGGTCACCAGCAAAGCAAGGGGATCCACAAACAGCTGAATGAAGTGGTGATCTAACATTTTGGTCTTAATGCATTATGAAATCTCACCCTTACATCCTCTCAGGTTTTAAGGCTCGTGGCAGGGTGGAGTGCGGACTTGAGCCACTAGTCAACGGCCCTGCAGGGAAACACGTCAAATCCCAGAAATGGTCCCTACAACGAGACATGTCAAACCCAAGAAATGGCCTTCACAAAGAGACATCAAACCCGATAAATGGTCACCATAGAGACCCATCAGACCCAAAAAATGGATCCCACAGAGAGACATGCCAAACTGGAGAATTTTTGTGCCCTAAGGACTCTCAGTCTTGGAAAATATTACTTTTCTTGAGAATATCAGCCTGAGAATCCATGAGACCAAGAGAATGAGTAAAAATGCAATTGGGAAACTCTGTCACTTTTACTCTGTGTCCACACTACCTGCTGAAGTTTAAGGAGAAGTTACACTGTATTTCAATGTTTCTAAGCTAGCCTAGGCAGCCCAGGCAATCAATATACCCTGTCCTTTTTAGTCTTACAAAAAAGGAAGTATATATACGGCACCAGCCACAGAACTGGGTGGACTGTGAGCAAGGAGTGAGGGAGTCAACCTACATTCCCCTAAGAAAAATTTCTGAGCTCAAGTCCCACCTCACAACAATTGAGAAGTTCACTGTCACATCCTTGGCCTGTATTCTAAGTGACATAGGAGGCATTGTAGCGTGTCTTCCTTGGTGATTTATTTTGCACAGCGCACTTTTAACTTCTCTTGTATGATATTTCACGTCTTCCTTTGCAATTTATTTTGCTTATTTGCTTTTTTCTTGTATGTTATTTAATGCTGTCTTAATATCAGCACAGTCTGTATCAATAACATACCAGAGAATACTGAAGTGTAAATCTGCAGAATAAATCAGGTAGTTTTTCATGGATGTTATTTAATGTCACTTCAATACCAACACAATTTGCATTTATTATACACAAGAGGACACCGATATGTAATGTGCAGAATAAATCACTATGGAAAAGGTATTAGGAAGTCTCCAAAGCCTCTTAGAATACGACCCCATGTCTCACTGTGCATAATCTTGGGTGAGGCTACGTGCAGTGTCCCTTACAAAAAATAACTATAAAAGTTCAATACACATTCAACTACATCTCTCTAATGTGCTGTACTCAATACAAATCCTAAACATATAGAATCTTATCAAGAGGAAGAGGCTATTATTCTACTTGTATTCATGATATTGCACAAGCTCTATCAGTGCTCAACAGCCCTCCACTCAACCAGTCAGAGCTGGAAGTAAACCTATGTTAAAGGGTTTTGTAAGTACTGTACCTTGAAAACCTACAGCCAGTAGTCTCGTCAGCTTAGGACACCCTACTACCTCTTCCTTATCATTTTCTTACAGGATTTTGTGCACTAATATTCACCTGTATGTTATTTATGCAGTCTATGCTGGCATTACATGGACATAAATGACATACAGCAGCGGTAGGCAGCTGCAACCTCTGGGTTATCTGAAATGTGAACCCAGAGGGCAACAACGTTGAAGTGTCTTCCTCCCGCAGATAGAGGATGGGGTAGTTGTGGAACATTTTTATAACCAGGCAGTTGAGCCCCTGGTTATATCAGTGCCACCACATGAAGGCATTCCTCTCCAGCACCAATAACATACAAAGGACAGTATTATACAGGGTGCTAAAGAGACTGCTAAGGAAAAGGTGACAGAGATTTTCCTTTGCTGACAAGAATAAGGCCCTATGCCCATGACACACTGACACTACAGCTAATCAGTGGTCAGTAACAAGTCCAACATCTCCAGTCTTACACCACACAACATAACTTACAAAAATAATTGGTCTTACTGGTGATATTTGGAATGGAATACATCTAAACAAATCATCTGTGATCCATCAAAAGGACTTTCCTAAAGTTCATTCAAATATTTCAAAGAACCATACGATCACCTTTTAACCCACGTAAGATATATTTCAAATCTCACACAACCTTAAACCACATTTTCACAACAACAACTTGCACTGTAGAATGTCCTTGACTTATAAACTTCAAGTTAATTATGGCTTAACAGTAATTTTTTCAAGCATTTGATTTCCTAGGAATTTTGAAATCATTAACGGCACCACACACATCAACACCCAACAGAGCCAATTATGCGTGTAGTGATGCCTTCTGTGCACCAGAGTCTACAGGTGATGCTTGTTACATGTTAGCTGACATGTTACAAAATATCAAAACTTCTATCATAAACTTGACGCTATAAATATGAGAAACCAGCAAATTAGTTTTACATTGATCAATACAATTTTGTGTTAATACTTCTGTACTTTACTGCGAAATTAAAAACAAAATATAACATAAAAATTATGACATATAACAGGGACTTCCAGTATCTTTTTAACATCTGATCCATGACCAGATTGCATGGAAGTATCTATCTGTTGCGGCCTCCCTGGAACAGCTCCCAGAATATTGCATCACGCAACTAACAAACAGACTCAGTATTTTGCTGCCACTGTGATGACCTCAGTGATGCCTTCTTTGTACTCATGTTTTGCTTGTAATTCTTGTCAAAGCATTAACATGGTGATGAAAGTTAACTAGGGTCATGCCTTTCATTACCAAGATAGCATGCTAGTCATGACTCAAAATTTAATTGCAAAAATTGTAACTGCTTCTCATATTTCATTAAATATACATCACCCACTTAACCCAAAAATATCGTTCTCAAAATCTGTCTTATTTCAACATGCTATGCTAATAACTCCCTTTTTTTTTCTAACTAAAAGTTGTTTGTCTACAGATACTCCTGGTCCCAAAGTCCCACTAGTCATACTCACTACTCAGCCTTTAAGTGCCTGCCTTCTGCCAATTACATATAAGTGCACCGAATGGCTAGGCGTCAAGTGCATGCAGCCTATAGCTACCTCCTTCAAATTGCAAAGTCCTACATTTTATAGACAAAACCAGCAAACATTCTTAAGCTCCCTCTTCAGTGCATCCTAACCTGCCCTTAAGAGCATCCTACAGCTTGCCCTTAAGTGTAGTTGCCAGAGCCTTGACCTGGTCGCTGGTGTGGGAGGCAAGGGCTCCTACTCCCTCACGTAGTTCATCGCTCTTCATACTCTCAAGGGCTCCATCTGAAAATGTAAAGTGCTTTATCATCCAATGTCGGTTGCAACTACAGTATAACATCAGGACCTGTACAATACACATTCTATTTCTCTCATACTACACATGAGGCACTAGGTGGATGCAAGACAGATACTGACCATGACTGGTGAGTGTGGTGAGGAAGGTAAGAGTGTTGATTATAATCTCAGGTGGGAGGTATGAATTCCGCAGGACCTGCGGTGCCACCTGCTTCAGCAGTGGTGTGGCAGCAGCTGCCTCCTGTCCAGCTGGCATGGCTGCAACTATCGCCAGTGCCATGGCTGCCTCGTTAACCATAACAGCATGCTCAGAACCCAACATGGCCACCAGGGGCGGCACACACCCGGCCTTCACCAGGGCCTCCACTACTTCACCACCAACCCCTGAAGGTTCACTTGGTTTCCCTGCTTCCTCTGCCTTAGGATCTGCAGTGTGAGTCGGTGAGCCAGTGCAGTTCTTGATGATCCAGGCAAGGAGGCGGCTGGACTCCCCCTGCACACCTGGGTGGTCTGTTGTACCCGTCCAACCCACCAGCCGTTCCACCACCACACCTTCCTTTCCAACCTGACACACAAAGTCAATACTTTTGTTGCCATGGCTACAACTAGGTATTTTATTCAGCAAATAGCCAGACTATTTTATGCAAACAAAGAACTGACAACTACATTACACTTGATAAAGCATGAGCTACCTGGGAGAAAAAAAAAAAAAAAAGGCAGCAGCATTTTATTCCCCTTCACGATGTACAAGCCTGAGGGTCCCTAGTCCTGTATTTTCAAGGCTCAATAATGAACTCACTTCCTTTGGTGGCATTTGCTATAAAACTGAAAAACTTTCAACCATCTCTCAAGGATCAAATACTGATATTTTAGCTATCAGATCAACAGGTAACTGTATTTACATTCATGAAAATCTAGAAATTCAGCAGAAGTTGGCAATAATTTTCTTAAAGTAAATGAATGACAACTCATACATTCAGGAGACATTAGCAGTAATTTTTAAAAATTATATTAATGAAAACTGAGATGATCATCAGAAGTTAGCAATAATTTTCTTAAAAGTAGGTTAAACTCATGGGATGAACACAGTGTGCTAACCAGAGTTTCAGTATCTCGATTGTCTGAGATGAAATCACAAGCTAGGCATCCTTGCAACTTAATATAACCTTCTGTCCCTTTTTTTCTCCTGTTACACTGCATTCTGTGGCTAAACTTGACACCTTGCACTATCTATACCTGGATTCCTCTCCCCTTCCTTCCCATGCCTTACCTTGCACGCCGCCTCAGACTGTCCATCAATAATCATGCGCAGAGTGGCCAACAGCTTGAATACCACAGGAAAGGTTTCAATCTTTGTGGCCATTGGCAGCAACACATCCAAGGCCCCCTGAATACAATAAAAGAATATATTAGTACAGTTGCATATTGTGAGGTGGTTGTCTATTGGATACATCACTGTATCATGGTTTATGATGTAGTCTACCTGGTCTACAGCCATATGAGCCTTGGGCCATGGCAACAACTACTGAAAATCACCTGTGACACCAAAACTGGCTTATTCTGGCGGGCAATGCTGAGGTTACGCAACGCTGAGAGAAGGGCATGTTGGAGACGAATGTCACCTTCCCCGGAATTATGTTTCCCGAGGACTCCAAGTAGCTGCTTTGCAATGCCTTTCTCTACCATCTGGATGCAGTGGGCATCTGTTGGAGTAGTGATGCGAGCTGATAAGTAGGTAAAGGCACTTCTCAATACACATCAGGGATGTGTTCTAAAATATTACAACTCTCTCCATTCAAAGGAGTTTTGTTGTCCTTGTGGTTGTTGCTGATGTAGGTGGTGATGTTGTTGCTGTTACTACTGTTTGTGTTGACAATACTGTTGTTATTGTTAATGCAAGTATGCTGTGATGTGTATGTTGCTATAATATTCAAGGATACATACAGAGAAGAATCTGACACTTACCACTGCGAGCAAAATTGCCCATGGCTAGTGCTCCAGCAATCTGCAAATCCTCAATATCTGCCGTCAGCCACTCCACAAGCTCCAAATAGACAGAGCCATTTCCACCATCATACAGGGCATTCATACTCTCATCTGTAATGGAAGGAAGGTAGGGTAAGGCAAGCTGGGAGAACCGGAGGTGAGGTAAGTAGGGAGGGGAACAGCAGATGGAAGTTTGAAGTCAAGAGGTGGTTTAAGAGGACCAAGAAAGCACGAGGATTGAAAAACAAAATGATGGAACTCCTGGTTCAGCAGAGTGCATATGGGCTACAGAGGTAAAAAGGCAGACTGACAAGGGGAGTGAGTGAGCTGTGGGAAGCAAAGTATACACAGGCTATCTAGTTCTGGGAGGGATTCTCAAATAGCTGTTTACAACAAACGTCTGGTCATAACTCACATATGCTTCTAGAAAAAGAACTAGAGACAATGGCAGATTCTGCACTCTTTTCCTTGTCCTTCTTGCCAAAACAAATAATAGCTACATCAAAATTTTCTTTCATAACACTGATGTATTTTCTACAGGGCGATCAAGAGACATGGGAAGATAAACACTCCTTCATTTGTCCTTCTTAAGCAAACAAAGCCAAGGCAAAATAGGGAATCAATCGCAAATGTCTGAGAATCTCACCCATGCTGCTCTTGACTCAATCACAATAAGAAAGTAAGTCAGTGGCATAATGAAAATCAAGGGTTGTGAAAAGGTATACACAAAACAAAACAAAACTTCATTATTAGTTCCCTTTCCACAAAAAGTAATAAGGCATTCATACAGAATACAGAAACATTTATCAGAGTATCCACATTTGCAATCTAACATATCAAAATTACAAGTGGAAAGACCTTGTGAAATGCTAGGTGATGGTAGGGATAATATGTGTAAGGATGGGCACTGTCTACCTTAGGCCACATTTCAGGTTGCATGGAAGCCTTGACAGCACCTCTTCCTTGGCAATTTATTTTGCATATTACATCTAAAATCAGTCTTGTACATTATTTATATCATTTTAGTAGCAACATACCTTCCACCAACAAGCAACAGGGTACTGAAGTGTAATGTTTCACTATGAAAACCATACTAAACACCTCCAAAATGACTGAGAATAAAACCCTCTGACATCACTAACCTCCAACAAGAATGAGGACGACGAGGTCAGTTGCGGTCTTGAGTATTGGGGGTGAAAGGTCTGGGGAGGGGGCTGCACGGTGCCTCTTCACCACCTCCATCACCGCCCGACATACTCCACCCTTAGCCATCTGCGTCTTTACATCCTCTGAAGTGGGTGTGTTACAAATGCATTTTTGTAAGAAGATTCACAGTTATGTAATGGTGCAGTAAAAGGTAAATAATTAGTCCACCCACTGGAGACTTTAAAAATGTGACACTATGTTTGGTCTACCTACTAGTACAGATAAATATGGTAAGGTGGCTGGTACGATACTAATAATGTAAATGTAAACTATCTTAGATTGTAGGTTTTTGTGTTTGTACGCTACCTGACACAATTTCGTGACAATGCCACAATCTTTAAAATAATTTTGCAGACTGATGATGAATAAATAATACCTGACCATGAACTGAACCAATCATCATATCAACTTAAAGAACATAACAGGTATAAATACAGAAAAATAATAAAGATACCAGTACCTATACTACATACTAATAGGAAAATACAGTACAGTATACAGTACTTGTGGGAACATGATAACAAGAAACACACAGCATATACTACAACAAAAGAACATCATCAACAATGGTATATGTAAACACTCACAGAGTTAAAATATAATACATACGATAAGAGAATCACTTTTTAAGATACTAATAGTCATATTTGTAAAACTAATTACGTAAAGGTGCATTCAAACAACAAAATTCCCTGAGTCATATTTAGAAAACCTGTGAGATTACACTGTTGTGACTCCAGGCTCATCTGAACTTGAATGCAGTGGACTGCATGCTGAAGTTGCCCTGCTGCAGTCCACCATCCTCCTTCTGAGGGATAGACAGCAAGTAGAGGGATGTCTGTATACCTGAGCAGTAGAGCCACCCAGTTACATTGATGTCACCATGGGAAGGCATCCTTGTGAGGATATAAAATGAACAGTCTCTATTTCATGTCATTATTTTAATCAGCAATAAGGTAATGAGGTCAGATATTTCCTCCACTCTTCATGTGCTCTATTAACCCTTTCAGAAGAAAAGAAACAAAATTTCTCTCATTTCCCCTTTGGAGGTCCCATGATGAGAGAATGTGCTGTATTATACAGTAAGTGGCATTGGGAGATTACATCATACCTCTTCTTTAGCACTTTATTCTGCACATTACACCTCAGTATCCTCATATATGAAAATGATGCAAAATATCTATCAAAAAAATAAAAATAACATACAAGGGAATGTTAAGGTGTGTAATAGGCAAAATAAAAAAAACAAGTAAAATGTGCTAGGATGCATCCTATTCCACCTACAATACAGCTTGGACGTCAGGGCTAAGCTTCGATAAATGAGAACATTCAAGCCATATGAGACTACCCTAATTCCCTGGCAGCATTTCACTTATGAGAACACCTTTAGCTACCTATTTCCTAAGCC
The DNA here is from genome assembly GCF_032717465.1 of Coenobita brevimanus. NCBI lineage: Eukaryota > Metazoa > Arthropoda > Malacostraca > Decapoda > Coenobitidae > Coenobita > Coenobita brevimanus. The sequence goes on from NC_137037.1 coordinate 47,978,663, forward strand.
AAATGAAATCATCCAGAGGTAGCCAGAATGAAAATATGAATTAACAGTACAGCATACATAGGGTTAATGATGACTATTCCAAACCTTTTTCAGTATGAGAGCTCTCACAACTAAATAAAATCTCAGCCTTACCCTGCATCTCTCAGCCTCACTCTGCCTTACCCTTTTTACTGGACCTTATTCTGTCTTACCCTGTCTTATGTTGACATCATTCTGTGATACCCTGCCTCAGTGGACCTCTGCCTGCCTTATTATAACACCTCAATGGACCCGTGCCTGCCTTGCCACAACACCTTATTTCACCCCATCCTGCCTCACTTCACTTCACTCAGCCTCACTTAGCCTAATGTTGACTCACTGGACCTCTCCCTGCCTTACTATGGACTGTGGAGACTATGCCCCCTTACCATTATCAGCGAGGTTAGATACCAGCTCCAGTGCCGTCTCTATGACCTCAGGAGACTGGTTGACGCGCAGGACTCGCACCAGCTGAGGGGTGATGTCACGCGAGACCACAAGCCCACGACCCACCTCTGCACACACACACAAACACAAACGATGTACAAAGACTAGCCTAATAACACACACTTCCATACACAATAAAATGGACAAAGTTGTTGCAATATACAGGAGAGTACTACAGGGAGTAGGATTCATAAACAACAGGGAGTATACTGCAATTCAGAGAGATCTAAAGATAAGGAAAGCATACCAGTTCAAAAACTGTAAAGAAAAACCAACACTAGAAATTGGAAATAAATACTGAAAATGAAATAAGGTGATATCAGAAGAGAACACCTCTCCATGATCAACTTTGTATTCAATGAGCAAGAGATACAGAGACCTGGGGATAACAAAATATTTATGATAATGAAACTTATTTCCTGAGTATGACAGTGCTTTTACTGTGTGTTGGATAAACACTGGGGTGTAATTAGAACAGCAATTCACATCTGCTTTCATAGTACTGTTCTAAACACATACTGTAGGTTAAACTCTTTAATCCAAAGATTTTTTTTCTTTTATTCTTGTTTTCTCCCAGCAATTTTATTTAGACTTCTTGAAATGGGAGGGTTAGACACAGCTATCATTAACCCCTTCTATACAAACTGTCTTTCTCAAGTTAAATGAATGCGTTTGGAAACTGCTGTTGCTTGACCCCAATTTGTCTAATCACGCAAACCCATTGGGTATAGGTAGACAACTGCCTCTGTGAGGTTGTTCCATAAATTCCCTACACTGTTGATGTTGTCTATGTATCTGAGTGTGGCATGTGCTACGCAGTCCATTTCTGTGATATGGTGAGTAGGCTCATTCTACAGGTGGGGCAAGTGTCATCTATGATTCCATCCAACCTAAACCTAATCTAGTAGTTGAGGACGACTCAGTGAAGTCCTGATCTAAGCCTAGCTAGATAAGCTTGATAACATATATTTATAGACACCTCTGATAGTTGGATGTCAGGAAAGGAACCTTATACTTCACTTGACGTGAAGTAAGTATGTAGGTGTTCCTTCACTGCTAGTGTTGGAATGCCTGAAGTGGAATACTGTTGTAGAGAGTTTGATAACATTTGTGTGGTGATTGTTCTATGGGCCTAGGTGTGCTGTGTGTGTGTCTTGCATAAAATTGTGGACCCTTCATATCAAGTAGTCTCTGACTGGGAAGACTTTACAGTCAGAGTATAAGTGAGCTGAGGGAGCACAGCTTTGGTGCTGCCAGTGGTGATGCGTAAGGTGTAGTAGTCGTAGCTGTTCCCTCTGCAGTCTGGCCGAACAGCTCCAAGTCCCTAAGGAAGGCCATGGCCATGACCGGGCTTTCCCACAGAGCTCTCAAGGAGTGTATGTTGTGTTGTTGTTGCAGGTAATTGTGTGCAATGCAGTCTTCCATAATATGCCTAACAGTATGGGATGCTGTGTTGCATCCTGGATGGACATCAGCGAGAGTCATTCAGCCTCTTCTGATAACTCAAGAAGGCTGGATGATGCCCACATCTCAGCCTGGCCAGCCAGACCCCGTCCTCACATGGGAGATATGATTCAGAAGGGTGGATATTAGGAGGTGTAAGGTGTTGTTCTGTATGGTTTCCAAGGTGTTGTAGTGCTTATTAGATATGATGGGAGACTATGATGGTGAGGAATAAGACATCTCTTATCTCATATACTGTTTACAGAGCAAGGAAGTAAGAAGAATGAATTAAACTTATATATCAGTGAAGGTGTTATGATCATACTGACTCGTAACAGGACAGCAAGGTACACATTTTTATAAAATGTCACTGTATTCAACCTCACGGTTAAGCTTACCAATATCTATAAAACTCCGTCTTCATTATTCATACACCATAACATAATTTTATCTACACTGAACCAGTTATCGGTTTAACCCATGAAGTCTTCCCAGTGCATAAATTTTAAGTGCAGGCTTGCTTGGCACACCTTGAGTTGTGACTGGCATTGCACAGGTTTAAGAACTGTTCACTTGGATGAGGAGTGCTTGCTTGGGAAGACTGTATGGATTGTCTTACGTATTTTCCACTTACCTGTGTCAGCAAGGCAGGTGAGTGAGAGGAGGACATGTGTGGGGATGTCTGGATCCTCTGAGTACTTGTCCAGGTACTCACACAACACACCAACCAGCGTAGCCTCCAGTGCATCATCCTGTGCATACCACAACACGATCAACACCACACTAGCTACATTTCTTTGGTTACCAGATTACAATTTCTCTCTTTCTCTTTCTCTACTGCAACTGTCGTTGTTCATCAACCCCAGTCTGTCTCGCCATGCAGACCCATCAACCACAAGCATGCAATTGCCCCTGCCCCTGTGCGACTGACCAGAGCAGTGAACTGACGTTTCCTTGCAGGTGACAGTGCCTCACTACACCGAGCCACAGGGAAAAATGTGGAAATTTAGTTCCTGCATGGATGACACATTTGCATTTCTCCACTCAGCTAACAGAGGCACCAAAGTAGGCTCCACATCATCCCATTTGGGGTTTATATGGTTACCACCCAACACTGTACATGGTTTCCTGGGTTACAGGAAACCATCTGGCCTCCACATTAAAGTACAGTCACCTGACGTGGAAAGAATACTAAAAAGTGACAGAAAAAAAAAAAAACAGAATGATGAAGATGAAGAAATAGGCAGAACTACAACACATTAGTGGATGATGGGCACAGCCGCCTGCCACCATGCGTATTGTAAAGATGGAGAAAACTGGTACACTGGCTTTATTGACAACAATGTAGCTTTAGTATTATATATTTATAATTTACTGCAGACCACAGAGAAAAGATGTGAAAAAGTTACTTGCAACAAGGACAATTTATTAACTGACCATAGTAACATCTCACTCCACACTGTAGCTGTGTTTCTACAGTCTTTCACAATGACTCCTTCAATCGGATGACACATTTTAAAATTTTATTTATTGCTACTTCTACACTAAACTACAGTTTAGAGGAGTACCCTAGTGGTTAAAGGGTTAATGGAGGCTGTATCTAGCCCCTCTACTAGTAATAATAAAAAAAAAAAAAAAATCTGAAGATGGCAAGAATATAGAACCATGCCACTGATTCATCGAACTGAAGTAGTAAAGTGAATATCTCTTTAACAAACGATTACATTCCACCGTGAAACAAGATCTGTCCAAATTTTAACAGGTATACAGTGAACTCTCACATTTGGCGAGTTTTTATTTGGCGAATTCACTTTTGGCAATGGGATGGGATTGTACACAACACTCTAATTTGGCAACAGAAATCTCACATTTGGCGAGTTGTTTATAATAAAAATATACTAAAAATATATTTTATGCCAATTAATTTCAACATATATATTGCGAGGATTCGAACCAGCGCTTGCAACTGCCTGAGTACAGCAGCTTACCAAGCGAGCCATTAGGCACCCAAAAATCCCTACGTGTCATGTGGGGTTGGTGAAGGATTAGTGCCCCTCCCTGTAAAACAATTAACTCTAAGCCCTTGGCCACCCCGTGTGGGATACATGGCATCTGGCAATGAATGATGAATGAATGAAAATTTCAACAGTTTTTTAATTAATCTGAATTAATTTAAACAAAATTTAGTTTGTATTGTGAAATTCAAGTCTCGTCTTCTCAAACCTCTTGAAGTAGCCAGATTGTGCCACACATAGTGAATAGAGCTACTTTTGGAAGCCCTGTGCTACTAAATTTTGAATTTCGCTATACACACACACATATATATATATACCCGGTACCGAAATTCACTACTTTTGAGGCCTGTTTCCACTATTTTGGTCAAGACTCTGGCAACCTTGGTTCCAAGACATCTTTGTTTACACTTCTCTGCCAGCCACCATCACATGCAGTACACGTCTCAGCCAACCACCATTATGCGTGCAGCATTTTGTTTGTGTTTTATTGTGATTCCTACCTGTGCTGAGGACTTGTGAACACATAATGGCTGATAAAACACAGAAATGTGGAATGGGTGACCATGGCAGACCACCAACTAAGGCATCCATGCATCATACACCACGCGTACATCAAGTCCATTATTTTGTTTTCTCATGTGAGTGTTTCTGTTTTGTATTGTTTCTTGGCTAAATTAAATTAAACTGAATCATGTTATGTGTGTTTATCACATGATTTACACCCAGTAATGTTGTAATATAAGTGGAAAATCAGTCCAGTCATGCATGCTCAGAACCTATCTATCTATCTATCTATCTATAGCCCGACGCCCTAATCCCGCAAAGGGTGGCCGCAGACAAAACGCCTCCAAGTCACTCTGTCACCCACCATTTGACTCCCCTCCCCCCAACTCACCCCCCCTCCCTCATATACCTCTCAACTCCATCCCTCCACCTCATCCTCGGTCTACCCCTCCCTCTCCCTCCCTCCACCTCACCTACATACACCCTCTTAGTCAGTCTTTCATTCTCCATCCTCTCCACATGTCCAAACCACCTCAGTGTATTTCTCCTAATCTTTTCAACCACATCCACATCTACCCCACGACGTTCCTTCACTTCTTCATTCGTCAACCTGTCCCTCCATGTCACTCCACATGCTCCTCTCAAGTAACTCATTTCCACTGCTCTCACTCTTGACTTGTTCCCCTCTTGCAAGGTCCACGCCTCGCTTCCATACGTCAGGGTAGGGATCACAATACCATCATGCAGTGACTTCTTAACTTCCATACTCACCTCCCTATTTCTCATCACTGCTTTCAGTGTGCCAACAACCTTCCTTCCCTGCTGTACCCTTTCACGTACTTCATCCCCCAAAGTTCCATCCTTACTCATCACACTACCCAAGTACTTGAAATCACTCACATTCTCCATATCCTCACCATCCAACCTCACTGCACACTCTGTGACTTCATTCCTCTCAAACACCATAACTTTACTTTTGTTTACATTAACTTTCAGCTTCCTCCTCCTACACACTGTCCCAAATTCATTCACCAAACCTTGCAACTCCCATTCATCTTCACTCAACAATACTGTATCATCAGCAAACAGCAACACCGGAAGCTTCCAAATCTCACCCTCATTCATTAGGGCCACCCCCACATCCACTGCCCTACCTTGTACCTCCTTTACGACCCCATCCATATATATATTAAACAGCCATGGAGACATTACACACCCCTGTTTCAGTCCCACATTGAGATCAAAGAACTCACTCAGCTCACCATCCACTCGCACCGTAGCCCTAGCTCCCTCGTACATACTCTTCACAGCACTCAACAATTTCCCCTCCACTCCATATATTCTTAATACCTTCCACATACCTTTCCTATCTATTCTGTCATAAGCTTTCTCCAAGTCCATGAAGGCAGCATACACTTTCCTTCCCTTCTCTAGATACTTCTCCACTAAACATCTTAGAACAAATATCTGATCTACACACCCTTTTCCCTTCCTAAATCCCCCTTGTTCTTCTCCAACTAGCTCCTCTGTCATATGCCTAACCCTATCAATGAGTATTCTACCATATATTTTACCAGTCACACTAAGAAGGCAAATACCCCTATGGTTACCACATACTTCTCTCTCCCCTTTTCCTTTGTACAGAGGAACAATTATACCTGATTTCCAGTCCTCTGGAACCCTTCCCTCTTCCCAAGCCAATCTACACAACTTCCATATCCACTCCACAACAATCTCACCCCCATGCCTATGCATTTCACCACACACTCCATCAATTCCTGGGGCCTTTCCCAGCTTAATCTTCTTCATCGCTTCCACTACTTCCGACTTACTGATCTCTTCCTCCCTCCTCTCATCTCTTCTTCTCCCAGAAATTCCCCAACCACTTATACTCACACTGCTCTCACTCTCTACATTCAACAAATCCTCAAAGTGCTCCTTCCATCTCCTCAATTTCTCTCTCTTCTCCACCAACAATCTATTATTCCTATCTTTCACTCCCCTACTATTTCCCCTTTCACACTGCCTTACTTTCTTTACCTCCTTCCAAAACAATTTCTTACTCTCCCTCCATTTCACACTCAGATTCCTCCCAAACTCTTCATCCACTTTCTTCTTACTCTCCTTCACCAGTCTCTTAACCTCCCTTCTCCTGCTCACATATACCTCTCTCTTCTCTCTCTCATCTTCTCCCCTACCTCTACTCGCCAACCATTCACCATATGCTCAGAACCAATCTATTTTTTTCCCATTAGTTATTCAGTTCAGATTTGGCAAATTCCAGTTTGGCTAAGTTTTTTTCACACCTATTACTATCCAAATGCAGGGTTCGCTGTACGAAAGTCTGTGGCCATTATCTAACAATCATCAAATCTACATTAGACAAGAGCCACAGACCTGCTCTGTGTCACACAAGCTAAAAAAAAATTTATCTACCTCCATGCATCTACCTCAGACAAGAGCCACAGACCTGCACAGTGTCATATGAGTTGAGTAGGTTGAGGAGGAACCCTGTGGCCACGAGACGAAGGTGGTGGTTGTCAGGTGTCTCTGGGAGGGAGGCAGCTCGGTCCAGCAGCCCCACCAGCTTGCCCGCCCCACCTGCACCAACCACACTCACCCGCCCGCCCTCTGCAACACACACTGTAGTCACCCCAACACTTTACTTCTTCCTCTGCTCACCTCCCTCTCCTTACTGCTACACGTCTATATAATTATTTCTTTGTTTTACTTCTACATATCTACATGAACATCTCATCTTATTACTTGTACAACTTCTATACTTCTACAATACAGTATTCCACATCTTTCTATGTATTCATACATCTATACTAAACATATATACATCTTTCTACTTATTCATACACAGTTACTTATCATCCTTCTGCAATACAAAAATTTATCACACACCTCAACTATACACTTCTACTCAACCATACACTTCTACTAAACACCTCTCTACTTAATCATACACTACTACCATACATTTTTCCACTTAATCACATACCTCAACTACTGATCTTTCTACTTGATCATACACTTCTACAATACATCTCTCAGCTTACTTCTACACCTCTGTTGCATCTTTCAATCTGAATCTCTTGAATCCAGGTGGTACTCTTTTCAGTTTAGCCTTACTGCTGCCAGATGATTTTATTCAACTTAGGAAAGGCATCTAAAACTGAAGGCTATATCAATCCCCTCCAGTTCAAAGAGTATTGTAAGCTGAATAAACTCAACAGGAGATGGCAAGAATAAAACTAAAATGATGTCTGCAGGCTCTCTGGGTTAATCAAAGACCTCATACCAAAATGTCCAGATGAGTCTGGGGTTGCAATTACCATTTCTACTTCTACTACTACTACTACTAATACTAACATCCCAAGCCTTGGCTTACATCTACAGTACAAACACTACAACCCCCATGTCAGTGGCCTCCTCACTTTTACACATTCTACAACTGCTGAATTACTTCAAGCAATGTGTAAAAAAAAAGTATTCCCAGAATCCAAGGAAGAATAAAAACATCACATCAGAAAAAGTTAAACCATAAACTAATAACCATGCACATATTCACTAGACAGACAATGAGGTATCAGGAAATGGAAATGCACATTATGAGACTTGTTGAAGAAATGAGAACTGGGAGAGGAGAGAGAGATGGTGAGTAATTTCAAGTTTTAGGACAGCATGCCAAGACCAAATTAAAATCTGCTATATCGCAATCTAGTCTCATCTCACTTGTCGTGATGCCCACAATCTTATCTTACCAAATTCATCTAACAGTGCTAATTTACCCTAACACATCTCAGTCGTATCAGGGTACAAACAGTACTAGCAAATCCCACACTCTATCTGCCAATCTATAACCAGATGCCTTAATGTTACCCTGTTCTCTGCCATTAGGCTGCCCTCCCTCCACCTCAAACCACCTTCATTCATATCCCTCATTACCCCCTTGACTAGGCAGGGACTTAAATCCAGGCTCCTACAGCCTAACCCCTTCAATTTTGTGACATGTTTTCTGGTGTTTTTGGTACCTCCAGATGATTTTATTCAATTTGAGAAACCTTCTGAACTAGAAGGGTTTGATACAGCCTTAGTTAAACCACTTCAGCATCAGAGATCCTTCCCAAGTTGAATAAAGATCATCACACAGCAGCAAGAATAAAATGTAAAATACAGTACACTGCTGCTTGAGAAAGACACTCTCATAATGAAAGAATTAGAAACTACATCAGCAACTCTGACCTAGCATTGTATTTTTTATTTTAGGCTATGCTTGTTACCAGAATATAATTTTACTCACTGTAAGTTTACTATTGAAATGATGAAAGGCAAACTCCATTAACTCCTTGACTATGAGAGATTCTTCTTGAGGAGAAAAAATTATTTGCAAGTAGCAACAATAATTGAAAAATACTGTACACATCCTTATAAGAAGTCTTTCCCAATTCTGTACAAGATCATCAACTACTGGCAAAGAATAAAATAAAATAAAATCATCTTACAGACAAGATCATGGGTAGATAACCAGCCTACTTCCCTTGGTGGTAGATATTACATCGTTAATAAACTTTCCACCATTTCTTCCGGACTAAACATATGTTAGCCTAAACAAAAGTGGGTTGAGAAAAATAAATGAGGCAAGACTGACTGAACAAACCAAGCCTAAACTAACCCAAACAAAAATAGGATGAGGAAGAAAAAATGAAGCCTAACTGAATGACTATATTTGTAGCAGCTATTCCCAAGGGGAAAACTAGCCTGATTAACCTTCCTAACCTACAAAGAAGTAGGCCTTAGAACAAAAAAAGAACCCTGAATAACTGACCAACAAGCCTAAACCTAACCTAACCTACGGAATACTGTGCCTAAAGAACAAAAAAAGAAGGCTGACTGACTGACTGACTAACCAAATCAAATCAAACCAAACCAAACCTCATCTAAACAAAAGTGAGCCTCTGAACACAAAAATAAGCCAGACTGACTGACCGTGTTCATAACAGATGTTTCCGAGGGCACGACAAGCCTGGACTGCCACGTTGACATTGGTACTATCCAGGCCACCCACCAGTCCACCCACCACACCAGACTCCACACACCCTACACGGCAGCTCTCAACCTGGGGGGGCCAATTGGGTACAGTAGATATATAGTGAGGGATAAGGAAGATGAGGAACAGATACTGATGGAAGAGGGAAGGGAGAAATTCATAACATCAAGTGAGTGGAGAGAGTAGTCTTCAGCTCCACTCATTAACATTTCAGTGGATTCTCAATAAATCTTTGTTTTATTCAGTAGTGAGTTCTCACCTTACAGTATTCATATGCAAGTACAGCACTTAGAAGATGGCATAGACAGTTCCAGGTACGATGCTTGGCTGACTGTTTACATAACCAAGTTGAGGAGTTATGAGCAATGGCCTCTCAAAATCTGAAAAGTTGTTTCCACCCAAGCTCCAAGAGAATGCTCTCTTGTAGGTTTATGTCTTTCTTCTCAGAATATGGCTATACAGTCTTATGGTGAATAGGTGATAAAATGCTGTCAATGGCTAGAGTGGGGCATCTTCTCACAATAGAATTCTGTTTGTATAACCAGGCGGCTTCACTGCCTAGTTATATGAATGCCACACAACTCTATGTCCCCCTGTGGGAGGATGGTGGACTACAGAGAAAGGGCAACATCAGTCAGGGTCTACAAAAACACATTTCTAAATTCTAGATTGCTTTCAGTTCCAAACTTTATGTCTGTGTAACTTCCCTTCTCATTTCTTCTTTGATCCCCTCCCCCCCCTTTTTTTTGTTAATCTAGTTTTTCTCTCTTTCCAAGAATTTTTCATCATCAGATTAGCTGCAAAATATGGCAAACAACTGGAAACTAACTACTGTGAGGACTCCATCAGCAATGTGTGATCACTTGTGCTATGCTCTATGAAATGTCACTGATGAATGACAGTGGGTACGTGAATACAATCACGTAATTCTAGTGAACATATAACTAAATGAAAGCATCATTGACTGCAATGCAAAAATACAAGTAAGTGTATGATGGAGGGAGGAGTGAACTACACGGTGAACAGCATGATGGCAGCAGACAGGGCGACAATGGCAATTTGCTTATGGCCACTCCCTCCAGAATTAAGGTACAGTATCTGACTACAAATACAATAATGATGGAATTTAACTGAATGAGTGTCATAAAGAAACTAGTAAAAGGCATCATTAAATCCATCCCACCTTAGCCAGCTCAGCTAGCAGCTCAGCAGAATGTGCCTGAGCATCCGGGTTGGATCCCTGAAGTGCAGCAAGACAAAGCGGCAGCACCCCACCTGACACCAGACTCTCACACCCGGTTGTCTTATCATCCCCACCTGTAAACAAAACCAGAAAGGTAAGTCCTCATTGAAAATTATGTTTTATATTACCTTATTTTCATTTAGTTATTTTTATTTTTTCTCAATTAAGATCCATGTAAATGGGTCTTCACTGAAAAACCAGTAAGGTAAGTCCTCATTGTAAGTCATATTTTATATTATTTTCATTTAGTTTTTTTTTTTTTTTCCCCTCAAGTAAGACCTAAGTAAATTAAACAAAAATGTCCTATTCCAGATAATTTTCCCTTTCCACTGAAGTATTAATTCAATACATTTAAGACCATGTCATAATTCACTTTTCTTACATTCTTTTCTACTATTACAGCCACAGAAAATTACAGAAACAGGTCATAATTATGTTCCATTGCCCTACCTGCACACACATCCATTACAATATGTCCTTGTTATAAGGAACTTTTTCAACTTTTATTTTCTCTTATTATTATTATTTTTCTTTATTTATTTTCATTTTTCTTTTTCAAGACTACAGAATACCACAGAAAAGGTTCTACTCCAGTTTCACTGCGACATACAATGCTGATTTGTCACTTTCCCCCACACAGAATGATTGATTTTTCAACTGACTCAATGACTGATGGACTGAGTGAACGAATGCCTCGCACACCATCACGAATGAATAAACAAGTACAGTTTCTACTAATACTGGAAGGAAGCAACATATCATATAGGAAATATCAAAACAAAATACAGTCGTCCCTCCTCATTCACAGCTTCAATTATTTGCAGCTACAGTTACTGGCAGGTTAAGCAACCACCTCAAAATGTAGGCTACTTTGCATAAGTACATTCTAATACCTGGTACCTGATGATGCTTTGGGCCACTGCAAAGGGTTTTTAGACGATTCCACAGTTAAATTACAACTCCATGGACTGTTTTTAGGGGGTTAGCAATTACCTGCAGATTTCACCACTCATGGACAAGTCTGTAAGGTATCCTCCATGTACATGGAGGGCAAACTGTACAAGTATTTCCGTACAAGTTTAGATGGACGAATGGCTAGCTAATTTCTTTGGGCAGCATAAAAAACTAATCCCCATCCTTCATACTGTACTCACCGAGGTCATTAAGCTGGCGCAGCAGCTGTTGGAACATCTCTGGCGCAGGGTCAGCTGAGGCTACACGCAGCTTCTCCAGGCTGGCAGTTAGCTCCTCTGAGGAATGAGGGGACAGGTTACACACAGTACAGAGATGTCATAATGTGGGGCAAATGGTTTTATTTTAAGAGATGGTACATTTCATAAAACCTCATCCCTAATGGCTTATTCTGCACATTACACTTCAATATCTTCTTGCATGTTACTGAAACAAACTATGTTGATATTAAAATTATACTAATAATGTGCATGAGAACATTATGATTCAACACCCTAGCCAAACTAATCACAATGAAAGTGTTGCTATGATGCCTCCTATGCTAACATGAATACGGTTCAGCGTGATGTCAAGTGTGGAAAAAGAAAAAAAAAAGGGGGGCAAGCTAATGAGTATTGTCAGACGCAGTTAAAAGACGGTAAAGTTGATTTAACGGCATTCAGAAAGTAACAGAAACTAAAACTTTAATTCCATGCCAGCTTTCTTTAATTCTACCAAATACAGTAGCTACTGATGAAATGATGAACACTTATATCAGCAAAGTTTTCTGAAAAATTACTTATATATAATAAAGTATTGTTTAAAAAAAAAAAAAAGCATTCTGTAACTATCTAACGTACTAAAACAAATATAAACAAAATCTGAATCACTTTTCTGAATACCCTACAGCACTAAAAGAAAGAAAATTTCACATTTTGTTCTGGCATTCTAGAAGCCTTTTTCATGCATTTTTATTTTTTTGTTGTCATTTTTCCTGCAAAAATGTACAGTTTATGAGTTTTACCTCTTCATCCCCCTATGCAGTACTAAGAAATGCAGAGGGCTAACTATGACATACCCACGCATCAGCTATGTCATTTTGCCACATGACAATGCAGTAAGGTAGGCAACCCCCAGGCTGGGTTAGGTTAGGTCACTTCAGATAGGGTTTGCTTACATTTGGGTGTTTTCTGGCATTTTCTAAGGTCATATTTCTGCACTTTTTTTTTTTACCATAACTGTAATAATTTTATTTTTTTTAGGGTTGGGAAAAACAAAAATTCGTATGGCTACAGAACTTGTTCATGAAAAATTTAACATCAATCAAATGTGCACAGGAAATTATTTCTGGGAAAAAAATAAGATAAAACTGCAAGTATTACAGTATTTTACTTCCTGTCACGCATCAGATTTTGTTTCCCATGTGTTCATTCTATCTATCTATCTATTGCCGGATGCCTCAATCAGGTATGGGGTGGCCACAAACAAATCGCCTCCACGTTGTCCTGTCCCCCACCATTTCACTGCCCTACTCCCAACTCACACTCCCCTCTCTCATATACCTCTCCACTCCATCCCTCCATCTCATCCTCGGCCTCCCCCTCCCTCTCATCCCCTCCACCTCACTCACATACACTCTCCTTGTCAGTCTCTCACCCTCCATCCTCTCCAAATGGCCAAATCACCTCAGTGTGTTCCTCCTAGTGCTTCCTATCACATCCACATCCACACCACAATGCTCCTTTATATCCTCATTTGTCAACCTGTCTCTCCATGTGACTCCACAGGCTCCTCTCAAATAACTCATTTCCACTGCTCTCACTCTTGACTTGTGTCCTTCCAACAATGTCCAAGCTTCACTTCCATACGTTAAAGTTGGTATCACAATACTCTCATGTAGTAACTTTTTCACTTCCATGCTCACTTCCCTGTTTCTTATCACTGCTTTCATGGAACCAGCAACCTTTCTCCCTTGTTGTACCCTTTCAAGCACTTCACCCTCCAAACTTCCATCCTTACTCATCACACTACCCAAGTACTTAAACATACTCACATTTTCCATTTCCTCACCATCCAACCTCACTGTACATTCACTGACTTCACCTCTCTCGAAGACCATCACTTTACTCTTCCCTACATTCACCTTTAGATTCCATTTCTTACACACTCTCCCTAACTCATCCACCAAGCCTTGCAGCTCCCCTTCGTCTTCACTCAACAACACAGTATCATCCGCAAACAACAGTGCGAGGAGTTTCCAAACACTACCCTCTCTCACCAGGGCCACTCCAACATCCACTGCCCTACCTTGTACCTCTTTTATTACCCCATCCATGTACTGATTGAACAAGCATGGAGACATGACACATCCCTGTTTCAACCCAACCTCCAAAGAGAAAAATTCACTCAGTTCAAGAGTTCATTACTCATATATATACTGTATCACCAAATTAAGGAAGATTTCTTCTACAGTAATTATGTTAGAAATGTGTATTTTTTAAAAATATAATTACCAGTCATTCCACACAGTGCTGTAAAAATAATGCGGTGAGCAATGACTTCCTGTGGACTTTCACAGTATATCTGTAAATACTGTACTGTAATAATATTGATTTGGTTTGGGACAGGTTTGGATTGCTTGGATCACAATTGTTTGGGTAGATAAGTTAGCTACTTAATGTTCACATATCTTGCCCTAAATGTTTTTGATTACTGTACATATGTCATCCAACATGAAGGGGCTAATTACAGCTTTTAAAATATACGGTACATTTCTAGCAAAATAACTTGAAGGTGCTTATCAACCACTCACTTGATGCAGTGCTGCCTACTTCTTCCATCATGTCTGTCATTCTTTTTCTGTGTCTGCCCTCCTCTATCTTTATTTCTCCCATAATTCCCATCACTACTTACTGTATTACTGGTATTCTTCTTTCCACTTCAGGTGGCTCTACACTCAAGTAACAAGCCAAATGGGTTCCTGTAGCTCAGGAAACCATTTACAATGCTGGGTAATAACCATATTGCCAAATAATGGGGTGACATGGAGCCTTCTGTGGAGCCCATGTTAACTGGGTGGATGTAAATGCAGTAACCACCCAGGAACCAAACCTCCACATCAATCCCTGCGCTTCACTTTGACAAAACACTGTCGGCTGCATGGGAACATCAATTCGCTACACAGGACAGCCCTGCAGGGGCAGCTGCTTGCCCATGGTTGTTAGGTCTGCTCAATCAGACAGAAAGTTAGCACAACACCTCTAACTTAGTCTAAAATTACCAACTCTTCATCTTGAATATTGCATTTAACAAAAGAATACAATCAGAATATTATGCTAGTCATGAAGATGTGCTATGGAAAGATGTAATCTATGGTACTGTCTCCTGCCATTCGCTAACATTACATAAGATATGCTGCAAAAATTTAAAAATCTGAGCTGAGCAAATAAAAATCTGAAACGGATACAGTGAACAATTTGAAAACCATAAATTCTGAATGGGGCAAAAAGTAAAATTCTATCAAATGTTAAATTATCGTGTCAGTTAAAAAATAAAAAAATACTTATAGCTGATGACTTCTGCATTCTGCTCTACCGATGGCTAACACTACAAGATATATCTGTCAAGTGTGAGGTTCATGACGTGCTCCTGCCCGTGACCCCATCCCACCCCCTAATTAAAAAAATAACATCCTAATTAATGAAATCAAAATCATGGTTAAATACGGTGATCTTACCCATGGTGGCGGGGTCTTGGTGGTGGTGGCTTTGATGGCGTCAGATTCAGCTGTGTAGCTTCTCCCTCACACTTGACTCCTTCGCATTCACCATCAACTTCACACTCACGGCACTCACGCTCTCACTCGTGGTAAAAAACTTGGAACTTGAGTCACCCCCTCGGACACGCCCTCACACCACGCTCTCCTCTGGCACACCTCGCCACAGCCTCCCTCAGTTCTGCTACAATTTGGTCCACAAACGATGGGGGCTGCTGGACTATACTACGGCCCCTGGATACGCTGACAATTCATAAATGAAGAAAAACTGAGGCCGGCTTGGTGGCGTTGTGTCAACGATTTGTTTACACTATGAGTCATCCGGGACGCCGTCTGCAGCTCGGCCCATACGTGACACTTGGGCGGGGACGGTAGCAGTCTCGGATCCCAGACAAGAACAGGTGCGCCGGGCTTATAAAATATATTCCACTCTTTATTTGTTGCTTTTTCCCCTTGCATTACAGATATTTGTATTTAATCGTATTACTGCTGAACATAAATTTATTATAAGGACAAATAAGCTCATTCATTGATTCAGGTTTGCCATACTCAAAATGGAATGTGCTAAGCCGGATAAGGTAGGGCAGAACATGAATACCAGCCGGACATAACTTGGCACATGGCATGCCAGGCAAGGGTGGGTGTGTCAAATCCAGGGGTGGGATTCTCGAACACATTTGCGATCGATTCCCTGTCGTAACTTGCAGGAAGGACAAGGAGAGTAGAATATGCTCATGTTTCCTACTCTTTCTGCAAATACATATCTTGATTTGATTTGATAAATTTGTTGACGAGAAAGTTGCAGATTACTTATACAACAAATGAAGGTGGTATACCTCCTTCAGCGAGTAAAAAGATATAGTCAGTGGTTCAATTTTTACTTAGTTATATATAAAAAAAGAAAGCTTAGAACAATGCCCCTTTTTCAGTTTTTGTACGACGGACAAGGAGAGATGAGAGCAGAAATTTTGCTGTTTTTCCTGCAAACGAAAACTTGTGTTATGACAGAAATATCAAATAACTTTGCAAAAAGGAGACACTGTAACACAGCCTATAGGTAGCTGGATTGTTGGTAGGTCTCATAAGGATATTATATTGTCGGATAGGTCCTCAGCCATGAAAAGTGAGACATGAATGTCACATATAGTTTACTCTGTGTGTGTGTGTGTGTGTGTGTGTGTGCAATAAATTACAAAGAACTGCTTCATTGTCGACTGAAATGTTTCTTGTATGCAGAGTAGCCTACATTTGCAACAAAAAGAAATGGTGGGTCTTGCCAAACACCTTCAGCATATAGGTAAAGCTCCATTTTTCCTTATGAAACCGGTTTACCAGTCCCCCAGGTTATAGTTCAGGTTCTAAGAATAACACACGCAAAACTTCTGTGCTCTCATTTCCTCGTCAATCCTGCATAGACAAATCTTAGTTAACACACGCAAAACTTCTGTGCTCTCATGCCCTTGTCCATCCTACATAGACAAATCATAGATAAGTTCTTTCCTACAAGGGGCCTCCCTTGAGTTGAGAAATGTTAACTACGAGGCTAAGATAAGAATGACGTCATAATTCTCAAGGCGTTAACCCGTAAAATTAGCATTGTTCTCTGTTTGGACGTCAGGGGATAGGTGCGGAAGGGTGTGAGAGGGAAGGATGAGGTGCGAAGAAGTATGAGAAGGAAGAGCTGTGTGTGTGTGTGTGTGTGTGTGTGTGTGTGTGTGTGTGTTCTTACCTAATCGCTTTTACAGCAATGAGTCTAGCTCGTTCTGTCGCACGTGTGTGTGTGTGTGTGTGTGTGTGTGTGTGTTCTTATCTAATTGTTTTTACAGGAATGAGTAAAGTTCGTTCTGTCCCACGTGTGTGTGTGTGTGTGTGTGTGTGTGTGTGTGTGAGGGAGATACAGAACACATTTTTTATTTACCATAATTCTTCGCCT
>NC_137037.1:48676047-48716047 GCF_032717465.1 Coenobita brevimanus
ACACTCTCACACACACACACACACACACACACACACACACACACACACACACACACACACACACACACACACACAGGGGCTACTTTGTCCCTTTGTACGCGGCGACAGGGGAGCCCAAATATTTCGTGGCCCTGTGTGTGTGTGTGTGTGTGTGTGTGTGTGTGTGTGTGTGTGTGTGTGTGTGTGGGCTAGTAAACAAACACCATTTGTCTCACTGTTTTTACACTCAGACCAGCTGTGTTTTTGTCCAGCCCCCTCCCCTCCACCTAACCCTCTCTTCCTTTTCTCTCCCTTTCTCTCCCCTTTCCACCTCCTCCTCCTCCTCCTCCTCCACCTCCTCACCCTCCTTTCTTCTTCTTCTTCTTCCCTCTTTTCTTTTTTCTTCCCTCTTGCTCTCACTCTTCTCTTCCCACCCCTTTCCTTCTCTTCCCTCCCTTCTCTTCTTCATCACTTTCCCTTCCTTCCTTCCCCTACACCTCTCTCCCCTTCCATTCCTCCTCTTCCCCTCCCTACTCCTACTCTCGTCATCCTTTTCCTCCTTTCTCATCCTAAGTAACCCATCCATTTCTTTCTCTTGCATCTCCCTTTCACACCCACCCTTACACACACACACACACACACACACACACACACACACACACACACACACACACACACACACACACACACACACACACACACACACACACACATCTACTTTCTCTCTCTCCCTCTCCTCCCTGTAACCTCTCCCTTCTTGCCTTCCTCACTCCTCCTCTCCATTTCCCTCCACCCCTTCTCCTTCCTCACACAAGAAGCCTCTATCCTCGACTTCCCCTCTCCCTCTCTCCCATTCTCTCCATTCCCTCCCTCTCCCTGGCTCCTCTCCCTCCCTCTCTCCCCCTTCCCCTCCCTCCCTCTCTCCGCCTAATCGTTCCTTCCATTTATCCCTACCATGATCTGACACTAAGTCACCCACACTTCAGCCGTACTAACTATATGCTATGCGTCGATTTAGCTGTCAGTAATGGAAAACGCTAAGTAATTTCTCAAACACAGCTGCAATGGACGCTTTCACACACACACACACACACACACACACACACACACACACACACACACACACACACACACCGATCCTCCACCTACCTTCAGCTTGTCAATCTCTCCCTCCAGCTGCGAGTCCACCGAGATCATCTTCTTCAGCGCCTCCTCCACGAAGCCAACCCTCCCGTAGAGCTGCGAGTGGTCCTTCTTCTGCATCAGGGCGTCGAAAATCCTCCACAGGGCGCGGGTGATCATGCGGTGGCCGTCGTGGAGGTGGTGGGAGTTGCCGTTGACGCTGTTGACGCCGTTCCCGTTGTAGTGGTACCCGTTGCCGTTGCCGTTAGCTGCTGCTGCTGAAGGGGCGGCTCCGTACCGCCTCACGTCGTTGTGAGGGGAGCTGCCGTACCTGGTAAAGGGGCAGAGAAGGAGGGAGAACAGTGAGTGAGCTAGTTACTTACAGCGTGTGGGTGGGTGCGTGAGAGTGAGTGAGTGGGTGAGTGAGTGAGTATATGAGAGTGAGTGAGTGAGTGAGTGAGTAAGTGAGTGAGTATACAGGATGTAGAATGAAGGCAGGGAGAGTGAGAATCAGTAAAATGGATGAGAAAGGTGTAGAGAGACGTGGGAAGGCTGAGGGGGCCATCCTGTCCTTTTCAACCCTTTCATGGTGGGGACAACTTTAGTATTCTATTTCATTCAACGCCAGACGATTTTATTAAACTGAGAGGAGGTAGAGGAGCCTGAGAGTGTTAATAATTCTCTACTGGCACTCATCCACCATCCTCTTTCCTTTCTCCACTCCTCTCTCGTATGCATCCAAAAGTGTGTGTGTGTGTGATAGTGAGGGTGAAAAATTTGGTATCTATCCCCCCTTTCTCTCTCTCTCTCTCTCTCTCTCTCTCTCTCGTGAAACAAAGGGTAACAATGGGACACACTTTACATCCGGGTTGACGGCCAGTTATTATTACACAACTGAATGTCATCCCTCTCTCTCTCTCTCTCTCTCTCTCTCTCTCTCTCTCAGTTTATATCAAGGACTCCCTTAACTCTTCTCAATCATAATTCAGAATCCTTTCACTGGATGATGAATTATTAACTCTATTACTGCTGCTGTCAGACAATTTTTTTTTTTTCATCTTTGTAGTGGCGGCCTCGTGATAAGGAAACTGAGATACTTAATACTGCATCGAACTCACCTCTTTCCGGCCACGGGTACGATGGTGTTGGTCCTCTCCGCCTGCGCAGGATATTGTGTGGTGCCGACGGGATGCCCCAGGTTCTTTTGCGCACCCACCACACCAGCACAAGTCACCAGCACAGTCCCCACCACTACCACCACCACGCAACACCACCACTCGGCGCATCGAAGGACCATTTTGAAAGACTACGCCGAATCCTTATATACTTTTTTATTTCTGTTTTTTACTTTGACGATAACTCTGTACCCTTTTTTAAATTTGAACTTAGAATTCTAGTGACTGCGTGACTATTTCCTCTCTCAGAATTGTGCTATCTCTTCTTGTGGCTCTGGCGCTTGTGATTGCTAATATATGTTGCTTAGATTTTTCTCCTTGTGAGTCTTTGCGTATGTGTTGAAAATTTTGGTGGTTTTGTAATGGTCCTGGTGATTGTAGGGGGATTTTTTTTCAGTATTCTTTATTGACTGAAGACTTGATTTGAAGTTGGCCAATTTTTAGAAGCCACTGGATATATTCTCTTGAAGATAAGGTTCCAATGGCAGTGCTGTCCCTGTCGGCCTTTAGCCAGCTCTCGTCCTGGAAAGAGAAGAGTATTTTAGTTTTGGGGCCTGCGAGAGAGAGAGAGAGAGAGAGAGAGAGAGAGAGAGAGAGAGAGAGAGAGAGAGAGAGAGAGAGAGAGAGAGAGATGGTGAGATCATGGTGATAAAACAGATATTTTCTCAGAAGGGTAACTGATTCCTACCCATATCCTGGTTTCATCTTCATCCCTCTCTCTCCCTCTCTCTCTCTCTCTCTCTCTCTCTCTCTCTCTCTCTCTCTTTCATCTGCATCATCTCATTCACTCACTCACACATCCCACTCAAACACATCCTCTCACTCATTCACTCTTTCACATATTCACACATTCGCAACTACACCCCCCTCTCTCACTCACTCACTCACCCATTCATACACACACACACACACACACACACACACACACACACACACACACACACACACACACACATTCACTCTCTCACTCACTCACCCATTTCCACTAACACGCATCCCCTCCTACTCACCCACACACTCTCTCACTCATTCACTCACACATCCCCATTCACTTTCACTGCATTCTCCCACTCGCTATCACATTCCCTCACCCACACATTCCACATCGTCAGAAATGAATCAGAAATAAATTAGAAATAAATTAGATAAACGTCCCACGCTCGCATAAGATCATTTAGTCTTTGATGACCTCAGCGCATTCTAAATTTTCCTCCATTTTGAACTGTGCTCTTTCAGCGGGATGAATTTTTCGACTTCATTGCTGCTGTCTCTTTATATAGCTCACGTTTAGGAAGGCGAGGCGATATAGTTTTTGTCACTGCATGTCTATGTGTGTGTGTGTATCTGTTGTCAAAATATCTCAAAAAGTTGTGGACAAATATTCACCAAACTTTCAGGAAATAGCAACTACGTGGATGTGCAGAAGCCTAATACTTTTTATGAGGATCTGATCAAAGACGATCGAATGCCAGCCGCTATATATATATATTTTTTATATGGATTTGTTTTTTGTGAAACGCGGCGACTGAATTCCGCAGACTTTTGCAATTTTCATCGCCCACCTTTAGCAGGGCAAGGCGATATAGTTTTTGTCGGTGTGTGTGTGTGCGTGTGTTGCCAAAATATATCATCTTCAAATTTGGTCTGTAGGTAACTTGTATCTTAGGCAACAACATATTTTTATTAGCGATTTGCTTTCGGCCCCTGAATGTTTTTACTTCATTTTTATGACGAATTTGCGAGCCTTAATCCCCTCTAATGGTCAGAACAACTCCATTCAGCGCCAGACGGTTTATATTCCGCCAAGAGTGAGTCATGGGAGCCTGCGTTAATGCGTTTTTTTGCGGCTAAATTATTGTTGTCCCTTTTGATTATGACGGATTTGCGTGCTAAAACCTTCTCATGGTCGGGGCAACACCTAATACCAAACGGTTTTATAAAAGTGAGTATAGGAGCCTGAGTACTATCTATCTATCTATCTATCTGTCTGTCTGTCTGTCTATCTGTCTATCTATCTATCTAGTATTTCACCCCAGCTAATGTCAGACGATTTTATTCATATAAGAGTGAATCATAGGAGCCTGAGAGTGTTAATATTGTGGCGTGACTCTCTTGTACGTCTTTAATTCCATCCTGAGGGGTGTGGTAGTCAGTTCATGTGTGTGTGTGTGTGTGTGTGTGTGTGTGTGTGTAGACTAAGGTGAAGGGTTGTGTGGATATGAGTGCGGTGGGGTAAAATTTATGTGTGTGTGTGTGTGTGTGTGTGTGTGTAGACTAAGGTGAAGGGATGTGTGGGTATGTGTGCGGTGGGGTAAAATTTATGTGTGTGTGTGTGTGTGTGTGTGTGTGTGTGTGTGTGTGCTCAAAAACACAAAGGATCATATACAACTATTCACTGACACGTAACAAGCTTTCACGTACTAACAGGAAGGCGGAGGAGGGGAAGGACGAGATTACTCTTCTTTATATTCTGGTTTATATCCTCGTCAGTCAAGGAAGCTCCCTAACACCTTTTCCTAAGCGATTTCCTTTGCTTGTTGTACTTAACCATTCTCTTTTGTCGTACTTAAATCATTCTAATATCACCCCACCCATTATAATTAGAGTACAAAATTATATTAACCGGTCGTATCCAAAAATAAATCGCTAAGGAATAGGTGTCAGGGAGCCTCCTTAACTAACCTTTTCCTTATCGATTTATTTTTGGGTATGGGTGGTGAATATTCTTTTTTACGTTATTTATGCAGAATATGCCGATATTGGAAGGATTTGTATAGCACAGAATAGGATAGTAAGGTGTAATAAGCATAATAAATCGCTAAGGAAAAGATGTTAGGGAGTTTCTTGACCGCCGAGAATACTGGATCTGGTGTACTGTCCCCGTAAACAGACGATTTTATTCAGTTTACGAAAGGCCACTCGTACTGAAGGGGTTTATTATGGCTGGATCTAACTCAAATTAAAAAAGATGTATATATATTGTAAAGTGAACAAAATCATATGAAAATTGGAAAAAAATAATAAAAAATAAAAAGATGGCCGCTGATATCAGTTCTGTGAAGCATTTTAGAAGTTTTTGTATCAAGGAGAGGCTGGGTTAGGTTAGGTTTGTTTTGTTAGTCTCAGGTTAGGTCAGTTTGTTAGTTAGGTTAGGTTAAGCTAGGTTAAATAAAAGAAAAAATGGAAGGGTGATCATCCTAGGAACTCAGAATCAAAATACAGTTCAAAAAATGGCATAGAAAACCAGAATCCGCGTCCGGGGTCTTAATGGATTAATTAGAAGGATAGGGAGTCACATGGCTGCACCGACTGTTACGGAAAGGACCATAGATTTCGACTTAATGGCGGGAGGGAGGACAGCCAGACGGAGAGGAGACGGGGGTGATGGCAGGGTGTTGACAGGGGTAAAAGGACAGGGAGGAAAAGGGTAAGCCAAGGATAACGACAGGGTGGATTTAGTGGCTGGTAAACAATGTCTCTTTGGCTGCGGTTCAAGGGACTGAGAAAAAATATAAGTTGGAGCTGTGTATCTGTCGCTGTATCTTGAGAGAGAGAGAGAGAGAGAGAGAGAGAGAGAGAGAGAGAGAGAGAGAGAGAGAGAGAGAGAGAGAGAGAGAGAGAGAGTTTATGCCCGCGCGCGGTCAAGTTAGCAACAGTCGCTATCATGAGACTTAAGATGCTAACTAAAATGATATACAAGCGGGTGTGCGGTCTGTTAAATAGGGCTAATTGGGTGTATGTGTGGGTGTGGCAGGGCGGGTGTGGCAGACGTGGTGGTGACAGGACAAAAACATGTTGACATCATTACTCATCACGTGACATCCAGAGTGACGTCAAGGGCACCAGAAAGGAGAGATAAAGCTTGATAAAGAGAGATACACACGCATAATTTAAAGTTTAGGACGGGACATTCTTGAGGAAGATGGAGATAAGCACACACACACACACACACACACACACACACACACACACACACACACACACACACACACACACACACACACACACACACACACACACACACATCTTAATCTCCGCACGTGAAATTCTGAAACAAAACGAATAATTACGGCAATCCCCTAGAGTATCTTTTCAATCTTCTCTTTCACCAGCTTTGCCTTGTATATGTGTGTGTCTATTTCTCTATCTACCCTACACCATTCAGCTGTCAACAACCGCTGTCTCCTGTTTCAACGTCTGTGCTCCTCTCCCCCTACCCACCCTAATGACTTACCCTTTTTTGTGAGTCTGGGTAATGGGGGGACATGAAACTGTCAAAGGAGGGGCGGGAAACGAAACCAAATGCGACAGAGGGAAAGTTAATGCTATAGAAATAAATAAAAGAACGACAAGACAGAGGATATTGGATGCTAAAGAATTAAAAAAATCAAGGAGGACATTTATAGGTTATCAGAAAAGCAATTATTTACTTGGAGGTGTGACAGTGATGAGAGGTAAAGGTAAAGGTAAAAAGAAGGTAAAAAAAAGAGGTAAAGATAAAAAGAAGTTTGCGTAAGGCCTCAGGGGACACAAAGATAAGGAGAGGGAACATACTGATGATAAGGATAAGGATGAGTTTTTCTTTAATCACTTAACTCCAAGGTCGTATTTTTTCCCTTCTTGCTGCTGCTGCTACTACTACCACTAGTACTACACACACACACACACACACACACACACACACACACACACACACACACACACGCACCGGACTAAAAGAGGTTAATCTGGGCCAATGAGTGTAGGTGTGTTTGCTACTGTACAAAGTTTTATATATTCGTCCCGTCCATATGCCCAGCCACTCCACCACCTGCATTTAAGTGTTGGGGCGGGGCCTTTGATGTCAACCACGCCTTAAAGACTGCAATACACATCACATTTGCAACGCACTGCACATCTGCAACACGTTTAATATCTGCAGCACACTCCACATCTGCAACACACTTCACATCTGCAACACACTTCACACTGCAACACATTTCACATCTGGAACACACTTCACATTTGCAACTAACCACAGTGTTTTAAGTCAATATGTGCTGTACCTTTCAACAGTAGCCTCGGAACCAGAGTTGGAGCATCATAGTAATAGTACCGGTAGTAGCAGTAGCAGTAGTAGTAGTAGTAGTAGTAGTAGTAGTAGTAGAGTAGTAGTAGTAGTAGTACAAGGAGGAGGAGGAGGAGGAGGAGGAGTAGCAAAACTGTTGGAAGTGGAATATGTAACATGGATGATCCAGAAGTGTTGATGTGGATGTGATAAAAAAAAAAAGTGAAAACCACAATTATATATTTCATCCAAGAAAAAACCAGTGTCATTTAGTGAATATTTACATTGGAGTCAGATGGACGTTTGAATGAATAGACAATACCCCTTTCACTCTAACCTGGCCTAAAATTGCTGTCTCTCTTAGAATGCTGAGGTGTAGCATGAGATTATTTATGAGATTACCAATAAATAATGATGCTGGCCATGGAAAAGTGCTATGGAAAGGATGTAGAGTCGTAGTATTGTCTCTTTTCTGCCACTGAGCTACGTGAAATAAGCTGCAAAAGGACGAAAATCTGGGCCAAGTTAAGGTATGAAGGGTATATTTAATGTGGATGTAGACGTAGAAGTATAATCATGATATTAACTCACCCATGGTGGGAACAACTCTACAATTCCACTCAGCTAGGGTCATGAGATTTTATTCAGCTGGAAATTAATCACGGGAGCCTGAGAATGTTAATGGAGTATTTTTTTTCTAATATCTTCTCCCCTTCACGTCTTTAATCAGTTTTTTTTATATACGAGGAAAAGCTAACGTATTTTTCTCTTCCAGATTTCCCCTCCTTCTTCTCCTCCTCCTCTTCCTCCTTCTCTCTCTTTCTCTCCTGATCCTGTTTTAGCTGTGTTTTGATTGCTGGTGCCAGTTTTGAAGCCTGAAGCATAAACCCTCTTCCTTATCATCTCTCTCTCTCTCTCTCTCTCTCTCTCTCTCTCTCTCTCTCTCTCTCTTCACCTCAACATTTGATTTGCCTGAGGTTTAATATGGGTCGCTTTATGAGTCTGTGCTAAAGTCTCTTCCTCAGTGAGTCACTTGTGAGACGGGCATGTTTGAGTTCATGCGTGGGCAACTTATTTTTTTGAGTCTGTGGGTCGAGGTATTATTTTTGGTATCTATCCCCGGACCTCTTCCCTTTAAAATAATAATCATGATAATTTTACAATCAAATAAGATGTATGTTCGTATAAATTAACTGCCGTCTTTTCTAGTACGCCAATATAAGAAAATAAAATGTACGTTTGCTAATAATAAATACATGCCGGTCAATATCATGCATTATTCAATATGGGACTGCGAAAGGAGTATCTTGGCCATATAATTATCCGTTATGGAAAGACACACGATTAATTCACAGTTGCCTGCCCATTATTCATACTAAAAGGGAAAAGAAAAGATTTGTTCCACTCAAATAACATTACTTTTTCTGTTTTTTCTTTTTTTTCTTTTATCTTCTTCTTCTTCTTCTTCTTTTTTTTTTTTTTAGACATCTTTGTTTGGATGCCTCTGGAACGCCTCTCAAAACTTGGAGGAAAATTCCATGTAGCAACTCCAAGATTATTCTCAAAATATTTATCTGTGAGTTGAGATCTGTGACTAGACTTAATAACTTTCGTCCATGAGAAGAAGTGTTTACATAAATACGTGCTGGCAAAACAAGGCAGTCTTCCTCCTTGCAAATGCACTTAAGGTTTCAGTATTTACCCCCTGAGAAGTATTTGCCTTAAAATATATAATATGATACTTTCAGTAAATGTAAATATATAAACACCGATTCAGTGCTAACTTTAACGAACGTGGTGCCATACTTAGGAGAGCTCAGGGTAAGAAATCCAGAACGTAAGTATGAAAATCGTTCCTTTTCTCACATGTCATCTGAATTGGTGGAAAAAATTGGTGAAAATACATGTAATTATCACAAATTTCCGTGGTTCTCAGGTTGCCCACGCCTATAGTTCCCTCACACTAACTTGGCTGAGCATTTCGTCCTTTTGCAGCGTATTTCCCGTAGCTCAGTGGCAGTATAGGGTATTACTAAGGCTCTACGTCCTTTCCATGGCACTTCTTCGTGACTAGAAAGAGAGAGAGAGAGAGAGAGAGAGAGAGAAGGGGCTGCTTTATCTCTCATAGCAGGTCCAACACACACTGCTCTCTTTCACACGTTACTCTCACTCTCTGTCTTTATGTCACCCCCCCCTCTCTCTATCTCTCTTTCCCTCTCTCTCTCTCTCTCTCTCTCTCTCTCTGAATAGTGACTGACAAGAGACAGCTGAACACGCCCACATACACAATCAGACATACACATTCCGACATGCACATACAAATATACAAATTGAAACACACACACAGACACACATTCAAACATTCAGACATACACATTCTGACATACAAATTCATACGTACACACACAGACACACACATTCAGACTTACACATACAGATATACAAATTGAAACATACACACACAGACACACACATACACATACGCACATTCAAAAGCACACAACCAGACAGGGACACTAATTCGTATCTCTTAGCTAATCTTCGGTGAATTTCGTTTGGGTAAATAGTTAGGTTCTGAAAATAAAGAAAAAGAAGATAAAAAACCAAAACAAACGAAACAAAACAAAATAAAACAAAGTAATGCAAAAAAAAAACAAAAAAAAAAAAACAATTACACTTTCTCCTCAATTTTTAAGTTGTGGAAGTGACCCGTTCTTTTAAATTAAAAAATGGACAGAGTGAGAGATAGATATACAGATAGATGGACAGACAGGCGAATAGGTAGACAGACAGATAGATAGATAGATAAATAGATGGATAGATAAATAGATAAGGCAATGGTACCTCGTCCTCCAATCGAGGGAGTGAATCGGTACCGTCAGATGAAGGCGCAGTCTGGTGCAACGACCGCGAGGCCATTTGTCCGATCTGGCCTGGGAGCGACGCGTTCTGAGTGCCTTTGCAGATTCCCTAACACCTCTTACATAGCGACTTATTCCCCACATTACAACTAAATATCCTCGTAAGATTATGAAGGAACTATGTCAGTGTTAAATAATGTATGATTCTTTTTCTCTCTTTTTTCTTTCTTTCTTTCTCTCCCTCTCTCCCCTCCCCCCTCTCTCTTTCTTTCGTTCGACTGGTGAAATAGCCCGTTCCCTATGGCCCAACTGTCCTACATACCACACACCTCCACATGTCACCACTTGGCCGCCAATAACCACCGTCCATATTAAATTTATGCTAGAACTATCTCATACAGAACTGGTGTATTGGTATTAACGACAGTATTTTTATGGCATACCGGTGGCTCGTATGGTAGATCAGTAAAGTATGATTTTAACTAAATCCAGTTTTTCAACAGTTCCCCGTCCCTCTATCGACTCGGCAAAAGAAATAGCTAAGGAAGAGGTGTTGCGAAGTAAAGTCTGTTTTAATTAAATTCAAATTCTTCAACAATTCCCCGCCCCTCTATCGATTCAGCAAAATTAGTCGCTAAGGAAGAGGTGCTAAGAAGCCTCCCATGTTACCTAAAGTAAAGCCACAATCCAGTCCCAGCCTCAGTATGCCCATGCCCTTAAATGCACAGGTTCTGGCGAATAAAAATGCCCCTTAGCGTTCGTGGCATCCGGATTCCAGGGTTGAGGGATCATGATGTCACGCTGCCACTCTGCCTGACGGTCGGGTGAGGCGGCGTAACAGAGGATAACCCGCGGCTATTAGTACAAGTGTCGGAGGGGAAGGGGGTAGGGGAGGAGGGGAATGAGGGATCTGGGAGGGGAAGGGGAAAAGAATGTGTGGGGACAGACGGGGAAGGGGAGAAAGGGGAAAGGAGGGCAAGAGAAAGGGGAAAAGAGGAAGGAGCAATAGAGAAGCGTAGAAGGGAGGGGGTTTAAGATGTTGGGGAGGTGAGGTAGGCGCGGTTAGGAGGGCTCCTGGGGACAGGGGAGAAAGGGGGAAGGGGAAGGGTGCAGAAGGGGGGAAAGGAGCAGAAGAAGGGAGGGGTTATAAGGTGTTTGGAAGAAGGGGAGACAGGGGAAGGGGCAGAAGAAGGGAGGGGACAGGAGGGGAGGTGGGGAGGGGATCAGAAGGGAGGATGATGGGAAGGTAGAGGGGAAGGGAGGAGGAGGGGAGTTGTCAGTGAAGGATTCTCTGACCATATTATCGACGTCTTAGGAAGCTACTCCATCACATTTGTCTAACCTGTTGAAGATCCCTAACCTCTTCTTCCTCAGTTGATGGCCAATTGTAGTCAGACTGGTGGCTCGATTTGACTGGTGATCAAGGAGACTCATTCATAACAGCTTAAGGGGAGAGTTTACAAATGTTCGTTTTGGTTTTCGTTCATTCACTTTAATTTCTACTTGAACCTCCTTGTCACATGTGATTCCCTGATTATTATTTACATTGATATTTGATTGTGAAGTGTTTGGCATCTCTGCGATTTAAGGCAATTATATATACCAGCTGTTTTAGTGAAGGCAGGCGAATACATACAAGCACTGGCAAACACATCTTGAGTAGGGTTTATAAATAGGGTCCCTGGGCTGGATATGAGGGATGACGTCACGCTACGAGTCTTCCTTCACTAGCCAGACATCAGCCACACCCTCATTCTGCATTCCCTGCCTCGCCATCTTACCCTGTGTCCTGTTACCCCCCCCCCACCTCTCCCTTTCTCTCTCTTTCTTGCCATGCCTTCTTCACCCACTTTTTATCTTTATGTTTTTTGTATTTTACTGTGCTATGTTCCTCATATGGTCTTCCGTGTTATTTTTTTTTCCCCCCACCCTCATTCTTCAACCCCCTCATGGTCAGTACAACTCTAGAATTCCTGTTGGTTTAAGAGCTTTGTAGCACCTCTTCCTTACCAGTTTATTTTTTTGCAAAGTTCGTTATGCTCACCTTTGATATATTTACAAACTGTGCCCTCCCCGTAAAACAACACTCAAAGTCAAATGGCCACCCCTTACAGGATTATGGCGTCTGGCAGTAGGTAGGTAGGTAGGTAGGTTAAAATTATGAAAGCTTATGATCATGTCCCCGGTGGATTGCAGGCTTCAGCTGTCCTTCTGCACTCCACCATCCTCCTTTCGGGAGGCTAGGGAGTGAGTTGAGGAATGCTTGTATAACCAGGCAGTGGAGCCGCCTGGTTATAGCGGGACCTCATGAAGGCATCCCACTGTAACGCCTTATGGAGATGTGAAGGCTAAATAAATCGCTATGGAAGAGGTGTTAAGAAACTGGCAAAAATAAAGCCGTCTGTCACTTGTCTCGCTCTGTGTACTACGCCGCGTTTTCTTGCCTTGTGCTTGGCAGCTTTTGCTTTTTGCCGCGTTGTTTCTCATACGAGCATACTACTGCGGACGCTAATATCCATCCTCTGTCTCCCCATCCCTCTCTCCTCCCCCACCTCACTTATATAAACTCTTCTAGTTAATCTCTTATTCTCCATCTTCTCCATATGACCAAACAGCCTCAGGGCACTGGTAACAGCACATCCACATCAACATCGCAACGCTCCTTCGCTTCCTCATTTCTCTTTGTCTCGCCACGCAACTCCTCACGCTCCTCTCATATAATTTACATCCACTCTTCTCGCTTCTCATTTGTGTCCTCACAACAAAGTCCAAGCTTCACATATATACGTTAGAGTGGGAATCACGGTACTGTCATGCAGCGACTTTTTTTTTTGCTTCCATTCTCACACTCCTGCTCCTTATCACTGCCCTCATTGTTCCTCCAGCCCACCTTCCCTGCTAAGCCCTTTCTTGCACGTCACCGTTTAAATGATGTCTGGTATATGTTAACAGTAATTTCTATGGAGACTTTATTATTGGTTAGGATATTATATGTTTTTATATGCCCGACCCTGGCATAGGTTTAATGGTCAGTTCCCTAAGGTCCAGTAGTCTTCCTGCGTACCACACACCTCCACATATCACCACCTCGGTGCTAACATCCACCGTCCACACTGAATGCATGGTAAGGCTGTCTCATATATGTTTAGTCATTGATTTTAGCTGAAGTGTTTTTACGACATGTTGGTGGTAGATCAGCAGTGCCTGTTTTTGGGAAATTCAAATTCTTAACTTGTTACCTACCCTCAACTAGAAATCGAACTCGCAGATTGTCTCTCTACTGACTCGGCCACCACCTCTCCTAGGCCTCCTGACGCCTCTCTCTTTCACACCCCATTATTCTGACTGTGCCACTGAGCTGCCCTGCCCGGTCGCATCTCACACCCTCTCATCACACGCTCCTTCCTCTCCTCCGACCCATTTGCCTCGGTCCTTCCCTCGAGTGCTACGTTCTTTTTTCGCTCGAACCCCCATATCCTGTCTCACTGTCCCCTCCACTCCCATCCCCCCTCCTTACCCCTGGGTCGTTATTCATGAAGTTCTCCCTCTCTCTCTCTCCCTCTCTCTCTCTCTCTTTCTCTCTCTCTCTCTTACTAATTGTTACGATAAGCATGTCATCTATCCAATTAGTTATCAAAGGAAATAATTTTGTTTTGTGTCTCTCATAAAGGAATTAAACCCACTGAACCCGGAGACTCTTTTATAGTATTCTTGTCATCTACTGGCGATTTAATTTAGAATAGGATAAACTTTTGGAATATGAATTTTTAGATACAGCCTTCATAAACCCCTCCAGTACGAGAGGCATCCCCTAGGCTGAATAACATCGTCTAGTGGCAGGAATAATGAAATAAGATGCAGTTAATTACGGTCAGAGATAATTTTGTTTAGCTTTGGTTTGTTTTTCTTTGATATTCAAGCTGGCTCAGTTGTGTAGTGCTCACTAGCCGCATGAGTGTCGATAAAAGCACATGTTATCTGCTACTAAAATGGGGTAGGAGGAGGGCAGGACAGATACAAGGCACAGATGATGAAACAGAAGACAGCTGAAGTAGACACTGGTATCGTTTAAGTTTGGTTATTTGACTGATGAAGACAAGGCGTGAACTTACTAGTGTCCACCCCACAAATTCGAACCCGCCACTCAGAGCCACATACTGTAGTCTCACATCCGCTCTTTCCTTACAGTCCTCTCCTCATGCATCGTTGTGATACGTACTTAACAGATCCCTGTAAGTCACACCGTCCTGCCCCTCCTCCCTGCGTCTTATGATACTTAGTTTACTTGTTTGTATGTCGCACCATCCTATTCATTCCGTTGCGTGTTATGAAAACGTGCTCTACCTCCTTATAAGGTCACATCCTCCTGTCCTTTTCTTCTGCATCTCGTGCCTTCGTCAGTGTTTCCTTCTCATTCTTCCTGACATTCTAAATTTATGTTGTATCCTTGTTCCTCTGTAGCCTGCCGTGTTTTCTTCCCAATTTTTTTCAACATCCCTTTTTTTTTTTATGTCGTACTCTTTTTCATGTGCTTTACCTTGAGTTTTCTCTTTTTTTTTTTTACGTATGTACTGTTCCTGTTGTTACTGTTTAAAAGTAGCACTATTCTGTCCTTTGTCCCAGCATTGTACGATACTTGCTTTTCCTGTGCTGTATAAAAGTACTCCATTCTTTTCTTTTCTGTGCAGGAGAGGGATGCCTTCATGTGGTGACACTGATTTGACTGGACTGTAGAGCTGCCTAGTTATACAAACATCCCTAAACTCTCTCCTGATCCCCAAAAGGAGGATAGTGGACTGCAGGAGGAAGACAACTTAAAACTGCAGTCCACTGGGTTCACATTTCAGAAGAACCTAGGAGTTACAACAACAACAATTACTCCTACATTATTTGATATCTGTTTTTTTTCTGCTTATAAGACACACTCTCCTGTCTTCTACCACTGCGTCCTGTGGTACGTATTTTTCTAGTGTACAAGACGCACCCTGCTTTCCCACTACCACACGCACAACAACAGTACTAAGAGCTATATATCATCACCACTTGCTACATGACGTTGACATCTAAATCGCCTATCACAGCAGGCCCCACCACACTACCCACCCTTCCCGTACGCACCTGAACAATCTTTTTATGGCTTTATGCATCTATATCAGTACGTTATGGGTCTTTAACGTATAACTATGCTTTTAAAAGATATATTCTATTGCCTTAGATCTCAAGCCTGTTTCTTTGTAAGCAAGAGCCTGAGATTATGTCTGCGGGGGTGATCAAAGAAATACAGGGATAGAACTAAAACACACACACACACACACACACACACACACACACACACACACACACACACACACACACACACGCACACACACTCATCCCTCACACACACCGCCACCCTCCCACACACACACTCACCCCCCACACACACCACCATGACAACAACAGCCAGTGTCAAACAGAGATAAGAGCAACACAAGCACCCATCTAATTATATCCAACCAGTGTCTCGCGTTAAAACATTTCGGCGATAGCAGTACTTGAGAACGTGATTTGTGAGAGGCATCGAGCACAATTTAAGTTTTAGAAGGGGGAATTTTATGTATTAGGATCCCAATGTTCAGATGTCACAGATATTAGGCAACGTGGCAATAAGGAACAAGGGATCTGAAGCCATGTTGCTGAAGTGCTGCAGTGCTTTCGAGAGTAACGTAACCATACAGCTACCTAAAGTAACACAAAAACTACCACAGTGCTACCTAAAGTGGCAAAAATGTATCACTGTGCTATCTAAAGTAACAAAATGTAAAACTGTGCTAACAAAAGTAACAAAAAACTATCACAGTGCCATATAAAGTAACACAGGTGTACAGTGCTATATAAAGTAACACAGTGCTCTCTAAAGGAGCGAAATGTAGCACAGCTCTATCTAAAGTAACAAAAGAATAATACAATACCATATAAAGTAACACAGGCACAGTGCTAGGTAATGTAACACTGTGCTATCTAAAGTAACACAAATATGATACACGACAGCTCCCCTTTTTGAAGCTCTGGGAATAACACCTCCTTTTCCTCCAATCCTGCTTGTCACTCATTCTTTTTTCCTAATTCTTTTCCTTGTCACTACTGTGTCCTTCTTATTGCTCTTTCCTTTTTATCTGCATTTTATCTTATCTTTCCCCCTCCCCCTTACCCCCCCCATTCTCTCTCTCTCTCTCTTGTCGGGAACTTAGGATCAAACTACATGCCGCCCTACTTCATATTCTCCTCCCTCGTCCCTCCTTCTCTCTCTCTCTCTCTCTCTCTCTCTCTCTCTCTCTCTCTCTCTCCCTCCACTGCATACCCATACACTTTACTCCCGGAAGGACGGGCCACAAACAAATCGCCTCCACGTCATCAAACTGCCCTCCCCTCACCCTACACCTCATTCCAACACCTCTCCACTCCATCCCTCCACCTCCTCCTCGGTCTCCTTCTCCCCACCTAGAGTACGAAAATACGAAAACGAAAAATCGAACTAGGATCAACGACATCGATCATGTTTTGCTATATTCTGTCCACTTCAGCTTGTCGTAAATGTCCTCTTGAACAATTGAACGAAAAATAAATCGAACGCAGGCATATGTTGAAGGACGGATATGCACAAGTTCAATCACAGGTACGTAAAAATTCTCTCTCTCTCTCTCTCTCTCTCTCTCTCTCACACACACACACACACACACACACACACACACACACACACACACACACACACACACACACTTCAATATTGCAACCATCCCACCCCCGGCATCTTGGATTACAACAACAAACACTAGAGGTCCTGCTTGAGGGGCATCTCTCTCTCTCTCTCTCTGTGCCTGGTCCCTGTACTCTTCCTCTGCTATGTCGGGTCTTTTGTGCCACTCCCTTACATGAATAAATGCACTCTGTTTTTTTTGGTTTGTTTTTGTCGTCTTCCCACAAGCATAAACTCACTAATACGTTGTCTGTTGGTGTGTTTGTGTCACTCTCTTGCGTCTTGCTACCTTACCTGTGTGTTTGTGCCATATTCTTTATCTGTCTACGTATTTATGTCACTCTCTGGCGTCATTCTTCGTTGTCTTTGTGTGTGCTTGTGTCACTCTCTTGCCTCATTCTGCCTTGTCTGTTTGTGCTTGTGTCATTCCCGTGCGTCATTCTGCATTGTTTGTGTCACTCTTGTGTCATTCACCGTTGTGTGTGTGTGTGTGTGTGTGTGTGTGTGTGTCACTCTCTTGCCTCATTCTACGTTGTGTGTGTGTGTGTGTGTGTGTGTGTGTGTGTGTGTGTGTGTGTGTGTGTGTGTCACTCTCTTGCCTCATTCTACGTTGTGTGTGTGTGTGTGTGTGTGTGTGTGTGTGTGTGTGTGTGTGTCACTCTCTTGCCTCATTCTACGTTGTGTGTGTGTGTGTGTGTGTGTGTGTGTGTGTGTGTGTGTGTGTGTGTGTGTGTGTCACTCTCTTGCCTCATTCTACGTTGTCTGTTTGCGTGTTTGTGCTACTCTCTTGCGTCACTCTCCGTTGTCTGTGTGTTTGTGTTACTACCTTGCATGTACTAACTCACTCTTCTTTTTTGCCCCTTAGCACGTACAAGCACACTGTAATTTGGCAACATGCACGCGAGGGTGTGTTGGTGATGTGTATTTTAGAAACGAATGTATCTGTATCTGTGGTAGCTGTTACTTGTGTGTGTGTGTGTGTGTGTGTGTGTGTGTGTGTGGGGGTGTGTGTGTGTGTGTGTGTGTGTACTTGTAAGAAAATTAGCGTGAGGGATTAATTTGTGTGTGTAAGTGAGGAGAGAGAGAGAGAGAGAGAGAGAGAGAGAGAGAGAGAGAGAGAGAGAGAGAGAGAGAGAGAGAGAGAGAGTGCAGCCAAAATAGTAACGTACGTTTATTGGTGAAAATTACTCTTAGGAGGTTGGGGTAGGGTTGGGGGTGGGGGTGGAGGTGGGGGTAGGGATGGGGGTAAGGGTAGGGGTAGGGATAAGGGTGGGGGTGGGGTAGGGATGGGAGTAAGGATAAGAGTAGGGGTAAGGGTGGGGGTGGGGGTGGGGCGTGCTTTGGGGTAGGGGTATGGGTAAGGGTGGGGGTAAAGGTGGGGGTGGAGGTAGGGGTGGGGGTGAGTGTACTCATTATAATACAGAGCAGCTTGGAGATCTTCATATTAGTGCTGCCCCTCTCAGGATGCAGGGTTGGGTAACATATAGCTAAGCAAATTAGAACTCTTTCATTGCCTCTCTCTGATGATGTAGGAACGGATGGGTGGTTGGATGGATGGACGGATGGATGAATGGAAGGACGGATGGATGGATGAATGAAGAGATAGATGGAACGATGGATGGGTGACGAGAAGGGTGGATGGATGGAAGGATGGATGAATGGATGGATGGATGGGTGGGTGGGTGGGCTGATGGATGGATGGTAGGATGGATGATAGTTAGAAAGACAGATGGATGAATGGATGGATGAATAGCTAGATGAAGAATGAATACATAGGTGGCCGGTTGAATGAATAGATGGATGGATGAATAACTGTTTGGATGGATGGCAAGATTGAATGACCTTCGTGTGTACAAATAATTTTATCTACTTCTATCTATCTCTGTCTTTCTTTATCTATGTCTATCTATCCTTCAACAATTGGTGTTTGAATGATTGCAAGCATGTTTGGTTGCAAGAGTGTCTGTTTATATAAGCTGGCGGTTGAGAGAGAGAGAGAGAGAGAGAGAGAGAGAGAGAGAGAGAGAGAGAGAGAGAGAGAGAGAGAGAGAGAGAGAGAGCATACTGTATTTTATATATACTTGTGAATCCACTGTGCTTTAGTGTGTGTGTGTGTGTGTGTGTGTGTGTGTGTGTGTGTGTGTGTGTTCATAAAGATTTGATTGCCTATGTGTGTTTAGTTATGTATTTGCTTCTTGTGTGCGTGTCTGGGTGGCTATGTGGGAACGAATGTGTGCATATGTGTGTATGTACGCATGTATGTGTTCGTGCATTACTGTGTGCTTGTGTTTGTGTATCTGTGTGAACATTTGTGTGTGTGAGACTAGTTGAGTGTGTGTATGTGTGGTGTGTAAGTATGTATGTATGTATGTATGTACCAATTATAACGTAAACTAAAAATACTGAAGAGGTTATGAAGAGAGTGAATGGAAAGCGTGACACAGGATGAATGGATGGATGGATGGATAGATGGATAAGAGGAGGGAGGGATGGAAGAGCTAGGAATGGGTGGTTGAATGGATGAGTAGATGGCTAGATGGATGGGTGGATTGATGGATAGAATGAAGACAGGTTGACTAACTGGCTGGGATGGGTGGATGGTTTGTTGATTGGATGGTTGATTGGTTGCTTAGATGAATGAATGAATGGATGGATAAAGTGACGGATGGATGGACGGATGGATGGACGGATGGATGGATGGACGGATGGATAGCATAATGAAGAGATGGACAGCTGGGAGTCAGACTAAAAGGGTTAATGGATAGTTGGCTAGACAGGATAGGCTGGCACTGAACCAAGACAAACAGTGGTTATTAGAGAGAGAGAGAGAGAGAGAGAGAGAGAGAGAGAGAGAGAGAGAAATTGTGTGTGTGTGTGTGTGTGTGTGTGTGTGTGTGTGTGTGTGTGTGTGTGTGAATGACCTTGCCCCTCCCCTGGTAACACTGAGCATGGGTGTCGCTAGTAACACTGACCCAGCCTGGGTTACTCTCCCGTGAGTATTGGCAACACTGGCACCCTCAGTCCTCGCTCTGTGTGAGGTAGGGTGAGGCAGGGTGAGGCAGGGAGAGAAAGGATCTGGGAGGAAGGAAGGAGTGAGGCAGGGTGAGGCAGAGTGAGAGAAGAGAGTGGAAGGGTGCAGGGGGGGGGGGTGGAGAGTGAGTGAGGCAGGAGAGAAGAGGTGAAGGGGTGTTATAGGAGAGATAGGATGAGGCAGGGTGGCGTAGAGGTAAGGTATGGTGTGACAGGGTGAGAAAGAGTGAGGAGCGGTGAGAGAGAGCATAGCAGGAGAGAAGGGGTGAGATATGTGAGTCAGAGTGAGGCAAGGGCTGTAGTGGAGAGGCAGAGGAAGGTAGGGTGGGGAAGCGGTAAGGGCGAGGTCAGGCTGTGATAAACAAGGAAAGAGTCATGCATGTCAACGTACAGACGGAGATAAGGCAGGCAGAATGGGTAAGCAGAATTAGGTAGGAGAATGAAGGGCAAGGCAGAGTTAGGCAGGGAGATACTGGGTAAGGCAGAGTGAGGCAGGGAGATGCTTGGGAAAGCAGAGTATGCAAAGAGATACTGGATAAAGCAGGGTGAGGCAGAATAACGAAAGGTAAGGTAGAGTTAGGCAGGCTGATACTGGGTAAGGCTGAATGAGGCAGGTGAATGCAAGATTTCGCAAGGATAAGGAAGGAAAGTATGTTGTTGAGGTGATTGGCTATGACTATTTATTCCATCATCAGTCAGGATGAGATGCCACGAGCACTCTGTGTCACCCAGAATACCGTCCATAAAACCGCAAAGGCAAAACTTTAAGGAAACCCCATCTGAGATCACCGGTAACCGAGCCAAATGGCGCGAAGAGGCGATGACTGTAAAGATGCCGCGGTGCGTGGTGGGTACAGGCCCATATGAATCTTCCTGGTTAATGGGTTTCATTGAATCTCCTCTTAAATATACGAGTCATATTGCAAGTGAAGTGGAAAACAAACACGATGTTTGTCTGTGAAGCATCCGAGCGCTAGTCTTACAGGGAGAGGCTAATGTTGTTGTTGCAACCCCAGGCTCATTTGAATGTGAATAAGATGGACTGCAGACTCAAGCTGCTGTCTCTTGCATTCCAGCAATCTTCCTGCAGAGGATCGAGAACGAGTTGAGAGAGGTTTGCATAGCCGGGCAACGGAGCCACCCAGCTATATCGGTGCCACCCCGTGGAGGGGCTCCTCTCCAGCACCGTGGGTGGTATTACCTGGGCTATATGAGCGAAGAAAAATTCTCCAGTATTTCATACTCCCCTCTGCTTTCTTCACCAAGTACAGGGTACAGGCTACAGCTGTTCTTTCTTCTCTCAGTTGCAAGGCGCACCTCTGTCTGACAGATACTCCTCTAACGGGGCTATAATAGTCGACTCCCCTGACTTAGCTATCTTCTCTGTCGAGTTCAGTTTGGAATTGCAGACATGGCTTTTTTTACGGCATTATCTCGAAAATCATTTACCAGTTATTCATCATTCATCATTCACTCCTGTGCTGCCCCATCAAGAGCAGAAGAATCTCTGGGATAGATTACTTACTCCCGACTAGTCACCTGAAAGCAGCACTACACCGAGTGAGTGGATGATGGGCTCCCCCACCGACCACAAACAGTCATTTACACCAAAAATTCACATCACTGCCTCCCCGTGTGTAAGCAAATGTTAGTTTACATCCTGGGTTAAGTGCCCCACCAGCCCAAAATGCCACGGAACATTTCTACTCGCACAATCGCTAAATCTAAACTCGCTACATTTGTCGGCTTCTTGAAACCTAAGAGCGTGTGTGTTGTTGGGAAGAGTTCAACGGCCGTATTCTCTTGATTGTCCCATTGTCAACACTTACGTAAGGTCGGGAGGGGTGGCTTGTTACAGATGACACAGTGGTACATTTTGTTCACGAGACTTTATGGTCCTGCTGTCCTCTGCAACCAAGCGAGTGGTACATACTCTCGAGATTTTGTACCCCTGCTGTCTTTTGTAACCAGGGGCGTGGTACATTTCGTTCAGGAGGCTTTGTTCCACCTGCTGTCTCTGTGTGGTATATTTCCCCCACGAGATCTTTTACTCCTGCTGTCTTTTGTAACCAAGCGCGTAGTACATTTATAGTCTGGGCCAGCTTTACGTGAAAAGGGTATAGGCGGTGGGGCGGCGAGAGTGTGGGATTCAGTAGTTACGTTTCTTTAACTTGGCCCAGATTTTCGTCATTTTGTAGCTTATATCACGTAACTTACGGGCAGAAAAGACGATGCTCCAGATCTTTATCTTTTTCATAACATTTCTTCGTGACACACACACACACACACACACACACACACACACACACACACACACACACACAACCTTCCCCACCGTAATCCACACAACACAACACCATCCTCACCTCTCACAGTCTCTCTCTCTCTCATTATCTATCTAACTACCTTTTTATCTCTCTATCTATCTATTTATCTGCCCATCCATCCATCTATCCATCCATCTACCCATCTACCTATAATTCTGTCTCTCCCCACACCCTCTTACATCTTCAACGCAAGATAAGAGAGTCGATATCAAGTACAGCTCTAGTGATCTTCAGGAATCTGGGAACCACTGGAGCGACAAGAATGGAACCCTGAAATAATAGGCCGAATCCACCCCATTGTTTGCCACGAGATAAAGAGTTCCAGTTTCTTCTCTGTCTCTTTATTTATCTTTGTCTATCTGTATCTATCTATCTATCTATTTATCCATCTATTTATCTATTAAATCCCCAACCCGAGGCTCCATTGTGTGAATTATTGTACAGAGATATGTAGGTTAAAGATTCACTGGCGCTGTTATCGATATCTGAAGGCTCTTGTACTCGCCCACCTCAGAGAGAGAGAGAGAGAGAGAGAGAGAGAGAGTTTTGTCTGGATACGCAGACCACACAGACTTTACGGCCCCTGCGAAGTGGTCCAGCCTTAAACTATCGAAAAAATCTAAGTCACAGGAGGATATGAAAGGACAGCACAGCACAAGGCTCTCTCCCCACCCTCCAGACCCTCCGACAATAAGCTGTACAGGAAAAAGAGCGAAGCAACACCGTGCAGGACCGAAAAAATCTGAAATAATGATAAAACTCGAGTAACTTTGACACATGACCTATTCTTTGGAAATTCCTGCTGTGTAGGTTATTTTTGATTAATCAACGAATGACTTTGGGGATTGAGTAATTTGAATGTCTCTTTACATCCTCTTCACCCCGAAACACACACACACACACACACACACACACACACACACACATCTACGTCTCCCTCTTTCAATCTATTTTTATCTATATTTCTCCGTGTATTTCTCCACTGTATTTCTCCGTGATGTGAATGATTTTGGGGTATGTATAATATCAATGAACGTCCATACATCCTCGTTTGGGGCATGAATAATATGAATGAGTGTCTATACATCCTCTGCAGGCCTTAGGAACAATGGATGCGGTGTTGTGTTACGGTGGTGAGGCAAGTGTTAGCGTGGGATAGGTTACCTGTGCTGACGTCACCTCACCGATACTGTAAACATCGGGGAGTGGGGAAGACGAGCCGTGGGGGGCGGCCTAGACTGGGTTATTGCCTTCGGGGTATTAGATCACGGCTTTAGAAACGTCTAGGAGCTTTAGTCTAGGTGTCATAGTTTTCGTAATGCTTCTTCCTTGGTGATTTAATGTGCATATTATACAGTTATATTTTTTTGGGCATTTTATTTATTTATTACTTATCTTTTTCTACTATGGCGTTGTCGCACCCTCTCTTTCGCGTTCTGTGTTCCATATTATACCTCAGCATTCTTTTGAATGCTTTTAATATAGTTTTAATATCGACATAGTACGCGTTAATATCAACCAAGAGTATACTGACGTGCATCGTTCAGCATAAACTACGAAGGAGGAGGTACTACGCATCCCTCACAACCACATACATTCCCTACTTCAAAATTAACACCTATTTCCCGCCTCGGACCGATTTGAACGCCATCATTGCTTCGACAGACATCATGCACACAGGAGCGTCTCAGCAGAGGGAGGGTCACTATAGAGAATTAGATCTTGGCCTACTTCTACGATGGGGACAAGTTTTGCAATATTTACAGCTGAATTGGAACGTCTGTTACTCCAGTGTGCAGGTAAATAAGTCCTTTTTTTAGAGGAGGAAATGGGTGTTGTACCAATGGGAGTGACCTGACTGTGCATGCATTTTCTAAGTGTTGATGTTACGCGCCATAGAAGTTGGTTTTATCTGGGCCAAGTCCGGAGACCGTGCTTAATATTGTGTATGTAGTGGGGAGGAGGGATGTTGTAGGTGTGTGTGTGTGTAAGGGGGGGTGTTGTAGGTGTGTGTGTGTGTAGGGGGGTGTTGTAGGTGTGTGTGTGTGTAGGGGGGTGTTGTAGGTGTGTGTGTGTGTGTGTGTGTGTGTGTGTGTGTGTGTGTGGTGAGGTTGTCGGTGAAGGTATGTTGTGTATGTGGTGGGGTTGTCGGTGAAGGTGTGTTGTGTGTGTGGTGGGGTTCTGTGAGCGTGTGTATGTGTGTGTTGTGTGTGTGCGTGTGTGTGTGTGTGTGTGTGTGTGTGTGTGTGTGTGTGTGTGTGTGTGTGTAATTCACCGGGTCGGTCAGGATCACTTTTGATGGTCGTGATCGTCAGCTTTTACCCTCCAGGAAGGGAGCTGAGAGCTCATATAGTCCGATCTCAGGGCAAGGCTGTGACCTTCACACACGCACACACCCGTACCCTTGCTCAAGGGGGACAGTAACCACCCACTTCGTCAGTGAAACTTTTCGCAACCTGAGCGAGGCGCGAACTCCCGTCCACCAGTTGGCAAGCGAGAGCGTTACCACTGCACCAGCGAGCGGTGTGTGTGTGT
Organism: Coenobita brevimanus; assembly: GCF_032717465.1. Taxonomy (NCBI): domain Eukaryota; kingdom Metazoa; phylum Arthropoda; class Malacostraca; order Decapoda; family Coenobitidae; genus Coenobita; species Coenobita brevimanus. Next base: position 48,700,860 of record NC_137037.1, read on the forward strand.
GTGTGTGTGTAATAATAGTAATAATAATCATAATAATGACAATAATGATGATGATCATAACAATAAGTGTGATAACTTCAGGACCCAGCCAGTAAACTCTCCCTCTTTCTCTCTCTCTCTCTCTCTCTCTCTCTCTCTCACACACACACACACACACACACACACACACACACACACAATAACAAACCGAGGCACCTGCAAGCACAGCGATGATGGATGACTGCTTGTGTTTAGCTGGATGGTGGTGGTGGTGGGGGAAGGGAAGGTGGGGTATTGTGGTGGAGGGGAGAAATGGAGAGTATTGTGGTATTTATGTTGGAGAGAACGGTGGTGGTGGTGGTGGTGGTGGTGGTGTGTTTATGTTGGGGAAAATCGTGGTGATGGTGGTGGTGATAGTGATGTTGGGGGGGGTTGTGGTGGTGATGGTTTTGTTGGGGGAGGGGATATTGTGGTGGTGGTGGTGGTGGTGGTTGTGGTTATGATAGGGGTGGTGGTTGTATTGGGAGGATATGTGCTGGTAGTGGTGGCGGTGGTGATTGTGATGATGGTTGTAATGATGATACTAATTGATGGTGGTGATAAGCTAACCGGTGCTATTGATGGTGATAATGATGGTGATAAATACTACTCTGACTGACTAACGAAAATATCGATGATAATGATGGTTACTGTGATGACGTAATGATGCCCTGGCGGATAAGGCTGATGGGAGGTGATTATAGCTGATATTGGTGATGATGAGAGGTGGTGATGGGAGTAATGGTGATGACGACAAGATTAAGGTAAACACAGCAACTCTTGTTTATACTGCAGCCATATTCTCGGAGTTACAGAAGCTTTGTACCCCTTCATATATATCTCTTTTCACCTTTTATTTGTATTTTCTCAACATGATCTTAGTTTCCAGATATATATATAAACTTGACTTCGTAAGCGTGTTAAAGAATTTGTACATTAACCTAGACCAGATCTTCGTCTTCTTGTTGCCTATTTCACTTAGCTCAGTGGCAGAATAAGACATTACTACGGGTCTACATTCTTCCATTACACTTCTTCGTGGCTGGCACCCTACTATAGTGGTATTTTCTTGTCACAACCCAGCATTCAAGATGGAAAGGTGGCAATTTTAGGACAAGTTAAGGTAAAGAGAGAGATGGCAATTTTAGGCCAAGTTAAGGTAAAGAGAGAGATGGTAATTTTAGCCCAAGTTAAAGTGAAGGGAGTATAGTAAGAAACAAATGTAAAGGAACCTTGCTAAGTTAAAGGAACACGCTCCTTCTTCTGCTACTGTTCCTTTAGTGCCTTTTTTGACACGCCATTAGGTTGCGTGAAACTTGCAGTTGTAAAAATGTCTTGAAAGAAATATGCCTGTTTTTTCTCCTCTTTATGTTTATTAGAATTTATGACTACGCTTTTCCCTAATTTCTGTGTTTATTTTTTATCAAAATTACTGGCAGCATAAAAGTTCTTAGTGACGAAGTAGAGTAAAAAAAAGTGCAGTAACGCAATTCGACTTTTTTTGTTTTTGAAAATGATTTAAAATTTTCGCCTTTCTTACAATTTTTTACCCTTTCAGTACAGATGCCATGAGAAGGTTGTGTTTTTTTGTTTACTCTGTCATGGTGAAGGGGGGGAGGCCTTCACGTGGTGGCGCTGATATGACGAGGCGGTGGAGCTTCCCTGATATACGAACGTCCCTCAGTGCCCCCCTTACCCCCCCCCCGGCCCCGGAAGGAGGATGGTGGCCTGTGGAGCTTTTTTCTTGCTCTCCACCAGGTTCACGTTCATATAAGCCTAGGATTGCTACTGCTACCGTTGCCCCTTTCCGTCCTATCTATCTGTCTATCTGTCTATCTGCCTGTCCGTCTGTCTGTCTATTTGTCTATCTATTTATCCATGTACCCACCTTCCGACCCACCTACTCACCCATCTGTCTATCTATCTATTTACCTATCTGTCCATCCATCCAACATCCATCCAGCCATCTATCTATCTATCTATCTATCTATCTATCTACCTGTTATTTTATTCCTGCTATATCTAGACACCTTTATCCATCTCTGGAATCATATACAGGGTGGTTCATATATAACGCGCCCCTTACACTCCACTGAACAATTTCTCGTGTGTTGCTGGGACGGCTTGGACAGAGGTACCAAGGCCTTCCCTGCATCATTTTATTCGTTTCTTACTCCCTGTGTCACATCCACTCCCACACCAGCAGACTGAGCCGCCCCCTAAGAACACTAAAGCTGCTGTGAGTTTCTAGTGGAGCGCTGTTTACGAACCTCCCTGCTTTTAAAGCCGAGAGAGAGAGAGAGAGAGAGAGAGAGAGAGAGAGAGAGAGAGAGAGACGTTTATTGGTGAAAATTACTCTTACTTTCACAAATTCAGGTCAGTTTAAGAGAGACACCGTATTTTCACTTTTAACTTAAAAAAAAAAAAGGCGGGGGGAGATTGTATTTGTGTTAAGGAATGGGCGTCATCATCATCATCATCATCATCATCATCTTCATCATCATCATCATCGTGGACATTAGCATCATCTGAAGTAACATCATTATATCCGTCATTAGCATCATTATCTTGTCATCATCATCAGTACTGTTATCATCATCGTCATTATCATCACTGTCCTCCTGCTCTTCCTCCTCCTCCATCTCCTCCTCCTCCTCCTCATCCAACAAAGGCCTCCCTCAGCCTTCTCGCTGACTCCCGAGACTATGCCAATCTTTGCCATGTTACTCCATAATTCTCTCTCTCGCTGTCTCTCTCTCTGTCTGTCTTTCTCTCTCTCTCTCTCCAACACACCTGTGAACCATTTCCTGGGAGTCATTGAGGTGGGGGTAGGGGAGGGAGGGGTAGGAAAGAAGGGGTAGATGAGATTGGAGGAGAAAGGAGGGGTAGGGAAGGGATATATTTGGGGTATAGGAGGGGGACAGAGGGTCAGGGAGAGGCAAGGGTTCGTGGGGTAGGGGAGGTGGAAGTAGGGAGGGAAAGGGAGGGGTTTATGTGGGGTAGGGAAGGGTAGAGAGCGTTTGAGAGAGGTAGGGGTTGGGGAGGAAGGGAAGGGGGTTAGAGAGAGGTAGATGAAAGGTAGATGAGGGGTTGGGAGTAAGGGTGGTAGGGGAGATCTTGGCTTGAGAGTGGCTTTGCAATTGTGACTCACCTCAGGCAAATGACATCATATTCAAGGAGAACTATTTGCATTGAATTACGTAGTTGTTAAGCGCGGGATGATGCGTGGTAGGCAGAGAGAGAGAGAGAGAGAGAGAGAGAGAGAGAGAGAGAGAGAGAGAGAGAGAGAGAGAGGAATAGTGCATGAAGCTGTTTCCGCATCTGAGTGTGTGTGTTGGGGGTAAGATATGTATGCAGGTGAGGGTTGGGTGTGTGCAGGTGTGTGTGTGTTGCTGTGAGGTGTATGTGTGTGTAAATGTGGGGTGTAGGTGTGTATGCAGGTGAGGGTTGGTGTTTATGTATGTGTGTGTGTGTGTGTGTGTGTGTGTGTGTGTGTGTGTGTGTGTGTGTGTGTGTGCAGGTGTGTGATGGTGTGCGGGGTGAGGATGAAAGAGTTTGTTTACATTGCTCAGGCTGCGTCACCCCTCTGTGTGCTTCGAGGCAGGTGTGAGTGCAATAGTCAAGAGGTAACAACACAACACAACACAACACACAAGTACTCTTCATAACACAACACAGCACAACACAACACAACACGCAAGTACTCTTCACAACACAACAAACAACGCAACACACAAGTACCCCACACCACACACACGATTAATCCAACAACACAAAACAACACGCAAGTACTCTTCACAACACAACAAACAACGCAACACGCAAGTACCACACACCACACACAATCACTCAGCACAACACAACACAACACAACACAACACACAAGTACTCTTCACAACACAACACAGCACAACACACAACGCAACACACAAGTACCCCACACCACACGCGATTACTCAGCACAACACAACACAAGCGCTCAACACAGCAAAACACAACACAGCACACAAATAAGGTACATAACACAGCACAACACAGCACAGTGGATAATCACACAGCACAAAAAAGTACAATATAACAAAAACATCACAAAACACAAATATTCAACCCTTCCATTGTCTTCGTACTGGTGAACAGAAAAATACGTCTCATGCTTATACCAAAAAATGAATTGCTTTGAATCATATGTTACGTAATTTGCGATGCGTCCTCATTAAAAAAAAAAAAAAAAAAAAAACAGAAGAAAAAAGTATCCTACATTTTTTTCTATTAAAGAGGTAGCCATTGAGTTATATTTTAAATTGTTTAGTAAATATCGTAAATTTTTCTATATACTGGAGGTCTGAAGGGAAATACTCTGAGATGGTTTGGCCACGTGGAGAGGAGGGAGGATGAGAGACTTACTGGAAATGTGTGGGTGAGGTGGAAGGGGAGAAGGGGAGAGGAAACCAGGGATGAGATGGAGAGATGGAATGGAGAGGTATATGAGAGAGGGATGTGTGAGCTGGAGGGAGGATAACCGAATGACAGAGGGCAGGACGATATGGAGGCGATTTGTGTATGGTCATCCCTTACTGGATTGAGGCGTCTGGCAATAGATAGACAGTTAGATAGACAGATAGATAGAGTTACATTATTATTAAAATGCATTGAGAGTTCAAACAATCAAATAATGCCAAGAAATACAGTGTTGCTTATGGCAGTACTTAAGGAAGACTAAGGGTTGTATTCCTGTCGGTTAAGGAAGCTCCCTAACGCCTTTTCCTATGCGACTTATCTTACTTCTTACACTTTATTGTTCTATTCTGTGTTCTGTAAATCCTTCCAAAATCGCCATTGTCTGCATAAATAACGTAAAAAAGGACATAACCACCCAAACCCAAAACTAAATCGCTAAGGAAGAAGTGCTAGGGAGCCTGAGAGAAGAGTCCCCTGAGAGGTCTTTGTGTTGACAGCATTAGTTACTCTCGTGAGGGAAAAAAGACGATGATGATGATGATGACGAAGATAATGACGATGATGATGCAGACATGACATAACAGCCGCCGAAAAATCATCTCCTCATCTCCTCCTTGTCTCTCTCTCTCTAGGTTTAATTCTCTCTCTCTCTAGGTTTAATTCTCTCCCTCTAGGTTCATCTCTAATTCCTTTTTCTTAGACTCTCCTTCGTGTGCACTGACGAGGGTTACTCAGGGTGGAGGAGTGCACACCCTAATTTGGCCATGGCGTCTTCGGCCCTCGAGTCTCTCCCCCCTCCCCCCCGTCTCTCTCTTTCTCTCTACTGCCGACCCTCTACCATCTACTCTCACTCACCCTCTTTCTCCCTCTCTCTCTACTGCCGACCCTCCACCATCTACTCTCACTCACCCTCTCCTTCTCCCACTCTCTCTACTTCGCTTCCTCTCTTTTTCTCGTTTCATTTATTCTTCACTTTTCTTTTGCCCTTCAACCCACCTTCCTGTCTCTCTCTGTCCCCCCCCCCTTCTCTCTCTCTCTCTCTCTCTCTCTCTCTCTCTCTCTCTCCCTCCTACTCCTGTCCCTTCTCTCTTCCTCCGTCTCTCTCTCCTTTGGCTCTCTCCAGTGTTAGCAACTCACAAGAGAAATGTTTATGCGAAAGAAAAAAAAAAATCACTAAAGAAGAAGTGTTACGGACTCTTACCTTCATATAATATCGTATGTTACAAATGGAAATTTATTTGGTAACTTCCCAGAGGTGAAAATGACTCACAAGGAAAGAGGAGAGTGTAATACGCAAAACAAATCGCCAAGAAAAAAGCGCTACGTAGTCTATGCACCTCGTTATTATCTAATTTACCTCCAGTGCAAGGTATGTCAATAATACTAAGATATTAATGAAGCAAAAGGAAATACCTAGGCTTAATACGCAAAACAAATCGCAAGAGAGGAAGTGCTACGGTCTCCTGAGGGAATGAGAAACAACGGGTCTTCTTGTGTGGGGTAGTGGAGGGGGGACGAGGGGGTTAAAAAAAAGATGCATTTTTTGTGTGCGTGTGGGATGTCAAATGCATCCTGCTTGAAACCTACCCATGGCCGTCTTTGTGTGTGTGTGTGTGTGTGTGTGTGTGTGTGTGTGTGTGTGTGTGGAGATAAATGTATACATGAAAATAACACATCATTGCCATGTGTGCGTGTTGTGAGTTATAGCAATGCAGTACAAATCAGTTTTACGTTGGCAATAATGATAGTAATAATAATAATAATAATAAAAATAACAATAATAATACGAATAAAATAATGGGGCGGGTGGCCAAATCTGCGAGAAAAAGAGAAGGAAAACAAAGAAGAAATTTCAGATGTGATGAATCGTACCCACATTTATTATTATTATTATTATTATTATTATTATTATTATTAATATGATTATTGGAGGCTACATCATTGGTCTTGCGGTAGCTTTGGAGGTTTCGCAACATTTTTCCATCGCTATTTATTTGCACTTTACCCCTCAATATCCTCCTGTATGCTATTTATCTAAGCTATTTCGACTTTAAAACGACAAAAATAGTACACTAGAGAATCCTAAGGTGTAATAAGCAAACTAAATAGCCAAGGAAGAAGTGTTGCGAAGTCTCCTGAGGCAAAGACGTGGCCACAACCCGTTCTTTGTGGCGAGTGTTATGTCTGCCGCGCCTCACCCTACGTCCAGATCGAGAGAGAGAGAGAGAGAGAGAGAGAGAGAGAGAGAGAGAGAGAGAGAGAGAGAGAGAGAGAGAGGAAGAAGAAGAAGAAGAAGAAGAAGAAGAAGAGGAAGAGGAGGAGGAGGAGGAGGAGGAGGAGGAGAAGAAGAAGAAGAAGAAGAAGAAGCAAAACAAGAAGAAGAAGATAAAAAGAGAGAAAGTAATAATGGAGTGAGAGAGCAGTTGTTCATTCTGGCCTTGGAATATTCACAGTTTCTAATAATCTTAAGCACCGTCGGGTTGAAGAAAGACTAGATAGGGAGACGACAAAAAAAGAAAAAAAGAAGAGAAGTGAAGGCGCAGTTGTTCGTCCTGCCATGGGAAATTCGACGTTTCTGTTAATGTTCTCTATCAACTAAATAGTAAGTAAATATATAAATAGATAAATAAACTCTACTGTCCCTCACTTTTTATTCTATACAATCTTTAATAATGCAGCTTAAACAAGAAGCGGTGCCAAGGCACAGCAAACCCGTCCCCGGCAGTCATTTTAGTGCTGACGTATAAACACACCAGGATATCTTGTCAAAGATGTCACATATCAAATCTGGAGTAAATCGAGTGAAAATTAACGATTTTATGCCCATTTGAAATTTTAGGCCCGACCCACCTGACATTGACCCCCCTACCGCTAACTGAGGGGTGACCCCCCTGATGTAATGAGGCATGTTATAAGATGCAGATTTGAAAGATGCACATTTAGATTTTGGTTTCATGTGTATATGGCGAATCTGAAAGGAGTCATGGCGAAAAAACGATTTTTACCTGTCCTCGTTTTATTTTACATTTTTGGGGGCCTACTGCCTGGGCCTTGGCTCAGTTTGACCCAAAATTTAACCAGGTGATCAGAAGCTCATAGCCCATCATCCTTTTTATTTCAGTCAAAGTCGCATCAGTAGTTTTCTCCGAAAGTTGTTAACAGACAGACAGACAGACAGACAGTCAGACAGACAGACAGACAGACAGACAGACAGACAGACCCAACCAACCAACAAACAGACAGACAAACCAAGTGAAAACAATACCCGTCCCCGAGTCCCTCCGGGGCGGGGAAGGGTAATCAAACTATTTTATTTCTAGCTAACCTTGTCCAGTCTACAGCAGGTGATTTAAATTTAACCAAACACATTTTCCCCTGTCTAGGATATAACCACTCCTGCTTAATCTGAGGAATCTATTTTTGTGTTCAGATTCACCTTATCCTGAAACCCAGCCTAACCTATCCTAACCCAACCTAACCTGACCTAACCTAACCTAACCTAACGCAGCCTAACCTACTCTATCCTGCTCTAATCTAACCTAACCCAACCTATACTAACCCAACCTAACCTAACCATGTTGTCGTTCCTCCAAGCCTTATCCAGTAAATTCTTTATAACATCATCGTCACTGAGGTGAGATGAAGTGAGATGAGATGAGGGGAGATGAGCTGAGATGAGGTGAGATGAGGCAAGGTGAGGTGAGAGTTACCTTGAGACCGTCTATTGGGTTACAATCATGGCGAATTGGCCTGTCTCCCGTCTCGTCTCGGGCCTCTTAACATCGTCGCCTCCAACCCTCCTAAAATCGCTTATACTCGTTTCATCTTAACTTGGCGCAGATTGTATTCTTATTTTCAGTCTATTTTACGTATCTCAGTGGCAGAAAAAGACAATACTATGGCTCTACCTCCTTCCCATAGCACTTCTTCGTGACTGGCATCGATTCTAGCGTTGTGTGTGTGTGTGTGTGTGTGTGTGTGTGTGTGTGTGTGTGTGAGAGAGAGAGAGAGAGAGAGAGAGAGAGAGAGAGAGAGAGAGAGAGAGAGAGAGAGAGAAACACTGAGTGGCATAGGAGGCTTCGCAGTACATCTTCCTTAGCGATTTGTTTTGTTTAATGCACCTTAATATTCTTTTGCACTCTCTTCATATAACCTTAATATCTATATAGTTTGCATCAGTAACATAAAAGAGGATATTTAGGTGAAATGTGCGGAATAAGTCTCTTAGGAAATGGCATTACGAATCTCCCAGGCTAACCAGAAACACGGCCCCTTATACAGCTTTGTGAGGGAGTCATTTACCGAGTGGCTCTATTTCTCTCTGTCCAGCTTTGGTATTCACTTAACAAAGCTAGACATAACGAACACTGGTACGCAGTAAAGGACTACGCTTTACAAAGGCGATTCAGTCTGTACACACACACACACACACACACACACACACACACACACACACACAATAACAATCAAGTAAATGTAACCTAACCCAGGATCGGATCCATCACTTTGGAAAAGCTGGGGAAGGGAGAGAGCGTGATTAGTAGCAGAATTACCACAAGTATGACTTAATGCTGACTCGTTACCATATTTTTGAAAATCTATTATCAAATTTCTCTTTTCACTTAAATGATTCTATGAAAACATTTATGTAAAATACTTACTGCGTATATTTTGGTAAATGACAAAGCTTTTTTGTTATTGGTCTGCCGAAAATGAAGGGGGGGGGTTATGATTCCCAAGTCCCACCCCCCGAAATATGTGCCTAACCTAACCTAACCTAACTCAAGACGGACACTGTTATCCATAATACAGTAGTCCACTTGTCTTGCCGGTATTCCTTGCCCAACTCACAGCATAACTCTGGTGGCAATACAACTGCGCACCACCAACGCAACATTATGCACTATATCCCTTCTCAGCACCACTACCTCTAAACACATAAACATCCACCTATATATCATAATCTACAGTATTGCTTATAATTATCAGGACTGAGATGCACTTTAGACAGACAAACCAAAGCACAACCATGTAAACGCTGGGTATACCACTGGGCACACGTGGGTGGGATGACGCACACAACACCTGAACTGGTTGGCAAGATATAGGTTTGGGATCCCCTTTAGCCACTATGAATAAAACGACAGAGTTTGAATAAATACGTCTTTATGCTACGACACGGATTTCAGTTATCAGAGGTTCGAAGGATACGTTGTTCGATTCAGCGGGATTTCTGTAAAGTTGGTATTTCCGCAAAAAAAAAAAAAAAAAAAAAAAAAAAAGGGAAAATCGAAGGACTAATATAGACGAAAATCATATCTCAACGCCAGGCTGCCCTGTTCACCGTTAACAAGTGGTTCCAAAAGCCTATAATCATGCACTTCTACTTTGATTCTGTCTGATTAATCTTTTGTCATCCTTTTTCCTCCACTGTGTCTCTGCTCTTGGAGTCACTGGAAATTTGCTGCGCCTTTCACGAACTGTTCCGGGGGTGGGCTAACCTTCGAAATCTGATGACGCGTTTACTATTTTATTCTTGTTGCCTCTGGTCGACTTTATTCACATTAGGAGAGATATTTTAAACCGTATGGGTTATTATATAGCCCTCACTGATCCATGCTTACAAGGGGTGTTTTCCAAGCAGAATAAAATTGCCTGGAGGTAGAGAGAATAAACTATTAAAAAGCGTTACCAGAGTGAGGGTGTTAACTACAAGCAATCGGTGGTAATGGACCCAAACTGTCTCTTCCCGCGAGAATTGTATCAGTGAACAGGGATCAGTGGGAAGAATTTGTATAATACTGTGGGCCCGTCGGCGAAAAAAGCCCGTGAAACTCAGTCATGGTTAAGATAGACTCTGGTTCAAAGATATCATTCACTTCCAAAACAGGTTACAACGGTTCTTTATCGGATGCAAGCTACTCTTTTCTGTGCGTCATCTTCCCGCGATCTTGGAATTTTTTTAGCGACCTTGTTGATGAAAAAGCGACATCTGAGTCTCTGCAATGGTTGAGAGAGGAGCTGGTTCATAGACAATATTCATCATTAAAGCAGGTTTAAAAAGTTCTGTATCGGAAGTAAGCTACTGTTTTCCGTGCCTCATCTACCCGGGAACTTTGAACATTCAGTGAGCTTGGCGAAAACTGGCACTGGAGGCTGTGCTTTGGTTGAAAGAAGTGGCATTTTAGAGGCAGTATTTACCATCAAAGAAGTGTTCCAGAGTTCTTGTACACTCAGGGACAAAAGTTGGTCGAATATTTCATCTTTTTTTTACTTCCTTTCCTCTGTTGGTCAATCTTCTGTATCTGAGAGAGGCCTGGTATGTTCCTCTGCCCACAGATATTTTTTTACACGGTGCGTCAAAGATGAATGTGGCGGACAAACAGTAAGTGTGAAATAAACGCAGTGACACAGTGGGCGAACTTGTGCGCTTCAGGTAACTTAAAGAGAAATCGTGAACTTGACAAAAAACAGCATTTCAAACTCTGCCACAGTATAGAAAAGTGCTGCTTCAGTGGCAGTATTAATGATGATTAACAGCTGTTTCTCAGATGCTTGAAGGCTTCTTGAGTGCGTCTTGTACCCGGAGGCAGGAGTCGATGACAGGAACTCGAAAGCATTTTTTTTCTCTTTAACTAGTAAGAAACACTGGGACTCTGCCACGATACGGAATGGTGTTGGTTCGGAGGCAATATTAGATCCCAAAGCTATTTATCGATATACAGGACGCTTGGAGCTTTGTTGCGTGTGTCATGTACCTGGAGCACGAGTCAGAGAAGGGTACTGGAAAAGCTTGTAAACACTTAAGGAGCATTTGAGTTTCAGTCACCATACACAAAGGTGCTGGGTCAACACCATCATTCAGTGTCATAAGATGGCCCCAAAGCTATTTTTCCCGGCTTAGGAGAGAGCCTGAATCCTTGTTACGTGTGTCGTGAACCCGCGAACACGAGACAAGAGAGAGGATTGGCTGGCCTGTGTGGACTGTACCTGTGGGTGTGTGGGTGAGTGAGGCTGGTGGCTGGGACGTGTGGCACTGTAAGGGGCCTAGCGGGCACTGGGACTGACGCAGGCTGAGGCACCCTTCTTGTGGTGGCACTCACATTGGCTCCTCCCATCTCACTCCTTCACCATGCCCCTTGCTCTACTCTCCCCCTGCTGTCCTTCCCTCTCTCCCTCCTTCCTTCCCTCTCTCCATCCTTCCCTCATGGCTGTACTCTCCCTCCTTCTGTCCTCCCCTTCTTTCCTCCTTTATCCTGCCCCTCTCTCCTTCATTGCTGTACTGTCCCTCACTTTCTCATTTTTTTTTTCTCTCTCTCCCTCCTTCCCTCCTTCACTCTGCCCTCCCTCATTCATTATTGTACCCTCCCCCCCTTTCTCCTTCCTTGTCTCTCTTCTCCCCCCTCTCCTTCCCTTCTATACCCTTATCATTCCTCTCCCTTCTCCCCTATATTCCCCCCCTCAGTCCTTCACTCCCTTTCTCTACCTCTCTTTTTCACCCTTTACACTCCCCCCCCTCCTTTCCTCTACTGAATTCTTTTCTCCCTCCCAGTCCCTCTCTCTCATTCTCAGTGCCCCACTCACTCTCTCCATCTCTCTCTCTCTCTCTCTCTCTCTCTCTACCTCCCTTTCCTTTTCTTACCCTACTTTCTTTCATTTCCTTTACTCCTCTCTCTCTCTCTCTCTCTCTCTCTCTCTCTCTCTCTCTCTCTCTCCCTCCCTCCCTCATCACGTTTCTGCCATCATAGTATTTCTGGGAACTGTTTCATCCCTCTTACCCTTCTCTCACTTCCTCCTCCTCGACAGTATTTCATTTCTCTCTCTCTCCTCCCCCCTCTCTCTCCATCTATCTATTCATCTATTTGTCTGTCTGTCTGTCTGTCTATTCATGTATTTTTTGATAAGTGAGTCAATCAATCAATCTGTCTTTCTCACTAACTATATATATTAACAGACTAGCATAACCTCACCTAACCTAACCCACATCAACCTTAAAAATAAAGAAAGCCAATATCAACTACAACTTATAAAATCTTGTAAGGTGGAGACAAGTAAATGACCGAGGCAAAAAAAAAAAAAAAGTGGAGGGAGGTGAAAGAAAGAAAGAAAAAAAAGAAAACAAGAAAAGACAAAAATAAGGGATAAGAAACAAAAAAAAAAAAAGTGAGATTTTGGCTCTCATTCAATATGCTAATCAGGAGGAACACGGAAGGGATTGTGTTGATGAATGAATAATTATAAACAGAAAAACAACTGGGTGGAGGGAGGGACAAGATGGCGGTGCTTTGACGTCACTCGGATTTTAGATGCGACTCAGGAAGTCTGTTGGCAGGTACGTGAAGAAGCAGGGTTAACTTATGATGATGATGATGATGATGATGATGATTATCCATCTATCCACCCATCATCCAACACTTTTTTGCCCCGTTGGGAGCGTACAAGCCTTGGGATGGTCCACTCATTCCCGACACTGAAAAGGTAACCAGCCTCACTCGCCCCTGAGTGTCACCATGTGAGCAAACACCTCAATAGTTACGATTGGAGCTTCTTAGCCCACTAAACCATCAGGAATCATCTGGTTATATATTACCACTCAGCGTTGTAAATGGTATACTGATTTACAAGAAAAAATTTGGTTTGTCACGCACTGTAGAGTCACCTGAAGACAGTACTACATCGAGTGAATGGATGATGGTTGCTCCACCCACCACCCTCCATCACCATAGCCTGAAGGGAAGTCTTGACGAAATTTTGCTCATAATAGTACGTTTGGTGACTCGTACCATGTAAGAAGTGGTAGGAAATTTAGCCCAAGGTTCATCTGAAACGTGAACCCGATGGACTGCAGGCTTACGTTTATCTACATTTCCTCATTTCGGGGGATAGGGAAATAATTGAGGGACGTTTGTATAACCGGGCAGCTGAGCGGCCTGGTTATATCAGTGCCACCACATGAAGGCATCCCTCTACAACATCCGTAATATCTATCTGGCTGTCTACTTGTCTGTCCATGTGTCTATCTACTTAACTATCTCATTAATTCTTTCGCTGTTCACAACGTAATAGCCTCGCCTGACCTTATCTTCACAGTACAGGGTCAACATTTAACGTTCTTATTCTACTCCGCCGGGCGATTACTTGTGCGTTGAGGGTACGGCTCAGTCAGCGTTATCAGTGCCTACCCTGCATCCTTCATTCATTTCTCCCACAGGCACACCCACTCCCACACTAGCAGACTGAGCCGTTGCAACACAAAAGGAAGGAAAGTTTGTAGTGGAGCGCAATTTACGACCCCCCCCCTCTCTCTCTCTCTCTCTCTCTCTCTCTCTCTCACTCTCTCCAAGCGTTAAAAAAATAATGCATAAATAATAAGGAAGGACAGTTGGGATTTAGATATTAATATAATCAGTTACTTCCTCCTTGGCTGACTCATTCTTTTCTTTTGTTCAATACTGACTACTCTTACCTCTCTCCTCTCAGTCTCTCTTCTGCCTCTCCTCTCTTCCACTCTCTTCTCTCTACTCTCACTCCCTCTCCCTCTCTCCTCTCTCACTTCTCTCTCCCGCTTCTCCTTTACCCTCACTCCTCCGTCTCACAATAATTTGCTCTCCGTCTTCTCTCGCACTCTCTCCTCTCACTTTCTCTCCTCCTTCTTCTCTCACCTTTCTCCTCCCTCCCCTCTCATCCTGTCTCTTCTCATTCCCACCACCTCTCTCCTCCCTCTCCTCTCCTCATTTCCCTCGCTCCTCTCCTTCATACCCCTTCTCTTCTCCCGCTCATCCCTTGTTCTCCCCCTCTCACCCCTTCTCCCCTCCCGCAACCCTGCCTTCTGTCCTTCTCCCCTCCCTTTTCCCTCCCTTCTCTCCTCCCTCCTTTACTTCTCTCCTCTCTCTCACTCACTCCTCTTCCCTCTGCACTCAAGGACACACACACACAACCAAGCACAGACGCAACAAAGGAGCGAAGACCGAAGGGGAAGGGAAAAAAAAGGAGAGACAAAAAACAAAACAAAACAAGAGAAAACGAAAGTGGAAGACAAATATAAAAAAGGGAAAAGAATAATAAAGAGAAAGAGAGAGAGAGAGAGAGAGAGAGAGAGAGAGAGAGAGAGAGAGAGAGAGAGAGAGAGAGAGAGAACGAGAGAGAAGGAAACAAAAGATATATTAAAAAGTGGGGGAGATGAATGTGAAATGAACATTCTCTCTCTCTCTCTCTCTCTCTCTCTCTCTCTCTCTCCCTGACTATATATACCGTAGGGGGGAAACACAGACTACTGGCTATACCTTATGTTGTTGTGTGGAGAGACGCCAAGCTGCCTGCCTCACCCTTCGTAACACCTGTTCCTTGGGGAATTATTTTAAACTCCCACCTTATTCTACGTTGTCTTTTAAATGCCACAGGAATTGCGTAGCACCTCTTCCTTAGCGAATTATTACCTCCGCCGAGGACATTATGTTTTGCCCCGTTTTGGTTGGTTTGTGTGTTTGTTTGTCTGTTTGTTGGCAGGGTTACTCAAAAAGTTATGAACGGATTTTATGAAATGTTGTGCAAGGGTGGACAATGGACCAAGGAAGAAATGACTAAATTTTGGGGCGGATCCGGACCCTGATCCGGAGTATCCCGCACAATATCTCCAAGATGTGGATAGGTGGGCCATGGACCAAGAAAGAATTGATTAAATTTTGGGGTGGATCCGGAACTGGATCCTATAT
>NC_137037.1:48721047-48891047 GCF_032717465.1 Coenobita brevimanus
GGGACTTGCGAATTTGGGGCTACAAGAAAGTTGGAAATATCGACAATAATAATTTTCGTAGTATTTTGCACAAGTCACATTTAAAGCAGAAAAATAAAGCGTGAAAATAGCTTTGACAAAATATCAAGCACTTGCTGAACAATGTTATGCTTCGATTTAGCCGTAAATGAGGCAAATAATAAGCGGTTTCTCAAACACCGAAAAGTTGGACCGTCTTCAGTATTTTGCTTTCCTTATTTACTACTATATCGAAGCATAACATTATTCTACAAGTACTTGATATTATGTTAAAGCTATTTTCACCCAATATTTTGCTGTTTTAAGCGCGATTTATGCTAATACTACCTAAAGTATCTGTGTCGGTACTTTTCAACTTCCTTGTGGACCAAAGCTCTCGGGTGGCGTATTGACTTTTCATCCAGGTCTCTAAATTTACTGGTGGGTGAGCAGGGACATAAGGGGAAGAAAGTGTCGAAAATTCTTGACAGGTCCGGAAATCGAACTCGTGTCTGCTCAGTCAGATAAATGAATTAACAGAAAACGTTGTGTAGAGGAGAAAAGATGAGAGACAGTAACATGAGTGATGGCAGGAAAGGGAAAGGGAGGAAGGATAAAGGAAATAGATGAACGAGGAAAACCAGATGGATTTAATAAAGCAGAAAGAGATATACAGTTGAAAAGAGAGAAATTAAAGAGGAAGTGACAGAATGATAAGCTGAGAGGAGAGACACGTTCCTTCGCGTCTTTAGTTCCTCTTGTCAAAACAAATCTATCTTACAAGGTGGAATTGATCGTAAATATGTTTGTGCATCCCTCCCCCTGACTCCCGCAGCCTATCCCAGGGCTCTTCTATGTCGCAGGGACGCTTCTGGGGAGTATTTTATTACTACTGCTACTACTACTACTGCTGCTGCTACTACTACTACTACTACTACTACTATTTCTTCTTCTTCTTCTACTACTACTACTACTACTATTACTATTACTGCTGCTGCTACTACTACTACTACTACTGTTGTTATTATTATTATTATTATTATTATTATTATCATTATTATTATGTTAAATTTGTGGATAGCATCATTTTTCCTCTTACTAGCAGTTCTCCTTCAATCAGTTGCTTTCATGCGATCTCCCCTTGTCCAGTCTAGCATTCAAGTACACACACACTCAAGGCTTCATTTAATTAGAGAGAAGCTCCCGTCTAGCGAAAACATGATGCCAGCAGAGTAAATATCCCCCTTGGGTCAGCCTTCTCCGAAATATGAACACGCGTGAAATATCTGGGTCAGGAGGCGGCCGTGTGCTGCATTCGAAAATTATAGGTTGCGTGAGAAGGACAGGCAGGGTCACAGGCAGGCAACAGCACACACCCTCAGACGAATGTGTTGCTGGAAAATGAGAGAGGAAATCTGTGAAGATGTAACAGTTTCCTACGATCACTTTAAATTTACGTGATGAGAGAAAATGGCTTATCTTTTTGAAAACTGAGAAAGTGAAAGTGTGGACAAGCAACAGTTTTTGACGATCGGCTCTAAATTACGGGATGATGAGAGAATACTGCTGAGTTTTTTTTTTTTTTACTCATTGCTGACTACATCCCTTCGTGTGGAATGTAAACTGATCACAATCCAGCAATTACAGGCAGTACGTAAACGACCACGAATAATTAATCAGATAAGTAAATAGATAAACGAATAAATAAATGAGTCTGAGAGTCTCGTTCACTCATTGGCGCACCAAGTTATATCAATATGTTCATCATGTCATACTATCCTTGACAAGATATATTTTAAGTTATATATTAGGTCTAAATATTTTCTTATACGCTATTTACATCCTTCGAAGATGGACATAGTGGTAATATACAAGGATAATTTAAGATTTAATAAGGTAATAGTCAGTTCCATATTAACTCTTCTGAAAGATAGGGTCCCAAGGCTAGGCTATTTCATAGAAGAACCTCCAGTCATCTCTAGAGGATTAAATCTTCAAAATGCCATCACTCCAAACGTCATTTGGAAACGAAATCGCTAAAGGGGAAGTGTTACGAACTAGAATAAGCCTCGACTCCAAGGGAGAGGGGATTCAACCCTATAAAACTCCATCGCATCCACAGTAATATGGAAACTAAATCGCTCTAAAGGAAGTGTTACGAACTAGAATACGCCCCGACGCCAACTGAGGAGGGCTTGTACCAGATTCATGGAACAAATTAATTCCTCAAACCCTGGGACACTGATGTTTTACTGGGAATTATTTCAGTGTAACAGAATCCCTGGCTTGCTGGTGGGTTAACAAGGTGAGTCTGTGGGTTTATTGTGGATTTCAGTGCTTCTTGGAATACATATACATACGCACACATCATACGCACACAGGTACACACCCATACATCTTACATACACAGGTACACACACATACATCATACATAAATACACACATGGTTACATAAACAGGTACACACACATATGCACACTCTTCTTCATTATCGTCATCTTCTTCCTCTAGTATTATTATTTTTATTATCATTATTATTATTACACACACACACACACACACACACACACACACACACACACACACACACACACACACACACACACACACACAGAGGTGGGGCAAACACCAAAAGTCTGGTCCTGGGAAATGCCATATAATAAAACCGCATAATTTATTCGACCGTGACCTTAACCCCTTGAGTACGAGTGACGCCCTCCAAAGTTTACCCCGGCCGCTTCCACACGATTTTTTTTTCAAGTTGGGAATGGCCTCTCGTAGTGAAGGGGTTGAATGAGGCTGTATTTAACCCCCAGTTCGAAAAGTCTGCCTTTAAATTATATCGTCCAGATATGGGTAGAATGTAGTAGCAATAGTAGTAGTAGTAGTAGTAGTAGTAGTAGTAATAGTAGTAGTAGTAGTAGTAATAGTAGTAGGCTAGAGTAGTAATGGTTGTAGTTGTAGGCTAATTGTAGTAATGATAGCAGTAGTAGCAGTAGTAGCAGAACTCAGTGAACTGCAGGCCAACACTTCCCATCTTCCTCAGCCCACCATTCTCATTTTAGGGGCCGCGGGAGGGGGGAGTGAGAGACGTTTGTATAACCTGGCAGCTCCATCACCCGGCCATATCGGTGCCAACACGTGAAGGCGTCCCTCTCTACCACCAAAAGTAACATGAACAGACGATGAAAGACGCAAATACACAGACGCAACTACACAGACGTAACTACACAGACGTCCCCTGCCTCAATATGTTAACCTTTTGATATCTGTGCTTTATAGTGTCTCAGAGAAAGACACTAAAACCTCGACCCTGACATTTCCAGCCTGTAAATGCAAGCTAATTCGCTGTGTGTTGATGCCTGTTTTATTCCCACTAACGACACATGATTTGACTCAGGCGTAAGGGGACGTCTCATGGTGAAGTGGTTGATGATGATTGTGGTGATGGTGATGACGACAACCACAACAACAACAGCAACAACCACAACAACCACAACCACAGTCACAACCACAACAACAACAATAATAATAATAGTAGCAATAAACACACACACACACACACACACACACACACACACACACACACACACACACACACACACACACACACACACTCACACACAACTCACTCTCCCTCTTAACCCCTTGATCAAAATCGCACACCGCCAGCCAGAACAAATATTTAAGTAGCGTGGAGCACTAAGAGGCCAACAAAAAGACGGATAGATAACGTGGTGTTTATGATGCGGATTTTACAGAGCAGAGAGATGACAGATTGGAGGCGATGTGGGTGGTGGCGGAGAGGTGGAGGAGAGAGGAGAGAGAGGGAGGGGAGGAGAGAGAGGGGAGAGAGAGAGGGATGAGAGGGGAGAAGAGGAGAGAGGGAGAGGACAGGAGTGGGGAGAGGGAAGGTTGGGAAAGAAGAAGAGAGAGGAAGGGGAAAGACCAGAGGAAACGGAGAGGAAAGAGGGAAGAGAACGGAAGAGGAGAGAGAGAAGAGAGAGGGAAGATTGGGAGAGAAGAGGGGGAAGGAAGAGACCAGAGGAAAGAGAGAGGAGAGAGGGAAGAGAAGGGAAGAGGAGCGAGAGAAGGGCGAAGAATGAATGAAGAGGAGAAGTAATATAATTTTTCTGACAGGCTGTATTTTTTTCACCTGGAGAGGCTAAAATTTGATCTTGTCCAGCGACCTTGATTTTTAGCTTATTGTTCTGAAAACTCGTACGTTTCATCATGGGCTTCACCGCATTGCATCCACCAAGTTTGGCTAAAATCGGATAAAAACTACTCTTTATCTTAAGGCGGAAGCATTCTCACGGCCACCATGAGAATAGTTCCGGCCACTTGAGAAGATTTTCGGCTGTGCTAAAGCGAATATTTTTTCCCCCCGATTTTAACCAAATTTTGTGGAAGGGTTCACGGGCCTCTGATGACGAAACTCTCTGTGTTTGAGGATAACTGGCCAAAAATTATCGATACAGGTGAAGCTCAGAACAATAAATCCTCCATTGACTTCCTCATTACTGGGGGATTTAACTGAGCTGAATGAAATCGTTTGGAGGCAGCAAGAACACACTAACCTATGCTCGCTTTTCTAACTTTGACCTAGAATTGCCAGCTCCCCATTTTGAATGTTGAGCCGTAACGATAGGTTAAAATAAGAATAGCATGCTAGTCTCACCCCCACCCTCTCTCTCTCTCTCTCTCTCTCTCTCTCTCTCTCTCTCTCTCTCTCTCACACACACACACACACACACACACACACACACACACACACACACACGTAGTATTATCTTATTCTGCCACTGAGCTGCGTGAAATAAGCCATAAAAGAACGACAAATCTGGGCCAAGTTAAGGTGAAGAGGGTGTAGTATGTTGTGGGGGAGGAAAGGGGTTGGGGAGCATTTAGCCTCAACTCAGGTAAGAACACGACCCTCCTCCCTCCCTCTCCCCCTTTCCCTCCTCCCTTTTTCCCTTCCCCTCCCCTCCCCTCCCTCTCCCCATCCCTCCCTCTCCCTACCCTTTTTCCCCTTCCCCTCCTTTTCTCCTTCAGCCCTTCCCTCCTTTTCTCCCTTCCTTTTCCCCCCTCTTCCCCTCTCCTTCCCCTTTCCTTTCCCTTCCCTTCCTTTCCCCCCTCCCTCTCCCTTCTTCCCTTCCCCCCCTTCCTCCTTCCCCTCCCCAACACTCATATCTTGACCTCGACAGGGCAGACACCGCTCCTTGAGGCAACATGCAGGTCACGGGGGTCATCTACGTGGTCCGGAGTATCGTAACATAATAAAATCTCTCCTGGCGGTTTCTTACTGATTGTAGGGCTCAGTCTGCCGGTATGGTCGTGGGTATGGCAGTGGGAGTAGGATGTGGATAAATGATGCAAAGTAGACACTGATAAGGCTGTGTCAGCCGTTCCCTCAACATGCTAGAAATCGCCCAGCGGAATGGAGCAGAAGCGTTATATATGGACAACCCTACGAGATTCTGAGAAGTCAGAGAGAGAGAGAGAGAGAGAGATGCTTTAGTAATATAGATACTGTACATAACAACACAAGCCAACATCATAAAGTGTAGCAGGGCAGGAAGCAAATACTGAGCCATGCAATTGCACTGTGACCCTGAATGATTCTTACCGTTGCCAAATACTGTCCCTTGCAACTGACGTGACCACTTGAAGGGGAAACAGAACACTTGAGGCGGCTCTGTCTGTGTGTGTCTATCTATCTATCTATCTATCTATCCATTTATATAAATGCGTGTGTGTGTGTGTGTGTGTGTGTGTGTGTGTGTGTGTGTGTGTGTGTGTGTGTGTGTGAGGAAGATGTGCTAGAAAGATTCCTAAGAACATATTTTCAGTGAATTTTAGATTCCCTAACATCTCTTCTTTAGCGATTTATTCTGTACATTACGCTGCAGTATCCTCCAGTATGTTATTGATGGAAATTATGTCAGTACTAGAGCGATGTACAATAGGAATGCTGAGGCGCAATGTGGGAAATAAATAGCCGTGAAGCAGGTGTCACGAACCCCTCTACTGTATGCCACTTAGATTACGACCCCATTGACCTCGTACCCCTCCCCTCTCCCTCCCCCTTCCCCCCTCCCCTCTCTCCCTCTCCTCATCTCTCCCCATCCCCCTCCCCCTCCCTCTTCCACCACTCTTTCTCTCCCTCTCCCCTTCTACCCCCATCCTGTAGTTCTCTCTATTTTCTCCCTCTCCCCATCTTTCCTTTTCCCTCTCTCTCCCTGCCTCTCTCTCTCTCTCTCTCTCTCTCTCTCTCCCCCCTCATCTCTCTTCTCCCTCTCTGCTTCTTCACCAATCTTCCTATCTTCCCTTCTCACATCACTCTCTTTCCCCTTTTCTCCTTCCTCCTTTTCCCACCTCTCCACCTCCCCTCTCCCTCTCTTTACCTCTTCTCTCCCCCTCCCTCTCTTTACCTCTTCTCTCCCTCTCCCTCTCCCTTCCCTCTTCCCTCCTCCCTCCCTCTCCCGTGTCGGAATGCCTGGGAAAGAAGTGAGCCGGATCCCAGCAGTAGTTCTTGACCTTCAACTTGATATTCACTCATCCTCAGCCACCTCCACCATTCTCCACACACACCTCTCTCTATCACTCTTACTCTCTCTCTCTCTCTCTCTCTCTCTCTCTCTCTCTATCGCTGTCAGTCTCTCTCTTTACCTCTCTCAGTCTCTCCCTTCACCTCTCTTAGTCTCTCTTTACCTCTCTTACTCTCCTTATCGCTCTTAGTCTCTCTCTTTACCTCTCCTAGTCTCTCTCTTTACTCTCAGTCTCTCTCTTTACCTCTGTTAGTCTCTCTCTTTACCTCTCTTAGTCTCTCTCTCTCTCTCTCTCTCTCTTAGTCTCTCTCTCTCTCTCTCTCAATTTAATATACAGGTCAGACCGTACGTGTGAGGACGGAACACCTCTCCATTAACGAACATGTAAATTCAAATAATCAAAAATTGCTTTAGGTAAATATTCAAACCCCGCTAGACTCACACACGCTAAATTTCCCTTATCATATGCTACGTTTGAAGCATCGTATCGTATCGTTTATAAAGACTCCAACAAGCTTGCATGCGTCGCCTTTGATTACCTAATGGCGGCTCTCCACACCGCTCGATCTCTGGCAGCCCCCCTATTCAGTCCCTTACCCCTGAGGTCACACTCTTTGATCTCGTCCCAGGTCTTGTTTGGTCTGCCTCTCGCAACCCTACCCCCGACGTTCACACTTCTCACCCTCCGCACCCTCCATTCTCCATTCTGTCAACATGCCCGTTTAAAATATATCTATAAAAATATCTGAGAAAGTTCAGTGACCATCAGACGACACTCCAACGACTTCCTGATCGTGACCAAACCAAACAATTTTGGCAAACTGTTTACCGCCTGATCCCACACAGAAGGGACGGGCGCCGGCAATGGGTATACGGTTTAAGTTTTGTCTGTCTGGTAGTGTGCGTTTTTGCTCGCATATCTCGCGAAAAAAGGGGACACCAAGTAATCCTGAATAACAACATCGTAATCATCAACTGTAGGCCTTCCTCGAAAATGAAAAGCTTAGGATTCCATAATTATTTTCTTTTAAGCCCATTAGCCTTAGGGGACTCTCTCTTAGGATACATAAAATAAACTGACCATCACCAAAACGAAATAAAACGAAATGTCTGCTCGGAGGTTAAATATTAGTCAATGTGGCAGTGAAACAAGGCGTGTGGATACCGTAGAGTTTATATTGTTGAGTGTCGTCTTTATTAAAATCATTGTTTCATATCTACTGCCGAACCTTATTAATGCAAAGCCAAAACAAGATAAAAGGCAAAAATGACTAAAGGAAGCCCGCTAAACTTTCCAAATATAGTTAAAAAAGATCCAAAAATCAGGATCGGTTAATATGAAAATCCCTGGACACACTGGAGGTCAAAGTTAGAGGGAGGGACAGATCGTACAAGACAGTGCCAGAGTTGACCAGCTATTTATATGATGGGCTAAGACTACCTGTTAACTGTATGAGGGAACGGGGGGGGGGGTGGATTATGAAGTGTGGAATCATCATCATCTGAGTAAACAAGATCAAGTCAAAGTGAAAGGAGTATAGCATGACGTTCTCAAAGGGTAAATAAAATCCCCTGGCAACGCCAAGAATGAACACAGAATGATGTTATCGTGGTGAATGGGTTGGCTATTCTTCTAAGGCTATAAATATCTACCCCGTCCTTGAGGTGCAGGTGGGGGGACAAAAGATCGCCTTGTATTTCACCTCTTCTGCTTCTCACCTTCCTCTGCTGGCAAATATTCTTAAGCTGTGTTTCTCTGTCTATATGCAATTTTATTTCATATGATGCTCAAGGGAGGGAAGTGACGGACATTCGTTAAGCGTGAAATAGACGCAGTGGAATAATAATAATAATTATAATAATAATAATAACAATAATAATAATAATAATGATAATAATAATAATAATGATGATAATAATAATAATAATAATAATAATAATAATATTAACACTGATAATGATGATGATGGTCATAATCTGGTCTTTTGTTTCTCAAACGCACTCTTCCTAAGGAATTCACTTACGCTCGATACACATACACCTCCACAAACACAGTACGAGAAATGTGACAACAATCATTTACATATATAATGTATGTACAGTATATAACATATACACACAATAAAAATTTTGTTCCTGGTTCCCATTAAAAACCTTTCCGAGTTTAGAGATTACTAAAGTTTCAAAGATGAGTCGGGGGAAATCCTGATAGACCCTTTTCGAGGTATGCGAGATTACATAAAACTGTATATATTTTTTGGGGTGGGTGGGTGGGGGCACTGCTAAAAAATATGCTAAAATAAAGTAATAAACTATGAATTACAATAGTGTTACAAAAGTGAGGGATATCTTCCGGCAGTTCCCCAGCCCCCACCCTCCGGCGTGTGTGAAGAAGGCGCCACAAACACAAGAAGGCGGCGGCGGCGGCAGCGAGGCAGGCAGGGCGGTCACGTCACCCCGCCAGGCACAGACACGCCTCTGTCAGAGAGGGGCGGGGCCTTATGACCAGGAATCCTATTTATAAACTTTCCTCGGCAATAACATAGTAAAGGATTGTTTGTTCATGCTTTTATCTCCACTCAGAGGGATGACAAAAACAAATTTAATGTCAGTGTAAATGTGGAATATACGAGAAAACAAAACAATTCCGGACAATAACTAGCGATGCCTAAACCTGTAGTTATTGTGATCGGTTTCAGTGTATGCATGTATGTACGTATGTATGTATGTATGTATGTATGTATGTTAGTGAATGATAGTCTGGTCCGATTTTGATCAAAACTGGCAGATTTCGGCCTTGGTGGGTCTGGTAAAATGATATTCGATTTTGGTTCAGATCAGCCAAAAGCGAAGATCACCAACCAAAATCAAAGTTCAGGGTGTAGAAAGTAGTTCTCGATTTCCCAATTTTCTTTTTTAATCAGAGTTTTCACATGAATTTTGTATGGGGATGGTAAGAAAACGATTCGGTATTGGTGCAGCTTAATCCTAGGTCAAGGTCAAGGTTCAGGCGCGGAGTCCCTGCTTTCTAAACACCGTCACCAGTTAACTGTTGTGGAGACCTGCTCATCGTAAGAAATTAGATAAGGTCGTTTATGAATACAACCCCAGAACCACTACTATCATCACGGCACCAGCACACCCCGGGGGACCACTAGCCATTGCTGAGATGTGGCCGTGCATAGTAACGAGCTGGTAGTGGCCGTGCTGGGTTACGTAGTCGCTCGTACTGAAGGCCCAGCAGCAGTCCACATAAAGGATCGAAAAACTTACTGGTCTCGCGATGTATGAGCCTCGTGTGTAGGCTCTGAACCCCAGCCGTGGCGGATGTTCAAGGTGGATGATGATACTATATCCTTTTTATGCGTCTGGGCATGTTCGCACCCTGCTGGACTTATGGATAACATAGAGAGACTTAGACACACACAGACATAGCCATTACAGCACCGATTTTTCTTTCATCATCCGAACTACATCGGTATGGGAAAGGATTAAATATTGGCTATCAGTCTCCTTTAAAATATGTCTACACACACACACACACACACACACACACACACACACACACACACACACACACACACACACACACACATACACAGTTGTTGTTAGTTTTAAGTGCAATTATACGCAGATTGTCCACTTTGTCCATTGTGCTGGGTGTGAAGGCAGGCTGCAGGAGGAAGGGTGGTAACTGCGCAAGGCTACACAGCACGTGGATATTGCGCAGCGCTGGCTAGTGTCAAAGTGCACACTCCATAGCATGGTGCCTGCGAAAAATACGGGATAACACACACACACACACACACACACACACACACACACACACACACACACACACACACACACACACACAATTCTGCTAAATGGTAACAACCTCATGTGATATTGGCCGGGTGGTATATGAGAGAGAGAGAGAGAGAGAGGGAGAGGGACCTTTCCGTCACGTGATCCGAACTAGCATGATAGAGCACGAACACACACACACACACACACACACACACACACACACACACACACACACACACACACACACACACACACACACACACACACACATTCTTTCACCTCGTTCTCCCCTTCCTCAATTGCAACAGTTAATTTTGCTTCCATACACTCCTTTCGTCAACCCTACCTGCATTCCACATAATCCAAACGACTTCAGTATTCTAGAGCGTTTAGACATTGCCGCTGAGAACCCTTCCACTAAAAAAAATACCTCTCAAACGATGAATAATATTGTCTGGAAATAGTGAGAGAAAGATTAATACTCCTCACACTGAAGAACTACTACATACATCTCTTAACATTGCCCATTAAATCTGTCTCCATCCGCTTTGCCTATTCCCGTTGCTTATACGTGTTCGGTAAGGTCCCAGAGGAAAGATTTAGCATAAACCCTACCAGCTGTTTCCTGTGTGTACGTAAACATTCCTTTTGACTTAAACATTCCTCTCGATTATGCTTTTATACACAAACAGTCTCATTCATACATTCATATCCTTCACCCACTTTTTTTTTTTCTCTTTCTTCCGTTAACACACCAGGCAGCTGTGGTTTAGAAACGGGATTTTTTTTTTTTTATCACGTTTCCTGCAGATAAGTCATGTACACTGTTTTTTCTTAACGTGTGTGTGTGTGTGTATGTGTGTGTGTGTGTGTGTGTGTGTGTAAAACAAGGAACCCAGGGCTAGGAGGCTGCAAAACTCTCCCGCCCAAGGAAAACTGAATAAGGTAAAGTCGAGTTCATTCTCAGTTCTTTTCGAGATGCCTGGATATACCGTGTTTTAAATGAGGGGTCATCGTCGGAACTTTGATGTGGTGTGGTGTTGTGTGGTGTGGTGTGGAGTGGTGTGTGGTGTGGAGTGATATGGTGTGGGTAAGGGTGTGGAGAGGTGTTGCTATGGTGTGGGTATGGACGTAAACAAAGACTATGATAGATGAATGATGATGGAGCGGGTGATCTGAGACAGGGATACTTCCTGCCCTGCCCTCCACACACTGTTTATTTACCGGCCTGAGAGACCACCAGACGCCATACCACACCAAGGCACACTGCACCACACCTTATCACACCACCGCACCTTGCCACACCACACCACACCACACCGTACCACACTCCCACTCTCACCACACCCTCTCTCTCAACTACTTCCAGGGAAGAGGGGTCAATGCCTTTACGCAGACAACGCATCTCGTGAGTCTGAGGACTCTGGCAATGTGATGGACGATCACGTAATGTTAAATGCGTTACTGCTGAGGGAGAGGGGTGCTTTCACGTGGAGGCACCGATATAACCATGTGGATCCACTGCCTGGTTAGTCCAACATCCCACAGTTCCACTTCCCATCGCCTGAAGGAAGGGTGGTGACTGCAGAAGGAGGGCAACTTCAACCTGTATTTCACGAGCTTCACATTTCCGACGAACCAGGGGCCACAACAACTACCACTGTTGAACTGTTTTTTAGCCTGTTATTTTGGATTTTTTTTTTCTTTCCTTTCTCATCAGTCAGCCGTTGATGAGATTTTTTTTTTTTTTAATTATAAGTATGTACATAGAGAGATACATTCATAGATAAAATTTTACTCTATCTCAATAGGTACGCCGTCGATGTTGCTGATAATGCTAATCTGAAAGCGATCCCCTTCAGTCCATTAGCGTGGTGGTGTTGCTGCCTAGGGGTTAAAAGGGCAAGGACAGGCAGGGACAGGAGAGGAGAGAAAGAAGACAGAAAGGGAGAAGCAAAGGAGAGGCAGAGGAGTGGAGAGGTATTCGTAGAGGAAAGGAAAGACGGAGCCAAGAGGGAGAGGAGGGAAATTACGGGGAGAAAAGGAGAGCAGGAGGGAGAGGAAAGGAGAGGCATGGAGAGTGAGAAGACAAGCAGAGAAGAGGACTGAAGAGAGGAGAGGAGAGAGTGAAGAAGAAACACAGAGGAGAGGCTGAGAGGTGAAAGGAAAGGAATGAGGCGGAGAAGAGAGGAGGGGAGGGAAGAAGAGAGGAGGAGAGGGGAGGGGAAGAGAAAGGGATGGAGGGTGAGAGGCGGGGAACGGAAGAATACCCTCTACAATGACGGAGTGTGTTTGCTCTACCAACACTGTGATAATGATGACTGTGATTGCTACGGTGCTGGTATGGGCTGATGGTGATGATGATAGTGATAAACAGTGGAGAGGGATGGATGGGCTCAGGTTACCACAGGGACAGTCAGTGCTATTAAGAAGAACAGGGAGCATTTATCACAATACTCTCAGGCCTTCATACAAGCGGCCAAGACTCACGAAGAAGCTTGCGATAATTTTTCAGTCGTAACTCCAGTTTCTCTTTCCTCTCTCTCTCTCTCTCTCTCTCTCTCCTCTCCTCTCCTCTCCTATCTGCAATACGGCTCAGAACATCGCAACAGCAACAGCATACACGTGTTCGGCCCCAGCTTATGACTCGGCATGGGGGGGAAGCTTTTATGAGCCTCCCAGTGTTCTTATTGAGCACTTGAAGCCCAATGAAATAGTTTTAGTCGTTCGTTTATTTGTCATCCATATCTGTTTATCTATCTATCTATCTATCTATCTATCTGTCTATATATCCGTGTCTGTCCGTCTGTCTGTCTGTCTGTCTGTCTGTCTATCTATCTATCTATTTATCTATCTATCTACAATCTATCTATCTATTTATCTATGTAGTTAGCAATCCATCTACTTACCTACCAACCTATTTATCTATCTATCTATCTATTGCTGTAACTATATCTTTTATTCAGGTTTATAGAGCACCCTGTTAGTAAAGGGATTAACTACGATGACGAATTTCTCTATTTCATTCTTGCTATTTTCAGTTTAATGGAGGCTCTATCTAACCCCTCCAGTTTGAAAAAGTTTCCCCTGATCTGAAAATCGTCTGGGAAGTGCAAAAAGAAAATGGAAAAATACGTGTCATGGGCTTGAATAGGTTTATAAAGGCAAAAACTGACCCCTCCAATTCGACGTCTCATTCGAAAAGTCGCTCCAGAAATGAATATAATTTTTCGAGAGTTAACTGGATTCTAATATTTAAATGTGTCATCGGTAGGAAGGGGTTTGGAGTGTTGTTGAGTATAGCTGCGTCAAAGAATACACCAAGGAGCATCGCGAGTGTATGGGAGAATCTTGGAGTGTTCCTATCTTCAGCAGGCTGGCTATCAGCGTGGTTCTGACATTCTGTTTCCCTATCACTGCCAGGATGAGTGTTCCGACATGCCGAACAGGAAATCACAGCAACGTAAACGGATTCATCTAAAAAAATATCTCCTGTGACCTTACTGTAACTCAGCCATTGATGCCCAGATTGGTTTTAAAAAATGCGGTTTCGAACTTACCAACGAATTTAACTTTTTTTTTTTTTTTTTACATGCATGCATTACTTAGTGTTTCATTAACTCATTTATTGAAATCCCACATTTAACATGCTCCTCCGATTGACAATGCGATGTTTACTTCCGCAAAGGAAGGTGTGCGTGTGAGGGGGAGGGCACGCAGGTTACTGTACCTTGTCTGAAAGGCCACAGAACAGAAAATGTTGGAAAACACTGGTCTAGGAGCATTACTGGGCATCTATAAGGATCGTGGAGCGTCTAGGAGCACCCCAGAGTGTTTACGAGTATCATGAAGCGCTAGCAGCATCTCGGAGAGTGACTTTTCTTTCACAGGCGGCCACCTGAGCCGTGTGCGGGTGATGGATGGGGCGGCGGGGTGCTTGGCTCTGACGTGCTAAAATAAAGAGAGATACGTGAGACAGACACCGATACTCCTCTCTACGCCACACCGTTCCTAGCGCATCTTCCTAAGCGATTTACTTAGCAAACAGCACCTCTCTCTTCCCTGGTATATGTTATTTACGCCATTTTCTTTTCACAGTACAGCTGCCAGTCCACGTGAGCCGTGTAAAACCAAATCCAAACAGTCAGTGTTATGGCTGTCTAAGAGGCACGATT
This sequence comes from Coenobita brevimanus, assembly GCF_032717465.1. Lineage (NCBI taxonomy): Eukaryota > Metazoa > Arthropoda > Malacostraca > Decapoda > Coenobitidae > Coenobita > Coenobita brevimanus. The sequence goes on from NC_137037.1 coordinate 48,735,560, forward strand.
ATAAGCCCCTCCTCCCTGGCGATTTGTTTTGCGTAGGAAGCCTGTTTTGTGTGTCAACTGTGTCTTTTTACTAGCGAAATGTATTGCGCATATAACATAGAAGAGAATATTAATACCGTCACGCGTGTGGATATAAACAGTTACGAAGATGAAAACCCTTCCAAGGATAAGGTACTAAACTCATTTTTTTCTTTTTTTTTTTTTTTTACTTTTTCAATGCCCAGACTTTCGTTCTTTGTAGTTTGTTTCTCGTACAGTGGCAGAAAAAGACAATGCAACGGTTCCTTGTTCTTTCCACAAAGCTACTTCGTGGTTAGCATCATATTCTAGCGTTACAATTCAGCATTCAAGATGGAGAGATGGCAATTTTAGGCCAAGTAAAACTGAAACTAGTATAGTTTATTTACGTATACGTTCTATCTTGACCGAAGAGTCGTGAGTTCGCGCCGCGCCCTGGTAAGCTGCCATGCAGGGAGAGGTAGCGCTCTCCTGTCACCTGGCTGGTTGCAGCAGCCGTGGCTCAATGGGTTTGAGCGCTCTCACCGAAGGGTCGGAGGTTCGAGTCCACCAAAGTGCCATTGGTAGACATCAGGAAGGGTATCCGGTCATAAAGTGCTACACGCCCCCCAAAAAAAACAAAAGTCCTCTACTTAAGGGCAACGCCTTAGTCCTTATCGAAGAAAAGTGGACACGGCATAAAACTTAAAAGAAAAATAATAATAATGAAATGTTGGGTGCCAAATACATCGCTAAGGAAGAGGCGCTGTGGAAACCTCCTAGGCCGACAGCAGTACGGTTCATGCGGTAAAACCTAGGGAGCCTCCACGCCCTTTTTTACGCTGGTCGGAGAGAGATGGAGGTGAGACTGTGGCGTTCGTTTAATTTGATCCTGTCTGGCAGATGGCGTTGTCATAGTTTACCCTCACTGCTAAGATGGTATAACTCATTGCATATTAATTTCGCCTGTGTTCTGCTTTTATTATTTTTATTTCCCTGCTTTATCTCCTCGTGTTCAATATCTCTCAAGATAGGTTCTGTGTTGCCCGAAACGTTGGAGGAAATAAAGGATTCAAGCTCCAGCCTGTGTCTCTCTCCCATCCAACATTTCCACTTGTCGCAATGGATCATCTACTTGTTTATTTATCTATTTATTTATCTTTCTCTTCATTTATATTGGCACGCACAGTTGAGGACAATATTGCTTTATTTTACTGTCGAATAATTACGACACTCGTGCGGAATACAGGATGGACCATACATAGCGCTCCTCTTCCACGCCACTGGCGATTTCTTGTGTCAGACGGTTTAATCAGTGTTATCAGTGTCTATCCTGCATCATTTATTTATTCCATGATCCCACTGCCACATTCATCCCCACACCAGCAGACTGATCCGTCCTTGCAACACATAAACTACTGTCAGGTGTGTTTCACTATCTCTTGGAGGTGACAGTGATACGGTATTGAGGGGCAGTAACATTGAAAGTGACAGTGAGGGTGACGGGATGTGGAAGAGTAGTGACAGTGAGAGTGACAGGATGTGGAAGAGTACAGTGACAGTGAGAGTGACAGGATGTGGAAGAGTACAGTGACAGTGAGAGTGACAGGGTGTGGAAGGTAATGACGATGAGAGGGTGTAGAAGGGTAGTGACAATAACAGTGACAGGGTGAGGGGGACTATGATAGTGACAGTGACAGTGACAGGGTATGTGCAGGGGCGGTGACGTCACGGCCCACTCCCCAGGGTAAATGTGAGTGGAATTAAGTCTATTTGTTCCATTTGCATACACACACAGAGTGGCATAAAAAGGCGCTCCATCCCAGACACTGCAATTGTCATCCACCACACCACCGCACCACCACACCACACCTAAGTACAGGATAGTGTCCATTCAACCTTCTACAGTAAAGTTTTTCCCCTTAAGAGACATCAGAGCAAAATATTGGGTGTCATTCTATACCAGTACATTTTTAAGAACTGAGGTAGCGACTGGAATGTGGGACTACGTAGGAAACCATGAGGCGCCTGCTGGGAAGGTTTAAACGTGGTCGAAACAAGTACCGAGAACTCTAAAGGACTCCACACACACTATGAATGACGCGTTCGGCTGCCTGCACAAACCGGCCTGTTCAGACAAAACTTGAGTGTGGGTGGGTGTGACTGAGCGTGTATGGACATCCCAACGCCCATATCCCTTCCAATTAAGTCTGCATATGACACACTGATCTTCTCTCCTGCAGTATTTATTTAATTTATGTCGACATTAAAACGTCAAAATTAATAGACAAGAGGCTAGGGTGGTGTTGTACGCAAAATTTACCGTCAAGAATGTGTTAGACAGACACGTAACCCCAAGAGAAACGACAGGAGCAATATTCTCCAGTTAGCTGATCTGTGTTTACTTGATTGCAAAGATAGCGATTCAAACGACTACTGTCCAATTAAAGAAGTACCGACATCTGTCTTTTGAAATGGAAAGAGAAACGGAAAGTTCAGTTATATTACTTGGTGGAGAAGGCAGAGGAGAGGCATGAAATACTGTAGAATTGTTTCCAGGAAGACTGTGGGAGGGTGGGGAATGAGGCATGATTTAGCTTGTTTGTTTCCATGTGAAGAAGATCCGACACCTCTTACAGATATTTTTATGACCATGCGTAGTCATACTGGAAGGCTTTTTTGACCAGTAACCAAGGAGACCCATTTCTACCCCATCACTACGGTTCATCGAAGTTCATGCAAACACGTCTTAGTTTTCAGATTATGGGTGACACCGTTCCAAAAGAAAAAAGAAGGCTATTGTAAGTAAAAATCACGTTCCCTTGGCCCGTCACATTGAGAACAAGGCCTGGATGCTTCACATATAAGACCATTTGTGTATTCAGACGTAAACTGCATTGTGTTACGTAGAATTAAAATGAGATCCACGAAACGAAATATGACCGAGAAAATCCAGACCAATTTTTTTTCTTTCTCAGGACAAGGTTGTGAGGGTGTAGCATGTCCTCTCAGACACATAAAACACGGAGCTACAGAGGCTCAGGGTTGGCGGGTGTGTGTGGGGTGGGTGGGCGGGAGGAGGGTGTGTGTGTGTGTGTGTGAGGTGGGGTGTGGGTGTTTGTGGGGGCGTGTTGGGGTGGGTGGGGTGTGTGTGTGTAAACGTTAAGTTAATGACCATTGCGTAAGTCAGTAATCACCTCCCTTTACCCTCAGCCGCTCCAATCTTCCTAAGCCTGCCATTCTCTAGACTTCTCAACATCAACATTTTTCTGTCCATTACCCCACTTTCCACGTCTATCCTGACCCATTACCTCACATGGTCAGTATTTCTATAACATGGCTAAATTTCTGGGAGGTACTGTTAGCCAAATTTAATGCTAGAATCACAAAGTAGATAGGAAATTGTTGGATCATATTAGACTATTTTTTTTGTTTTTGTTTATAGTGGACAGAATCGGGCACTTCCACAGCCTGAAATATTAAGTCGAGGTTGTATGAAATTCGATAAGCTTTAGTTATGAGGTTAGAATGAGTCTCCTTGGTTACTTGTCAAAATCACCCCTCCAGTCTGACTACACTTGGCCATCATCCACGTTGGCAGGGGTTAGAGATCTTTGTCAGGTTAGGGTAAACCGGCGATAGTAAGGATTATAGATGAAGAAGTTGACGAGGAAGAAGAAGAAGAAGAAGTAGAAGAAGACGAAGACGACGACGACGACGAGAACGACGAAGAAAATGCTATGAAAGAAGTTGAGGCTCACCCCCCCCCTCTCTCTCTCTCTCTCTCTCTCTCTCTCCGTAGCGGGATACTGATAGTCTACCCCACCGCCCAGCACTTATGTCACAAGCAAAACTGCCTTGTACACTCAAAGAAACAACTCTCTTCCCCGTTCCGCGTGAAGAAAATTTACAACTGACGAAATACAGTGAAAACCCCCTTCTCAACCAGTGCGTGTTTCAGCTACGGGTACTTCGATTTTTCCCCAATGTTTTCGTCACACTTTGGGAATCCGAATGACTCCATCTGTACCTCCACGCAACAGGGAGGGGGCAGAATTTACCTGGGGCTTGCTTTATCCTCTGATTCATGTCCCTCCCCCCAATTAAGGACCCTTGTTTCAGTTTTCTCCCCCTGTTCACTGTAACTAGATGAACCTGGGGCTTCAACAAGGGGCCATTTTCTAAGAGGCTGTGGAAAACTCGCAACACCTGCTCGTTAGCGATTTACTCTGCATATCACATTTTAACAACCTCTTTCATGTTACTGATTCAAGCTATGTGGATATCAAAGAAAATGTTAAGGTGCAATATGCAGAATAAATCGCTCATTATGAGATGTTACGAGGCCTCCTGTGTCACCCAAAACACGGTCCATGGCCCCAGGGATGTAGGTCGCCCTTGTGATTAGATCAGACTCTTGCAAATAACATGTCCCGCCTGACGTGCCTAAAAATTTATTGTGGCAGATGGAGGCGATGAGATGCAGAGTAAAAACGAAAGAAAAAGATAAGAACATAGAATAAAGACAAAAAAAGGAGTAAAATGGGGGAAAAAGAAAAGAAAAAATATATAGGATGAAAGAACTATTGGAAAACGAAAAAGAAATGGAAACAGAATAGAGAAAAAAGAATAAGGAGAGGAAAAAAGAAAAGAAAAAATGTACATGGTGGACACTTCTGCAGTCTCAAAAACGAGGACGGTTTAAGTCGTATTTTACGGACATTTCGTAACAGTTCTTCCTTAGCGATTAATCCTGCACTCTATACTCTCTTGCATGGTACTGATACAACTTATGTCAGCATTAAATCCACGTAAAAACATGTGGTAGAATGTTAAGCGTAATTTGCAAAGTAAATCGCTAGGGTAGAGGTGATAGGAAGGCTTCTGTCCCTACTCATCAACGTCTCCTCTCCCCACAGCACACCACTGTCCCTTACGCACTCTGGGACGTAGTATATCCACCTGGTTTTTCATTCTCTCTTCTTTCCATCCATATCATCTCCTACGCTTCACCAAATTTATCACTCCTCTTTTGTTTTACTTTAGTACGCTTAGTATAAGCTGGTCTTTATATTCAAGAAATGACCTATTTTATTACCTCTGCGTCCTTCTATAAATATTATCTCCCTCTCCATCCATTCATCTGTCTGTCTGTCTATCTAGAGAGATTTTTTTTTTTCGACACAACCTTGAATAAAAGAGCAGGATCATAATATTTAAAATCTACTATAAGTAAATATTATATGCTGTATTATGTGAAAATCATCATCATTATCGTCACCGTTATTATTATTATTATTATTATTATTATTATTACTACTACTACTATTACTACTACTACTACTGCTACTAATACCCTACTACTACTACTATTACTACTACTACTGCTACTACTACCACCACCACTATTACTAATAATAATATCACTGCTGCTACTATTATTATCATTATCTTATTATTATTATCCCTGTCCTACATTATCCTGCGTAGCCAAGGTCGCTTAAACTCAAAACCGCAGAAAAACTTGGTGTGTGAGAGTGTTGGTTGAGGCGGAGGGCGGGGCTGGAGTGTTTAAGATGATGGAGAGCAAACACGAGAGAGAGAGAGAGAGAGAGAGAGAGAGAGAGAGAGGGGGGGGGGGACTCGGAAGAAAGAGGTCTGTTGCTGTTTGCTTTCTTTTAATCTCCTTTGTAAATAAATCGCCATGGAAGAGGTGACAGCAAACCAAAGCAAGTTCATGAAAATCCAGTAAGTACATGTAGTAGTGGTAATAGTATTAGTAGTCGTAATGGTAGTAGCAGCTGCATCAGGAGTTGTAGCAGTAGTGGTAATAGTAGCAGTAACAGCAGCAGCAGCAGCAGTAGTAGTAGTAGTAGTAAAAGCAGTAGCAATAGTTGCATCCCGAAGCTCATCTGAGCGCAAACCCAGTGGACTGCAGGCTGAAATTACCTCTCTCCTGCCGCCCACCATTTTCCTTGTTGGGGAATGGGAAATGAAATGAGAGACGTTTTAATAGGCAGGCAGTGGAGCCATCCAGCTATATCAGCGCCACCATCTGAAGGCGTTCCTCTTCAGAGCCGAGAATTAATTAGGAAGAGGCCATAGAAGAGGGCATTAATAGCTGAGGAAGAAGTGCTAAGAACCCAACACTAATCCCGGAAGAATTTGGCCCAAGGAACGTAGAATTGAGGACAGAGTAGAAGGCTTGCGAGAAGGGAGCGAGGCGTGAAGACTGAGGGCAGCTGCTGGAGGATAAGTAAATGAGTGGGGGTGTTAGATGAATTACAAGAATCAGCCACACACGCCCTACCCACTCATCCGTGAACACTAACTCATTCCACATCCTCTGCCCATGACCCGTTCTCTTTATCTTCTTTTTCTCCTCTTTATCTCTCTCTCTCTCTCTCTCTCTCTCTCTCTCTCTCTCTCTCTCCTTCCGCCAGAGCTCCATTTCCTTTTTAGTTCACTCAGTGTGCCCTATTTCGTCTTGCGTTCACCGTCTCTCCTACTCATTCATTTTTTCCCAACACCACATTTTTTTAGTTCACACTGCTGCTACTGCTGCTAGTACTACTATTATTACCACTACTACCACGACAAGTATTATTATTATTATTATTATTATTATTTATTATTATTATTAGTGTTGTTCTTGTTGTTGTTATTATTACTATTTTTATTAATATTATTATTTTCACTATTATCTGGAATGGTTCAGACATGATCCTACCTTCATTTTTGGTCTACCTACCTCCTCCTCTCTCTCTCTCTCTCTCTCTCTCTTTTCTTTTTTTTTCACCACTTGCGCCCCCATTCCGTCCACTATCCTCCACTACCTCATGTCTAGCCAACTAAACCGGCCCGCCCCCTCGTGAAGGATCATCACCCTCACCCTGCCACGCCGTCTCCTTGGTTTCTAGATCAGCGTTATTATGTCTGGCCTTAACCTAACCTCAGATGACCCCACTGAACTTTAAGTGACCTAACTCAACCCAACCTAGCCAAATCTAACCTCACTCAACCTAACAAAACCCTTCCTAACTTAACGCATTCTACCATTACCTGACCTAACTCAACCCCACCTAGCTAACCTAACTAAACTCAACTCAATGTAACTTAATTTAACTTCACCTAACCTAACCCAACCCAGCCAACCCAAACCACCCTGTATAACCATGTCAGTTCCTTCCTCACATTACGAAAGGTCCTGTGTTGGAGAGGGACTCCTTCTTGTGGTGCACTGATATAACCATGCGGCCCCACTGCATGGTTATATAAACGTCCCTCAGCTACTTTCCCAGCCTTCAAAAGGGGAATGGTGAACTACAGGATGAGGGCAACTTCAGCCAGCAGCCCACCAGGTTCACTTTTCAGTTGAGCTTGGGGTTCGAAGTATTATACTCTTTTTGCACTAGCTTTGCATAAAACTACCATCTCTCCACTTCGAATGCTGAGTTGTAGCAATAGATTATCATTAGAATATGATGTTAGTCACGAAGATGTGCTGTGGAAATGATGTAGAGCCATAGTATTGTTTTATTATGCCAGAGAGGTTTGTGATGTAGCTGCAAAAGGATGAAAATTTGGGCCAGGTTAGAGTAAAAGCAGTGTAGTACAGGTCCGCAGAGAGGAATAGTTGCGATGGTATTCTTTACACCTCCGCTCTTTACCCAAACAAGGATAAGGTGACGGGCAGGAGGGGGACCCTGGCAAGGAAATACCCCATCCCATGCCGCACCTAAGCCTCCCAACACTTTCTCAGAATACCCTAGGGTCTAAATCTGGCTCACTTCAGGGTACACATTTCAAGTGGAGCCACTCATTTTTTTTTTTTACCTTCCCTTCCTGGCAACCTCTCCTGCAGGACACCCTTCAGCCTGATTACCCCACTTCTCTTGGAGACTCCATATCTCAAACCCCTCAACCTCACCACCCCACATCCCTTCGAGGCACACACAGCACCTCCCTTTCATGTTCAACCAACCTGCCTTGTAGGTCGGTTGAACATGGCCCATGGAAAGTATTTATACGGGATCGTAACCAATTTACAGAATAGGCAAGTCTTTTGTAGTTATCCATTATTACAGAGTGTTTTGTTTTTCGTATATAATTACCACCGCCGACGAAGTTGGACGGAGATTATGTATTCACCCGTGTCTGCTTGTCTGCTTGTGTGCAAATTATCTCACAAAGTTGTTATTGGATTTCAATTAAATCTGGTGGGCTGTGGGTCAAGGAGGAGTTGATTAGAATTTGAAGTGGATCCGGATCAGGTGCAGGAATAAACCATAAATTTTATTTGCGTTGGCGGAGGTGTGCGCTCTCTGGGTGCTTTGCAGTTTCTTCAGTATTCACTCTGATTTGACTGAGAAGTGTATGGCAGGTGAATGAGTGAAGACAACCGTGCACACAAGCAAAATCATACAAAACATCAGCTTCGTAGAGTTAATAAGCATGGCCCCTGGAATGTGGCAATAGATAGACAGATGGATAAGTGAACATCTGACTATGTAGTTATTCCAGGAAGGTCATTTGCTAGCTGGAAAAAAAAAAATGTACTAATCAATGCTTAAAACCACATCTTGTAAACCCCCTCCTAAAATAAAACTTGAGCTGTTCCCATTACCAAATTAGGTTAACGGTGTTGTTATTGTCTCTGCTTAATATACTGTGTGTTTGGAGTCCATAGCAGAGTTAATTGGTCTTTTGGAAGTTATATGCAGACGTACACAAGATAATGATGAGGATGTGGAGAATGAGGAGGAGTGGGAAAAAAAGTCATCATAATCATCATCATCCTGACCCTTCTCCCACTCGTCATCATCATCATCATGACTTTCTCCCACTCATTATCATCATCATCATCATCATCATCATCATCATCATCATCATCTTGACCTTTCTCCCACTCATCATCATCATCATCATCATCATCATTATTCTGACCTCTTTTTCCCATTCCTCCTCCCCTCCTCCTCCTTCTTCTCCTCCTCCTCCTCCTCCTCCTCATCATCATCATCATCATCATATTCATAACCTCTTTCCCCACCAAAAGATGGGTGAGAAAATGCACTAAGGGTTAATAAATCATCTTATATCCAACACACATATATTCACAAAAATTATACAAAAAGCACAAGGAGGAGAAGAGTTACCGAGACTTTTTTTTTTTTTTTTTTTTTAGAGAGAGAGAGAGAGAGAGAGAGAGAGAGAGAGAGAGAGAGAGAGAGAGAGGCCAATCCCTAAGGTAAACAAATTCGTCTGGCGGTAGCACTACTAAAGTCTAAATTCTTGCGGTTTAGAAAGCTCCCTAGCACCTCCTCCTTAGTGATTTATTTGTGGTTACGGCCTGTTAATATCAATGTGTATGTTATTTTTGCTGGATATGGTGGGATTTGAGTGATTTAAATGACACGGAAGAGGATAGCAAGGAGTAATAAGCAAAATAAATCACTTAGGAAGAGGGGTTGTGGAGCTTTCTTACCTGAAGAGAATACGGGCCTCAGATTGTTAATATTTCCCCTCAATTTCAAAGGATTCATTGTAGTCCATTTCACAAAATCTCAGAACAAGGTGAGCTTATGGGTCCTATTCAGAGTGGCTTTGGAGATTTCGTAACACCTCTTCCTTAGCCACTTATTCAGCATATTACACCTCAGTATCCTCTTCCATGTTATTAATGCAGTGTTGATATTAAAATGATGTACGTTAAGTAACATACAAGAAAGTGTCAAGGTGGTGTTGTTATTGTTGCTGGTGGTGGTGGTGGTGGTGGTGGTGGCGTTGTTGCTGCAGCCACAGGTTCATTTCTCTGTGGACCCAGTGGACCCCAGGTATCGGCGACGCTAACTGGTCACTCCCACGTGTTGTTTGCTGTGGTTATGTTGAAGGACTGTCTGTGGTGGTTCTTGAAGGATGCTGTTTGGATGAAGATTTGTGATGGTGTAATATGGTAAATAAATCGCTAAAGGAAGATGTACAACGGAAGCTCCTATTCCAACTAGAATGCGGTTCTATTTCTCAAACACGGCCATGGCAATGAACTCGCACATCTTCTTGTATTGGTTGAAGAGTTGCCTGTAGCCAGCGTTGCCCTGCTCCAGCCGCCTCCCTACGTTGTACACGCCTCTCCTCATCCTCGACGCTCCTTCCAACCCACCTGAATCCACGAAGGTCATCGATTCACCTTCCACATTCCTTGTTTTTGCCTCAAGAGTTTCTCCTTTGGTCGATATTTCTGGGAAGTGGTTGATTAAACTGTATCCTCTGCTTCCCTCAAGCTGATCTTTTCTCTCCTTTACGTCCCTTCTGCGCCTCCTGCTGAACACTCCACAGGCTTCGTTGCCCTTCAGCTGTCTCCTGACAATGTGGTGACCGGCTGGGCTTTGCTTCAGAGTCTCCAGCCCACCTAGTCTGTCCACAGCCCTCCTCAGCCGCTCCAGCCGACCCACAGACGCCTTTTCGCTTCCTGACACTAATGGAGAGCTTAGAATAGACTCGTATGCCGAGGTTAGGTCAGGACCAGGGGTGTTAGGAAGATCAGGGCTGGATGTGGCTAGGCTGGTGGATAGGCTAGGTGTGGGTGGAGAATGGGAGATGGATGGGTTAGATGTGGATGGGGAATATGAGGTGGATGGAGCAGGTGTGGATGATGATTGGGAGATGGATAGGTCAACTGTAGATGGGGAATAAGAGGTGGCTGACCCAGATGTGGATGCTGAAAGGGGGATAGATGGATCAGTTGTGGATGAGGAGTGAAAGGTGAATTGGACGGGTGTGGATGAAAAACGAGCGGTGGATGAATCAGAGTCGGGTGGAGTGTGAGGAGTGGGTGTTTCAGAAATGTGTGGAGTGTGAGAAGTTTGTGTTCCTAAGATGGAAGGAGTGTGAGAGATGGGAGACTCAGTGCCTGGGTGGGAGTGCGAGACAGGCAAGGTGGCAGACATCTGCGAGAAACTTGAACTGGGTGGTTCGAGGTCCATTTTCTGCAACATCGATCTCCCAGCGGCATCTTTAACGTTTCTTATCTCCTCATCTTTCTCTCCACCTCCTTCGGTCTCGCCAGCATCCCACTCTTCCTCAAAGCCGCCACTCTCCACCAGGGCATCGTATTGTTGCAGCAATTGCCTCACCTCCTCGCTGGTGATTTCAGTGCTGGCTTGTGGATCGTCAGCTAATAGTGTTGTGTTAACGTTTCCATATGTGACAGTCGGCCTCAGGGTAGTTCCAGGTCCCAGCATTGCATAATTGTTTTGTTTATCGTTATCTTTAGTATATTTATCACTTTCGGTATCATTATCAGAAGTCTCGTGGTCCAGAGGTATGATTTCCTTCGGTACATCGTGCCAGGCTTGAGTTTGGCCGTCCAGCTTGAGGAGTTGTTCGTCGCTGAGGACAATGACTGTCTCCTGTCGCGGGACGTAGCCTTCGTCAGGCACCACGAAGGGCATGTGATGGTCTGATCCTGTGGGTGGGGATGCAAAAAGCAAGTCTTCATTGTTGCCCTCAGTGGCATTTTTATAACTTTCTTCTTCAGTTCTGCCAATTTCTTCGCTAGAATTCCCGCTGTAATCTCCCTCTTTACTAGTTTTCTCTGTATCGAATGCGCTTGAACTCTCTCTGCCATTTTCATTCTCTTTGCTGTCATCAGTCTTCGTATAGTTTTTATTACTGAGAGGCAAATTATCATTCTCTGTGCTGCAGTTTTCATCGTTTCTTTCACTATCATTAATATCAGTAGCATTTTTTTCCTTACTCTGTTCTACGTTTTTGTCTTCCTCTTCACTCTCTTCTATGTTTATGTCTTTCTTATCACCATCATCAGTATATTTCTCCTCTCCATCTTCAAAGGAATTTTCTCCCGAGCTGTCGTTTTCACCTCCGTCATCACCGCCAGTGGACAGGGAAACGAGCTGTGGCGTTGGAATAGTGCCATTATCATCTTCAAGGAACATGTACACCATTCCCCCATCGCTGCCGTTCTCGTCTCGTATCAACTTGGCGAGTTCGAACATGTCATCTCGGCCTTTTTCATCGTCGGAGTCGTCATATTCGTCATCTGCCTCCCAATAAGTATCAACGTAGCCGTCATAATCGCCAGAGTCATCGTGTGATGCGAGATCGCCATGTTTACCGTAAGCGTCATCACTGTATGCATTAGTATCATTAACATCATCTTCGTAAAAACTATAGTCACCATCGTCATCTCCATAATTACTATAATCACCGTGGTCATCATCATCACCATCATCTTCATATAAACCATTATAATCATCGCTCACGTAATCATTCTCATCTTCGTAACTATAACCATCTTCATAAATATCATTATAATCACTGTAGTTTTCGTTATCGTCATACTCCTCGTAATCATCATCATCATCTGACTGTTCATCATTATCATCATCACCTTTCGCCATACTGTTCTCACTGTCTGATGAAGAGTGTGGAGGGAAGTGGATGATCGCTGTGGGTGGGAGTGTGGGTAAAGGCGCCGGTGAGGGTGTGGGTGTGGGCGTGGGTGTGGGCGATAATATGTTTGGAAGAGAGGCTGCGAGGACGCCCAAGCTGAGGACCAACCTGTAAAGAGATGAAAAAGTCAGCTACAGTCCAAATCAAAATCATGAAGCCAAAATACTAGTGGAGGCCAGAGTTCAGTGGATATATGGGAAGGCCAGATAGGGATAGGTTTGAAATCACTAAGCCTATATGGAACACACACGCAAGAAAAGCGCTCTAAAGTCAAATCATGCATCCAAATTACAATAGGAGAGCAGAATGCACGAGGAGAAAACACTAGGGAGTCCAAATAAGTATAAGCTCGACGTCAGTACACTTAATACAGAGAGAAATAATAATAATAACAACATATGAAATCAAGTCACGAAGCCGAAATAGGGCCAGATCCAGCACCTTGGAAAAGGGTGGGGTGGGGGGGGGGAGTGATTCCTTGCATAATTACCAAGAGTTTGGATCGACGTTGACTTGCTATGAAACTTCTCAAAATGTGTTACGAAATCACTCTTTTCGTTTAAATGATTCTATGATAAGATTTATGTAAGTCATCTCTTGCACAGTTGTTGACTACACGGATTTAATTCGCCCCTGTATAGAGTACAGCTCTCATGTGTGGGGAGGCACCCCACATACGGCTCTTCTCAACATGATGGAGTCAAAGGCTCTTCGTCTCATTAACTCCTCTTACTGGCTACCTTCAACCTCTATCTCTCTGCCGCACTGTTGCATCTGTATCTCTCTTCTATCGCTACTTCAATGTCACTGCTCCTCTGAACTGTCTGCTGGCATCCCTCCACCTCTACGACGGGTGCGTAGCACCCGTCTAGCAACAAACTTTCATCCCTTTTCTGTCCAACTCTAATGTAAGAGTTAACCCTTACTCCAAGTCCTTCATATATGCAACAGGTCAGCTCTGGAACTGTCTCCCTCTGTCTGTATTTCCTACTTCCTATGATCTCCAGTCTTTCAAACGCAATGTGCCCAGGCATCTTGAAGTGAATGCATCCTGAATTTGGCTCTCTGTTGTATTGTTTTTGTTTTTTCTTTGGGGGAACGGTTTGTGGGATCATGAGTTTGGTTCCTTCTTCCTTGCATAAAAAAAGAAAAGATATTTTGTTAAATAATATTGCTCTTTCATTACAAGTAATCATTGGTCTGACGAAAATAGGGGATGGTCCCTCACGTCCCCCGTCCCACCAATCCGTGCTGCAAAACACATACGGAAGGAGAATACAGAGGAAGATTGGGGAGCTTAACTTTGAGAATGCATGTGCTTACCAGACGGGGATTAAGAGGAACATGGTGGATCTGTGTCCGGTTCACCTGTGTACTAACCGACCTCCGCCTCGCCACCCGCCTCTCACCTCACGACCATGAACCACAGACCTCGTTATCGCTCTCCCGTCCCTCTCTACTTGCATGAACAATAAAGCTAATTATACGGGAAACAATGGGCTGTGTATGTGCGCCGATGAATAATAATGATGGTGGTTTTTACAGTCCTGGCGGAAGCGGATGTGGGACACTAGTTGGTGGTCGCTGTGACGTCATGTAATGGTTACCTAAATCTCACAGTACATGATGAATATAAACCTGCTGTATTATGCGCCTTGGTATACAATTATCTTTCCGTCCATCCATCCATCCTTTCATCCATCCATTATCCAATCTCCCCCTCCCCCCCCCACTCCATCAGGAGCGTACTGGCCTGGGCCTAAGCCTACAGTACATACAACGTGTAGGGAACCGGCGCTTCCTTGTGCTAGACAACGCCTCACCAGGGTTGGACTAGGGTCCTTCTAGCGGCGAGGTGTAGGGAAATATGGGAAGGCTTGGCTGTTGGGTGGACTCCACAGCTGCTTCGCGTCACCCAAGGTACACAGCGCCATCATATGCAGTCAATTCTCCGTCAGCGAAGGAAAGTCTGAAGCAAAAGCAAAAAATAGTTCCAGAGAACTGCATTTAATTAAAAGCACAGATATTGGGGAAGTGTCCTTTTTTTTTTTTATTATAAGTCACGAATGGTTGGCTGGGCTAACTAAGTTTCTAACAGCTTCTGGCCTTTGACTCCTTGTTTCTTGCATTAAAAAAAAAAAAAAAAAATTAGGTGACTAAAACCGTCCTACGTAGGCTAGAAGAGAATACTAGAGCTGAAGGGACTAATGGTGGACAGAATCTGGGGTGAATGAAATCGTCTGGAGTTAGCTTGAGTAAAATTCTAGAACTCTTCCAACCATGAAAAGGTTATGATGATGGTTCATACAGCTGCTGGAGAGGGACGCCTTCCTGTGGTGGCTCTGATATCAGCAGGCGGATTTACTGACATCTAACATCTCCTTCCCAAAAGGGTGATAGCTGATACCGAAGAAAACATCAGCCTGCAGTCCACCGGGTTACGTTGCACGTGAGCCTGGGGCTACATTTGTTAACCACTGACTGCCACTACTACTACTACTACTACTACTACTACCACCACTTCTATTATTACTACTACTACCACAACTACTACTACTACCACTACTGTTACTACCACTTATACAGGGTTAGTATTTTCGCCAGCTCAGGAGGTTTCTTAGCATCTCTTTCTTGGTCATTTATTTTGTCTATTATGACTTACTGTTCAAGTATACAGTATGTTATTACCCGTCCCAGCCCTGGAGGGGCTCGGGGACGGTATTGTTTTCACTCGGTTTGTCTGTTTGTCTGTTAACAACCGTACGCGGTGAGATTGTGTGGCTTTCAGGGCGGGGCTTTCTAATACCTCTTCCATTGCTGTATACGTACTTTAGATAAATTTGGAACAATAAATATTTCATACAGTCAGTCTAGATTGTTTCAGTCTCATTTCATCTCCTGCTAAAAAAGACAAAAAGTCCTCTGCTAAAAGAACAAAATCCTGTGTTCGCATAACCATGGTATCGAAGCGTTACCATGGTAACGATGCGTTACCATGGTAACGACGCCGCCAAAACAAGGCGGCGTGTACACATTGTACTGCCGTCACACGCACACCGTGTGCTTGGGAATTACCATGGTTCGCGGTAACTGTATGACTCAGTGAAGGTATGATGTTTAGTACTGAAGAAGCAGCCATCACAAGCAGCTTGCAACATAAACAATAATCCTTGCCCACCCTTATACCCTTCTATTTAGCTGCAGACTCAGAAATGAAAGCATGTCTCCTCTTCCTCTCTCTTGTAATGTTGGTAGGTTTAGTTTTTCTAGTCTTTCTTCATAGTGTAGATCCTTTAAGTTTGGTGCCCATCTTGTAGCAGCCCTTTGTACTTTTTCATTCATATTTATGTGTTATTTTAAGTGAGGATTCCACACCACTGATGCATATTCCAGGGTTGGTCTGATGAATGATGTTATTAACTTTCTCAGCATGTCTTCATTTTTATATGTGAATGCTGTTCCCATATTAGCAAGCAGTGTGTGCATGATTTGTACCTTCTCATTTCTGTGGTCAGCTGGAGATGGTCTGTTATTGATAATCACTCCTAGGTCCTTCTCCTTTTTTTATATGCGTAGGGTTGAACTTCCTAGCTTATAATCCCAGTCTGGTCTTTTTCCACTTTTACCAAACTTAAGTACATGGCATTTGTCTACACTGAATTCCATTTGCCATCAGTTGCTCTATTCATGAAGCTTATGTAATTCTTCTTGTAGCTCTCTGCAGTAGTCTGTGTTTGTAATTCTCCTTTGTATTTTTGCATCATCAGCAAATATATTTAGAGAGCTTCCATTTCCAGTGTTCCTGTCTACATCATTTATATATACTAAAAACTTAATTGGTGTCAGCACTGAGCTGTGTGGAACTCCGCTAGTCACTTCCTTCCATGATGAGTAATTACCCCTTCATATTGTTCTCATTTCCCTTTTTCTGAGAAAATCCTGCATCCAACAGAACAGATTACCTTGGATTCCTCCTTGACGGTACAGTTTCCATAAAAGTCTTTGGTGTGGCACTTTATCAAATGCTTTCTTAAAATCTAAATAGATACAGTACTGTCCACCCATCCTTCTCTTTCCTGTAGTGTTTCTGCAACTCTACTGTAGTAGCTTAACAATTTGTAACATATGATTTTTCTTTTCTAAAACAGAACTGTCTTTCTGTTTTCATATTGTATTTTTCCAGATGGTTTACCCAAGTTTTTCTTATTAGCTTTTCTAGTACCTTGCTTACAACACTGGTCAGGGATACAGGTCTGTAGTTGAGTGGATTCTGTCTATTTCCATTCTTGAATAGGGGAACAGTGTTTGCTTTCATCCAAATATCTGGTAGTTTACCTTGACTTAAGGATTCCTTGAATATTAAATATATTGGTCTGCTTAACTCTTTTGCACATTCATTTAGCACCCAACCTGAAATTTCATCAGGACCATTTGCATTTCCTTTGTCTAATTTACTCAACTCTTCCTGTATGGTACGGTACCTCTTTTTTCAGTAACTGTAAATCTGGTAATAGGTGTGGTCATGCATGTTCCTTATCATCTCTCTCAAAATTACTTTCTTCTGTAAAAACTGATTGGAAATTTTTGTCAAGAACTTCACAAATATCCTTTTCTTGGATATAGGTTATCCCATCATCCCTGATGGACTGTATTTTACCTTTAACTTTGGTTTTGCTTCAGATATAGCTGTATAAAGGTTTCGGTTGATCACTACTTATATTTATACTGTCTTCCTCAAACTTCCTTTGAGCTTCTCTCCTTATCCTTGTATATTCATTTCTTGCCTGTTTACAGTTGTTATATGCCCTCTAACTACTGTCTTCTGTATCAATTCCACAGCAAGTCTCTTTCATTTTTTTATTCTTTACATTCTGTGTTTAACCACTTCTTTATCCTTACTTGTGTTTCTTTGTGCTGAGAGATATAATTTTGGACTCCTATTTCATATAATTCACAGAATTTTCTATATATAACATATACATCTTGTCCTCTAAGCTCCTTTTCCCACTCTGTTTCTATGAAGCACTTCCTTAGGTCATGGTAGTTGCCCTTTTTGTAGTTTAGGCTCTTTTTGTAACTTTCATTACTGCTGACTATATCACATGCAATCCTGAAGTTGAAATTTAATGCTATATGGTCCCTTTTGCCGAATGGAGGGTGATACATTATATTGTCGATATCATTATTTTGCCTGGTAAATATAAAATCTACTAATGAAGGATCATCAAGTCCCCTTTTTTCTGGTGTATTCCATTACATGTTGTGTTAAGAAAAACTCCTTTACAAGATCTAGGAGCTTTTGATCCCAACAGCTTTCATAGCTTTAGCTTCATGCATCTAGAGTATTCCAATTTATATTTGTATTGAAATCTCCAGTTAATATAATTCTTTCAAGTTTCTCTTCCAGTCTGTGTAGTAGGGCTCTTAGAACTCTGAATTGTACTTTCTGCCAGGTCTACATATTTGCTTCTTTCCCAGGTGTTTGTTTTGGTTGGCACGTACAAATTTGCCACAATTACTTTCCCGATTAGCGAAGTTAAGCAACGTTGGGTCTGGTTAGTACTTGGATGGGTGACCGCCTGGGAACACCAGATGCTGTTGGCATCCCTATGTGTCAAGTGGGGTTGGTGGAGGATTGGTGCCCCTCCCTGTAAAACAATTAACTCTAAGCCCTTGTCCACCCTGTCTGGGATACATGGCGTCTGGCAATGAATGAATGAATGAACTTTCCCTTCAGATGTGTCAGTCTCAAATGCAATCAGTTCTACTTGTGACAATATATTTGTTTGTATCTCTTTGACTTGTAGATTTTTCTTTGTTAATACCAGAAGTCCTCCTCCTTTTTTTTTTTTTTTTTTTTTTTTTTTTCATATATTATAATCCTTAAAGCTTAGGGTGTTGTTTGATATCCCTGGGATTAATTTTGTTTCAGTTAGGCAGATAATATGAGGTTCCATTTCTTTGGTATAGTCTTTTATCTCTGATAATTTGGATACCATTCCATCCACATTTGAGCACATTATCTTAATCATGTTGTTTACATATTTGACATTTGAGTCTACTACCTTCCTTTTTCTTAGTCCCTGTTGTTTATGTACCATTTTCTTACTTGTAATTCCACTATGTAAAAAAAAATATTTGCTTCTCTCTTCTTCTGATCTTTCCTGATTTTTTGTTTTTGCTTCTTCCCTCCTTTCCTTTAGTGATCCCCATTCCTCCTGAGTTAGGCATCTTTTTATCCATACTTTTTAAAATTCCTCTTTATCCATGAGTTTATAAACATTTTTCAATATTTCCTCTACAGTGTTCACACTTTGGAAGGTTCCTTTCAGGGGCCTTGACTTATTTCTACCATATTTCCCATTGTGTTCCTCTATATCTGTACCACAGATATCCTCTGATACTTCCTTCAATATGTTCATTGATTTACCATCTCCATTTTGTCTCTCTAGAGCCTGTTTTTTATTTCCTCTTCCTTTATTCCAGTGATTACTAGAGATTTGTTGATATCTGCTGATTCTTTGACTAGTTTTGGGTTGTTTTTAATGATTTCTTTCACTTCCTTTCCAATGCTTTTTTCTTCAACTTTTGTTTCTAAGGCTTTCCTCACTTTCACCATTTCAGCTTACAAGGTTTGTACTTCAACTTTGCAATTTCTCATAATTTCGTTCACCTGGGTTATCTTCTGTTCAATATCACTGCATTGGTCTATCAGACTGTTTGCTTGCCTAATTGTCTCTGTATCATTTCTGGACATCTCCATAATACTCTTATGGCTGACAACTGTACTTGCCATTTCACTAGTCTTCTTTCGTAGTGAAACTACCTCAAATGACAGCTCATCTGTTTTTTTTTTTTTTTTTTTTTTTTTTTTTTTTTTTTGATACAAAATTGATACAAAATTTTCACTTTCTTCCTTCTGCTGCATAGCTTCTTCCTAATTTCATCTATTCCCCTTTAAAACTTTTCTTTGGTTTGTGTGTGTGTGTGTGTGTGTGTGTGTGTGTTAACATAGTAGCTAACAGTTTTTATCTGATTTTTGGCAAACATGATGGAAGAGTTGAAGATCTGCCCATGAGGAAACTTATTGTTATGGAGGGTAATATGTCAAAGGTAGAGGTCATAGGGCTAGATCAAACACTGACCTAACAAAATAAGCTTAAACAGTTTTTATCCAGTTTATATAAATCTTAGGGGAATGATTGAGGGAAGAGCAAGTATGAAATAATTCAGTTTTGAGGATGATCAGTCAAAGGTCAGGGTCAAAAGGCAAGGTCAAAATTTTATCTATGTATGTGTGCTTGTTAACAAAGTAACTCAAACAGTATTAACCTCATATTAACCAAACTTGGTGGAGGGTTGAAGATCAGCTAGAGAGTATGCCTATTGTGTAGGATAATAATAGGTCATTGGTCATGGTCACATGGGAAAGTCAACTTAACTAGCTTTTACGCAGTTTAGATCAGAATTTATGAAAGGGCTGAGGATAATTAAAGAATAAAAGGATATCCATCATGGTGTACAGTAGGTTTTGACTTTCTATCCCATGCCTTCACAGCACCACCATGGCCAGTGGTCAGTCCAGCTTCTTCCATACCTCAGTAGGGGAGAAGCGAGGTGTGCCACCATTGAGACTGGAACGCAGTCACTCAGCACGTCCCAGGCGGCCGCGGTCACCTGATATCCGCACCCGTCTCCCACCTGCACCTGATGCCCTCACCCTCCCTATGCCCATGACATCCAGCTCTCACACCCGCCCCACACCCACAGCACCCAACTCCTACACCTGTCCCACACCTAACTCCCACACTCGTCTTCTGTCCTCACAAACAACCATCAGACAAGGTAGAATGGGGCCTGGGGAGCAGGAGGTGGTGGCTGACAGGCGAAAGACAGACACAACCTCCTCAGAAACCAACTACCACACAAGGTCAGACAATTATGGCTATCTCATTAAAATTTAGGGTCTTAGGAGTGGAACTGGGCATACAATACTCTAATGCAAATATCCAGTCATGTAGATTGGGATAAAAGTTGGAAAAACATCCCATTTCATTGAGTCACATTCTGGTCATTCTGCTATTCACTGCTAGACATAATATAAGTGGCAGTGAGAAATGAAAAGCGTAGAACATGGGTATATGAAAAGGGATACCTTTCAACCATGGCTCTTTAGGGTTAAGATGTAAGCAAGCCCCCAGTTTGTGACAGTCATCAATAAAACCCATGATGAGAGTAAAACATGCTAAGTTTATCTGACTCGCTATTGTTGCAGGCTGACCATGCCTGAGGCTCACAGTTGTTTCATAAATGACTCAGAAATTTGCCTCCTGTATTTTAATATCACAGCACTCTGCTTCTCATATGCCATAGTGAAGTATGTACTTACTATTAATGATTTTTTTTTTTTTAGCATGACCAGTTAGTGTCAAAATGTATTGTTACTGTGATGAGCTAGGATGGAGTAATTTAGAGGATGAAGTGCATGAAAGCATACAGCAGGGAAGAAAGGTCAGTGGTTCATTGAAAGCAGTGATAAGGAATAGGGAAGTGAGTGTGGGAGTGAAAAATTTGCCGCATGACAGAACTGTGTTCCTTGCTTTGATATATGGAGGTGAAGCTTGGACAAGTTAAGAGTGAGAGCAGTGAAAATGAGTTACTGTACCTGGTATTTGAGAGTAACATGTGGAGTTACATAGAGAGACAACCAGACAGGTAGTGAGGAAATGAAGTAGTTTTGTAGTGTCTATATGGATGTGAATGAAAGGAGAGGCTGGAGAATGAGAGACTTACTAGGAAAGTGTATGAAAGTGAGGTGGGGTCAGAAAGGGAATGAGTGGACCTAAGGAGAGACTGACAATTGGAGTGGACAGATATTTATGAAAGAGAGACTGTGAGTTGGAAAGATGCCATCCTGATGTTAGAGGACTCGATGATCTGGAGGTGATTTGACTGTAGCCATCCCTTATTGGATTTAGATGTCTGGCTATAGGTAAATAGATAGAGATTTTTTTTTTTTTCAGTGTCTCACAGAACTATCTTCTCATCAATGATTTTTCCAAAACAGATTTAATCTCATTAATGTGAGGTGTATCATAAGTTGAAGGAAATCATCTGGCAATAGCAAGAATACACTGAAATATTATGTCATCAGATTGAAAGGATAAATAGAGATAATTTGTAATCCCTTCTGTATGAGAGGCCTTTTTGGTCTAAATTATATCATCTAAAGTTAACAAGAATAGAACACAATATAAAAAGATATTTTCATACAGGAAAGCTTAGGAGAGAACTTAATGTTTATGAATGGTCACTAAAATAGGTGCTGGAGAGGGGTGCCTCCAAATTGTGGCATTAATATAACCAGGCAGTATCATAAGCTACATATTTGTTGCAAGATAGACAAGAAAAGAGAGTGCAGAATCTTCCCATGTCACATTTGTCTTCTTGCCAAACAAATCCCAGTTTTGACAGGGAACTGTTCATTACTCTAGGCTGTGAATCCAGATCCTTATACACAACCTGGCACAAGAAACCTTATGGATATGTCCCCAAGTCCTGCAGTACGAATGACTCGGAAAGATGTCAGTAACTTTACGTATTTCTTCTTTTCCATGCAAAACCAGTTCCTAGTTACATGAAATTTCATGAATCCATCCACAAGTCCAGTAGCAAGCTTGACAAGGAAAGGAGATTGCAGCATCTTTCCATGTCTTCTTTACACAGAACCAGTTCTTCATGAATCCTTCCACAGGTCAAGTAGCAGCAGTACCTCACCTGCCCTACCTACTGCCCTCCATCCTCCCCATCAAAGGTCTGGCTTCAAGCGTCCCAAGTCAACAGCAGCAGTGAGAGGGAGGGTAAAGGGGGCCAGAAAGGAGGCCATGATGATGGGGAGGCTGAAGGAGGCCAGGAAGGAGGCCAAGGAGGTGCCAGTGGAGACAGAGAGGGAGGATGAGGAGTATCCATCACTCTTTCTTGACATCTTCAAGACCAAGGCTGTGCTAGCCAAAGTAAATATTAACTGAGGAGGGATATGCATGACTGTAGGAGGGGGATTTGCCATCATCATCTAGACCTCTTTTCCCTAAGGCTGGGGGGAAAAAATTGATGGAAAATCTAGAAAAAGTCTGCCCAGTTAAATGGATACACAAGAGATGTAGTGGTATTAGAGGTAGACTGTGAGAAACTGCTGCTTTTATGTGTGCGGCGTGTCGGGGAGAGCACGTGGAGATTGTCAGGTGTGAAAGGATTGAACTTGTTGGTGAGTCTCATTAGTGTGTGGAAGAGTTTTGTTATTTGGGAGACATGTGCTGGAGGTGGGGCTGGAGCTAGCTCTGTAGCCAGGGTGAGCAGTGGTTGGAAGAAGTTCAGGGAGCTGTTGCCTCTCCTGACATTGAAAGGACTCTCCCTATGTGCTAAGGGGTCTTTGTATGCAGCATGTGTTAGGAGTGTGATGCTATATGGTAGTGAGACCTGGGCAGTAAAGGAAGAGGATATTCACAGGCTCAGATGTACAGAAATAACAATGATTAGGTGGATGTGCAGTGTGTCCCTGTGTGCAAGGCCTGGGGGGGCTGGGTTTATGATGGAAGAGTTGAGAGGTAGGATGGGACTGGAGTGTATTGGTGCTGTGATGAGGAGAGGTAGATTGAGATGGTTTGGGCATGTGGAGAGGATGGGGGATGATAATTTGGTGCAGGTGAGAAGTGTTAATATTGGGGATGGGGTTGTGAGAGGTAGACCGAGAAAGACGTGGGACGAGGTCATTAAATGTGACCTCAGGGTGAAGGGACTGAACAGGGAGGCTGCCATAGATCGAGCAGCATTGAGAGCCGCCATTAGGTGACCAAGGCCAATGCATGCAAGAATGTTGGAGCCTACAAAAACAAAACAAAACGAAATGAAATGATACTCTCATTCACTCACAGTTCAAACCCCCAGAATCATGACTTTGTCTCACAGGCATAAACATCCACACTTATGCATTTTCACTTGATAAAAATCCTTCATCCAATACTGAATGCAGATGGAGGAAAAAAGAAAAAAATAGAAGAGAGAGCTATTTAATGCAATAGAAAAAATAAAGATACCCAGTATTTCAGCAGCTAGCATTTGGTTACTGATTTTTGATATTCAGTCTCCTGTAATTAACTCTCAGCTGAATAAAATCATAGGGCTTTAGCTGGAATAAACTATGCCTACCAGAGATGTCCCAGCCACAAGAAGGTTAATGGTTGCAGTAGTAGCCTTTTCAAGCTGCTGCACATTACTCAATAGTAGCTGAATCAAATTGTCTGTCATTAGCTGGAATAAAGTACACTACTGTACTAAAACTGTCCTAAACATGAGAGGATGAGTGGCATGAGTACTGTATAATGGGCAGCTATTTTTGTAACAGTTAAGCATGATGCTCAGCAGCTGTTAATGGTTTTATGGTTTACAACAGTTTCAATTATATTATCAGCCATTTAATTTAACAGTTCATTATATAGTCATATGGTTAGTGGTTTCATTTTCATTCAAGCATCTTTTAACAGATTCATTTTATGGGCACTGATTTCACATTTCTGCAACATCATTAGCAGTTTCATTATATAGTCCCTTATTTCATTTTTCTGCAGCATTATTTAACTGCTTTATTATACTGTCAATTATTTAATTTATGCAGCTTTATTCAACAGTATTATTATCAAAGTCAGCGATTATTCTTGATGGTTGCAGCGTGTGAATCAAGTGTTGACCCCCAGTGAACGTATTGGCAGCCATGTAACCCCCTTCAGCTACCTGGTGAGGATTCCACCTCGCTTCCCACATGGCCGACATGCGTACTCCATCCTCCCTACCATCCTTAACCCTCTTGAGCATGCTGTACTCAGGGTGGGTAATTAGATGATTGTATTTGGCCCCTCATATATGGTTGTGAAGTATTTGACAGGTAAAAGTAGTACAGTAACAGGCAGTCCCATAAATACCTTAAGGTCAGAAAACTATGATTAGCATATAGTGCTTGGCCTTCCCTCCAGCCTGTGCGGAACCCCGAGAGCCGTATTGTGGTGGTGACGAGGCTGCTCAAGCGACACTACCGCCTGTGGTCCCTCTCCCAATCCCTCTCCTCCCGTGCCTCTTCCTGCTCCCTCTCCCTTACCTCCTCTTCCTCCACTGTCTCCTCTGCCCCATCTGTCAGACCCCGACTCTCACCAGCAGGGATGAAAGTGGTCAAGGAACTTCATCTGCAGGAGGTACTGAAGAAACAGCAGGAGAGGGCTAAGAGGGAGGCAGCAAAGGCAAGGAAGGCAAACAGAGCTTTAAAGGTAAATGCAAATGTGCAGTAGTGGAGAAGAATATCAGTACAGATTTTAGTTGAACAGTAATGAACCTCTTACACAGTACTGTATTCTGAAAAAAAAAAAAAAAGAATGGTGGCTCCAAAGATTTCATTACACTAAATTTCAAAACTTACTGCTCATTGTCTCATTGTTTGTTGTAATAAAGTGTATCAATATTTACATCCACAGTTGCATAGGTCCATTTCTCTCTAATTTTTTAGCCAGATCCATTGGCATGTATAGACGGAGGGTCATCTGGCTTTCCCATTCTCATTTGCTGTACTGCCTTCCACAAATCTCTTGATAACCATAAAGAATAATGAATAGAAATCAGATACGATCCATTATGGCAGTTCCCAACCTTCCCCCCAGAAGGCTTAGAATTGCTGCCTATCACCTACATGATTTTGGTCAGTTAGGCAGCCAGTCTTTCTTGCCAAGTTACAATCTTCCTGTAGAATACCTCACTCCACTATCTCCTGAAATTTATACATGACAGTGGTTTGAATACCTGTTACTCTTTGACTTCATGAACCTGTGAGGCTGGAGGGCAGCGTGCAGTGAGGAAAGAACCCAAATACCGTGAGGCGACCCAGTTGTGTGGCCTGGAAGAGCAGGTGGAGCAGCAGAGGGCTGCGCGTGCCCGCCTCCCCCAACCCTCACAGCTGGACCTGGAACGCTTCTCACATTACTTCCTCAATGGCATCCCGGTATGTAGTTTTTTCTGCTGTCTCGCCACCCTTAATATTGACTGAAGGGAAATTAGAGCCTGGGTCTCTGTTTGTACAATATATGCATTTATCATACAGTGGTTAACGTGAAGAACACAACCAAACAACACTACTTGTGATAGTCATTTACTGATAAGAAGATTTGTTTATTATAACAGATGGTTTATATTTACTCACCTCTTACAGGAGCACCAAGTTACCACCCCACCCCATAACCTCCTTAAGGTGGTCACTCTCGATGTTGACAAGATGGTTCTCAGGAACATTAGGTGAGCTTCAGTTAGGAGAGAGCAAGTAAAACTATGAGAGTTAAAATTTCTTTGATCATGCATCAGAGGGTTAGTAAGAACTGTTTTTAACCCATACTTAATGAGAGGCTACTTATGAGATTAATGAAATTGCCTGTGATTATGGGAAAAAGAATAGAAAGACTAAACTGTCTTCATATAGTGCGTACTGACATGGTTAAATCTGTTACTGGTGTGTTAAGGTTTCGTCTGGTGGTGAGTGAGTTGGTAGAGGAGCTGCGAGCTTGTTACTTGAGAGGAGTCCGTCAGGCTGTCCTCAGGTACGCCCTCCTCTGCCCTGCCGTCAGGGCAAGGTAAGTAACTCCACATTTTACCATTATTTTATATATATATATATATATATATATATACAGTATATGTGTATATGAGGTGGTGGCTAAACCTGTAGAGAGGTGGCCTGCAGTCCTACTGGATCCAGGTTCAAATCCATTCTGGGGCAGGGAACAGTTTAAGGATTTGAATTTTGTGAAATCAGACTTTACTGATCTACCTGCCGACATGTCATAAAAGTACCCCCGCTAATACCATTACACCAGTCCTGTATAAGCCAGCCCTAGCATGTATTCAGTATGGACGGTGGGTGTTAGCGCCGAAGTGGTGACATGTAGAGGTGTATGGTATGTAGGAGGACTACTGGGCTTTGAGAGCAGGCTGTGAAGCCTATGTCCGGGGTTGGACACATAAAAAGAAAAAAAAAAAAAGAAAACAGTAAAACCTCGATATAACGGACTTCAATAGACCGGAATTCGCTTTTATCAGAATCGAGGAGCTACCGGACTAAATTCCTATATATCAGAAAAAGTCTGATAAAGCCAGAAGCAGTCCGGACTGCCTGACCACTTCAACCATGTTCACCACAATAAGGTAAATTAAAGACATGTCTATCAGTGCACAGTACGGTATTATTATACATATTATACCATTTGATTATTGTAGTGAAGGTGTAATACAGCACAGTACTGCATTGGTAATGAAAACAGTTTAAAAACCGTTGGTACAATCTGGACTAGTGTCTGATATACGGGAAAAAGTTCGGGTTAGCTGGGGGAAGTCCGGATGTTGCTTTTATCGGAATTTTGCCTTTTTTGGAATGGCTTGGGCCCCAATTAGTCCATTATAGTGAGGTCTGACTGAATGTAGGGTATATACACACACACATACAGTAACTCCACTCCACTTTTTAGTATCATTTTATATAACGTGGTAGGTGGGGGCGCTTACCATCCCTTCACTTGATGTAGTGCTGCTTTGGGTGTCTGCCCTTTCCTTTCTTCCTTCCTTCCTCTTCTGTCTGTCCTTCATTCTTTCCTCTTCCTGCTGCCTACGGGTGACTTTACACTCCCTCTTCTGTCTCTCTTTCCTTCATGTTTTCATCTTCCTTCTGCCTATGGGTGACTCTACATTGAGTGACAAGCCAAATTATTGGGTATTGTGGAGCCTACTATAGTGTCCCTGTTAACTGGGTGGAGAGACACATATGTGGCATCCCTCAAGGAACCAAACCTTCACACTCTTCCCTGTGCTGTGCTGTGGTGAAGCACTTTTTACCACAGGGGAACATTGGTTCATTGCACAGGACAGCTTTGTGGGGGCAATTGCTTCCTTGTGGTTGATGGGTCTGTTCAGCCAGACAGACCCAAGTTATTCAACAGCAACAGCAAATGTACTGTATTAGTTTATTCTTGATTCCTCCAGATAATGAGATAGACTTTTTAGTATGAATAAATTAATGAAGAGTATTTCATACACTTGCAGTTAAAAAAAGACTCTCCTAATCTGAATTAAATCTTATCAAGGTGGCAAGAAAACAAAAAGGAATACATCACTGAGCTGAAGAGGTTACAATAATTCTTCCTTCCCCCCCCCCTTTCCTCAGAGTGGGCATCAATGTGGCGCCAGTGGTGCAGGAGCCCATAGTTATCCGCGCCCCAGTTCCCTGGCACCAGAGCTTCATCACTGGTGTTCACCATTGCTACCACAACTTATTCACTCTGAACCACATCCTCAGCATTATTGACACCATCTGGGCAGAGAGGTATTATTAAGTTCAGAGAGACCTTAAAACCACATCCTTAGTGTTACTGACACTTTCTGGGTGGAGAGGTAGTATTAAGTTCAGAGAGCCTTTAAAACTTCATCAGTCCCATCACCAGTAAGATGACTTCTAAGCTGAATACCTGTATGTTGTATAAGCATTAGCACATTTGCAGCAGTGCTGTAATAGACTAATACCCTTAACTGTAATGGTACCTGTTTTATACAGTATTTACTGTAATTCAGGCAATCTTGTAAAGTGATCATTGCATGCCATAGTCTGGATAAATGTTTGTTGGATGCTTTTCTTGTCAAGTATGCCAAGATACAACCTGACTTCCTGTTTCAGATTTGCCAGCTTGCGGTTTGTGGACATGGAGGCAGTGGTGGGCCGAGAAGACAAGCCCATACCTACACCTGAAGCATTGGAGGCTGCCATTAGAACTCAGTGTGCCCAGACCAGGGGCATCCTACTGCAGAAGTAAGATAAGAGAGGGAGGGTGGGAGGGAGAAGGTTAGATATGGTCTTATGAAAAACACTTCCAGTATCTTCAGAGATTTGCTGGAGTTGGATGAAACAGACTAACAGCCAATAGGTCAGAGTGGAAAAAGATGAAAGAGCCCTTTATCCTGCAGTTGACTGACTCAGGTTGTTAATGCTGATGATGACCAGAGGTGTCTGTCAGGGTCATCCTGTAAGCTGTTGTGCATTTATACTAGCAAGCATTAAACAAAGATAGGGGGGGAAAAGAGAGGGGTACAAATGTGAGAGAAATAGTTCTCTTTCTCTCACATTTCTCTCTGCCTTTGTGTCCTCTTCTCTGTGCTGCTCCTCTCGCACGTTTCTCTCTTAGTTTTGTGTCTTCTTCTCTGTGTTGTTTGTCTCTCACATTGCTCTCTACTTGCCAGTCGCCTGCTCTAACCTCTTTGCTCTTTTCCTTTTCCAATTATTTTTTCTGTACCTCTTACATGTCTCTGTTATCTCCCTGTCCTCCCCACTAACTAAGATGGCTGCCAGCAGTGGCACGGGTGTTCACTGATCAGGTGGACTGGTGGCGGTCACTGGTGCCCACAGACCCCACGGAGAGTTTACGACAGGTAAAGAGATTCTTCAGTGCAGTCAGGTCCCGCATGTCACTTCAGCTGCGTTGTCTGGTCCTCCAGTCCATCTCAGACTTCAGGGACTGTCTTGTACGCCATGAGGTACTGTTCCTTCTGATGTCATTTAATTTTGTGTCTATGTATACATGAGAAATATAAGCCCATATATTCAGGCTATCACCAAAAGATTTTGTAAGTATAGGAGTGGCTTCCCTCCCTGAAAGGGTTAAGATATCCAGATTCAGGAGAAAAGATAACACAGTAGTGGGAATGGGAGAACTGTCATCAGAGAAGGTAAAAATGAGCTACACCTCCATACACTCATCATTCAAGCCTTTGAAATTCATGTCTCAATTCTGTACAAATAGAACAAGCATCTTCTCAGTCAGTCTCACTCATATTTATTTTATCACTTGCAAAAGAAGTAAAGATCATAAATAAATAATGGAAACCTTTGTAACAAAGAAAATACTGTATTTCAAACAAGAGGATATTTCTTAATGTTGACAATATAATTTTTGTCATAACTTGTATTAATCTTGTTATATCATGGATTGGGAATAACATCAAAGTAATTTCCTCTTTAAATTTCTGTCTCTTCCTCTGCCACTTTCACTCATATAGCTTACCACCCGGAAAGTAGGTGAAGAATGAGACTGAAATTTAGCTAAGATTACTCTGACTACCTGATCATAACTCCTTATCCTTTAAGGCTGGTAACAACTATGAGGGGGCATATGTGGAGGAGCGTTATCTGGAGCGCAGTGTGATGGAGGTGAGTGTTGGGGTGGAAGCAGGAAGAGTCCTGTTCTGCCCTCCTCTGGACCACACCCACCGCCGCCTCCTCGCCTGCCTGGATGCCATTGTGGAGCACAACCAGTGCATCCCCAGAGTCGAGCACTTCCTCTTTCCTGGTTAGAACCTTAATTGAGCAGTATTTACAAGTGTGTATGAGGATTGCGGCTGGGACTTAATGTAGGGAATGTACATTGCAAAAGGAAAATTATCATACATTGTAACTGAACAGTTAGGTTACAGAGGGAAGTACAGTACTGGTACTGTTTTATGTTGTGATTCAAGGGAATATTCACAGCACACATTTGATACGTCCACCATCATTGGCAATATGCTTATGCAGATGTTCCTCCCAGTGATGTAACAAGTTGCTGAGCATCGTGGGACTTACAGTATCAACAGCTACTCTGTGTTAATATTTCCTTATGTAACCTGACTTTTGAATTGCCAGGTTATTTCGTGAATTGCAGCCCAGTTCTGTATAGGTGTGCTTTGTTAGAGTGAAGAGGCAGTTGGTCATGACAGGGGTTATAATCCTCAAAAAAAAACAGTACTAGATAACAATACTAACCCTGCTGTTCTGTCATGAGTATCCAAAGACAGGTTTATTCAGTTTAGAAAATGGCCCCCTGTAATGATGTACAAAGTCATGGTTTATCACTTTCCAACTGTTACAACTTCCCTGTTTTATTCTAGTCGTCTCTAGAAGTTTTTAGTGAGTGTACGAGTTACCTCTCATAATGGAGTTTATTAATTTTTGCCATACGATGCTGACTCATCTGTTTTATTAGTCTTTGTTTTTAAGAAAGCTCATGCCACCTATTGGCAATGTAGTTTCATTAATTTCCATTGTCCTTCACTTAATTCCACTGCACTCTACCTATTTCAACTATACAGTACTTCACTGCTTTCTGCTTCACTTCAGTTACAGTAATTTTATTGTACTTCATTTCATCCCATTTTATGCACTGTAAGACCAGTTCATTTCATTGTACTTGACCTAATTCTGTCCCACATACAGTAATCTGACTGTAGTCCACTGAATTCCACTCTGTCAAACCATATTTCACTGTTCTGGTACCTGATACCATGGCACTGTCACCCTGTTCCACTGTACTCCACTTATTCCACTGTACTCACACCTTATTCCACTGTGTTATACTGTATTATTACACAGCTCCATTGTCCTCCGCTAAGTTTTATCCCACCTGATTCCATTGTACTTTGCCTAATTGCACCACACTTCCACCTGGCAGAGATGTCCAAGAGGCGCCTTTACCTTCATGCGGTTAGTGGAGAGGAAGAGGCAGTGGAGGCAGTGAGGGTGGAAATCTCATCTTTTTTTCATGCCAATGCCCCAGGACCCACCATGTATGTCACCCTCTATGCCCAATACACACACCTCCTCGATGACTCTACGCATGCCAAGGTTCATGCTTTTATTGACAACTGTGGAGTGCTCAAGGTGAGAGGGAGAACTGGTCTCTGAAGAATGTTTTAGTTTCTCTTGTTACATTAACCTGCCTCTTAGCTATTTTATGTCTACTTGTCATATTTTGCCCATGCCTGTTTTGCTTTTAGTGACATAATTCCTAGAGTTCTTGAAATTGTACTGAATGGTAAATAAACAGTTTTAATGAAAGTAGGTATCAACCCTTCACTATGATAAGGGGTTAATTTTTTATTCTGGCTGCTGAACATAGAGTTCTGTACAATGTAGAAAGGGTCTCAAGTGGTGAAGGAATTATGATGGCTGAAGCTAAACCATCCCACCTATGCATCCCCATTGCATCACCCGAAAGAAGAGAATGCCTGCTCACCACGGAGTACCACCGTCCCCTTCATTACTGAGAGGTCTCAGATGAGCCCTTATGAGTCCACCATGTTCATTTTTAGGAACTTCATGATAACTTCTCAAGGAGGTGCTGAAGGAATAAACCAGCTCACCACCAAGAACCCCATCATGCTTTCAGTGCTAGGAGTGACAGAACACACTCCACCATGCACCAACAGCCCGTAATGCTATTATGCCTCCCAGTACCCCTCCATCAGTAACTTTCATTTTGGGCATACTGCCATCCTGGGAGGGTTGGACCAAGCATTTTGATAACAATAGAAAGTTTAAGAGGATCTGTGCAGGGTCAGCTCAGAAACTTTTAACCCGTTGAGAGCGATAGGCCTCATTTGGGACTTATCAGAGTCGAAAGCGATAGGTCTCAAATGAGCGCGATTTTGAAAGGCATACCAAAACCGCGCCACAAGGAGTAGGTGGCTGAAATTTGTATGGGAAATAGGGGCAGATGGCAACTCTTGATACCACCCACGCACTGCCCCACACTGCCCCATATATGTTCAGAATATGTGCACGCGCACACCATGGAGCACACATGTAAATTTTCCTCGTTTTCCTCCCATGACACTGCCAACCCCACACCAGGCGCTAAGAGAGGTACAGGAAGTACAGGAAGTGTATAAATTACTGGAAACTCAAGATGTAAGGAAGGCCCCAGGACCAGATGGAATTTCTAATTGGGTACTGAAGGAATGCAGAGAACAACTGCCGGATAAAATTCACAGTTTAATCGTGTGTTCTCTGGAAGAGGGGAAAGTGCCACAAGAATGGAAGAGGGCAAATTTGGTACCAGTTTATAAGGGAGGAAACAGGGAAGAACCCCTGAATTATAGACCAGTGTCTCTAACCAGCATGGTCGCAAAATTGTGCGAGAGAATCCTGACAGATGGATAAAATATCTAGAAGAGATGAATATTTTGGCTGAATGTCAGTTTGGATTCAGAAGTGGAAGGTTGTGTGTTTCTAACTTGTTGAGCTTTTACTCAAGAGCGATTGACATGGTACAGGAGAGAGATGGTTGGGTGGATTGTGTGTACTTAGAGAAGGCCTTTGACAAGGTACAATACCTCTTAAGAGACTAATGTGGAAACTAGAATATATAGGAGGACTGAAGGGGAAACTTCTGGAATGGATGAGAGACTTTTTGAGAGACAGACAAATGAGGACAGTAATAAAGGATAGGATGTCTGGATGGAGGGAAGTAACAAGTGGAGTCCCTCAAGGCTTGGTGTTGGCACCAGTAATGTTCCTGATTTACATAAATGATATTGTAGATGGAGTGAACAGTTATACAAGTCTGTTTGCTGATGATGTAAAGATCTTTTGGAAGGTAGAGGTTGAGGAGGATTGTAAAATGCTGCAGGAGGATCTGGATAGGATACATGATTGGAGCCAGATGTGGGAAATGAAATTTAATATAAAGAAATGTAAAATATTGGAAATGGGTAAAAGTACCAGGAGGCCATCACTGAATTATTTGTTGGGTAATGAATTAATCACAAAAATGAGAGAAGAGAAAGATTTGGGAGTGTTGGTCCAAGTTGCTTTGTCACCAGAAAAGCACATTAACAAGATAGTTGGAGAGACTTATAATCTCTTGACTAACATAAGAGTAGCATTTCATTATATGGATGAGGAGATGATGAAAAAATTGATTGTGGCCATGATCCGCCCCAGGTTAGAATATGCAGCGGTAGTGTGGTGCCCACACAAAAAGAAAGATATAAACAATATTGAGAGAATACAAAGAACAGCAATCAAGATGGTCCCCAGTCTGGTAGACCTGTCATACAGAGAGAGGCTGGAAAAGCTGGATATGCCTTCCTTAGAGGATAGGAGAAAGAGGGGAGACATGATTGCAGTGTTCAGGACCATGGTGGGAGTAGATAAAATTGACAAAGAAGATCTGTTTGTATGGGATAAGAGTGTAACAAGAAGACACGGAATGAAATTGAAAAAGTCAAGCTGCTTGAAGGATATCAAGAAATATAGCTTTCCTTACAGAAGTATAGACTTATGGAATAGCCTGGACAAAGAGATCGTCCAGTCAAAAAACTTAAACAAGTTTAAAGCTAAATTTGACTTCTTGAGAAACAGCGACGGAAACCCACAAGCATAGCACATTCCGTGTATATCACAATTAGGTATACAGTATATACATATATATATATATATATATATATATTTATACGTAAAAATACACAAGTATTTGGAACGACTTAAACGAAAAGGTGGTGCAGGCGAAAAACATTTATGTGTGTAAAGGTAGACTTGATAAATGTAGATATGGAGACAGGACAACACGAGCATTGCTCAATTCCTGTATACTACAAATAGGTAAATAGGTAAATACACACACACGCGAGAGAGAGAGAGAGAGAAAGAGAGAGTTATGGGTAAATTGTATAATAATAAATGCTCTGTTGTCAATGTGTAAGGTAATTTATTTTAGTTTGAGAGAGAGAGAGAGAGAGAGAGAGAGAGAGAGAGAAAGAAAGTAAATATAGTAATTGAAGATAATGAGTCCCTTGTGTGGATGAGGAGATTGGCATGACAGCCATCCCTCTTCTATCTGTCATTGTCCATTCCCTCCCTCCTCTGTCGGAGAGAGTGAGAGAGAGAGAGAGAGAGGAATGGCACAGCGTCCCTTCGTCCCTTGGAATGAATGAATGACGTCCCTCTTGTCTTTCATTCTCCATTCCCATCCTCTCTCGGGGATAGATAGATAGATAGATAGATAGAGAGAGAGAGAGTTATGGGTAAATTGTATAATAATGTATGCTTTGTTGTCAGTGCGTGAGGTAATTTATCGTAGTTTGAGAGAGAGAGAGAGAGAGAGTAAATATAGTAATTGCAGATAATGTGTCCCTTGTGCGAATGAGGAGATAGGCGTGACAGCCATCCCTCTTCTCTTTGTCGTTGTCCATTCCCTCCCTCATCTTTTCGGAGAGAGAGGGAGAGAGAGAATAAAATAGAGGGAATGGCACAGCGTCCCTTCGTCCCTTGGAATGAATAAATGACATCCCTCTTGTCTTTCATTCTCCATTCATATCCTGTCTCGGAGATAGATAGATAGATAGAGAGAGAGAGAGAGTTATGGGTAAACTGTATAATAATGTATGCTTTGTTGTCAGTGAGTAAGGTAATTTATCATAGTTTGAGAGAGAGAGAGAGAGAGAGTTATGGATAAACTGTATAATAATGTATGCTTTGTTGTCAGTGAGTAAGGTAATTTACCATAGTTTGAGAGAGAGAGAGAGAGAGAGAGAGAGAGAGAGAGAGAGAGGGTTGATGATACAGTAATTACGTGATCATTGCCCAAGACCATGGTAAATATAGGCTGTTTTTCCTGGATAACGCCCAATTCCTTACCTCACTCACTGCGGGTGGTGGGTTGCTCACGCCACCATCTGTTCATCTTTTGGCCATTTTATCTCACCACCACATGACTATGTGGTCATATATATATATTGCCGAATGCGCACGAACATTTCCAAGATGATGATGTGTGTTTCATTCAATTCTGTAAGACTCGAAATTTCAGCCTAGTTATCGCCTCCCAGCAGGTACTTATGAAACGATCATCGCTCTCCACTGGTTAACCATTGATAGGCTGGGTGTGGGTTACCTGCCACCATCCTACTGTATCAGGATAACATGTGAGTAGATGTAGTGACCAGCCATGCACACCAGCACAGGTGCCCTTGCTGTGCTGTGAACTTTGTCTGTTTATGGATGTTTGTGTATTTATACAGTAGGGCCATTATATTTTCACAAATAAAGCCATATTACATTATCATTGGTGTTGCTAGTCAGCCTTACTACATGGAATTATAAATGGAAAGGTTGGGTTTACTTTTATTGACCTACTTTTGCTATTACTATTTGTACAGTTTGTCAGTTAAAGCTTTCATTTAATCAGAGTCAGTGAACTTGTTCAGCATATCTCATAAACAAATGCCACTACTGAATTGACGTTTTTAACAATACATTTTTCATATCTTTAGACTCTGCTGTTGTTGACTGACCTTTCATCAATTTTATTCCAGACTGGTATATGCTCAATAATAATTAGATTGTCATAAGCATGTGTTAGATCAGCTACCCAAGAAATAAATTATATCACTGTATTGTATATGCTTAATAATTCATTAGATAGTCAGAAGCATGCATTAAATTAGCTACCTAAGAAACAATTAGGTCTAGATACAACAGAATATAGTATTTGATATATTTCTTCCTTATGTAGATCTATCTATCTGTCTATGCCAGACGCCTTAATCCTGTGAGGGGTGGCCACAAACAAATTACGTCCATGTCACCCTGTCCCCCACCATTTCAATGCCCTGCTTCCAGCTCACACCCCCCTCACTCATATACCTCTCCTCTCCATCCCTCCATCTCATCCTTGGCCTCCCCCTCCCTCATATGTAGATGATAGATATTTTTATTTTTCTAGATGAACTTAAACCTGTGTGTGTGAAGAGTGGGTTGGTGCAGTGACTGACTTCTTTAAAAGTAGAACCTCTCTCATTCGGACTATACGGGGGGAAGGGTTGTCCGAATTAGCAGATTGTCCGGACCATCAGGGTAATCTCCAGTTCATACCAAACTCTATCTACATATGGTATGTTTGTTAATTATTAACATATGTGGCATATGTCAACCCTACGTAACTGCAAAAGATGAAAGGATACCGGTACTAAAGTAACAAAACTAATCATGTACGATAGTTTTGTATTGCATAATTTACAGGTAAGGCCATGACAAGAAACTAGCCTACATTATAAATTGTAGTAAGTGACTAATGCCTGTGTAGGCAAAAAAAAAAATTAATTAATTAACTGTAATATTTGGAATAAAAATAAAACTTATGTAGGCAAAAAATACATTGTCATCTTTGGCATATTGATAACACCCATATGGGCAAGAAGCTAATGTTTGATGTACAAGTAAAGCACATAAGTACAAAAAATAACCTACAGTAATCACTAAACACTGCAGAATATTCTGACCCATTTTTGTGTAAGCAAACTCCTCCTTTTAACACCTTTATTCATTACAGAAGCTACACTTGCATTAAGGGGCATGGTAAGGAGGATTAACTTTTGAAAAACAGCGTAAAAATATAAATGGTTGGTGAACTAGTTGATGGAACGAATGCTAGCGTGTGTTTAAACAGGCGCCCATGTTGCGACCTAGCGTGATCCAAGACTAAACGAATGACGATCGCTTTCTGCGTCGATACTGAAGATGACTTTAGAATTACTTTCAACATATTTTTGGAGCTTATTATTTTTAAATTTTGTCCGGATTAACAGAAATCCGGATTAAAGGGGTCCGGATTAAAGAGGTTCTACTGTATTTTACATGATGTGCCAATAGCCTCCTTAACTTTGAATATGTAATAAAAGGCACCTCCAGATTATTTTTATGTTGCTTATTGTACTAAACTGCATTATGCACAAGACCCAAAGAACAGAATGAGACCCTTAATAATCTTACTATCTGTGGGTTTTATTATTATGTCAGAGAAGTTCAGTGATGTTTGTAAATATCACATCTCTAATAATGTGCATGGATATACTTGAGAATAATCACCAGTGCTAAAGCGTACTTTCAGGTACAGTAGTGTGGTTTGATTAATGGGCCTTGAGTTTCATAAATGCTTCCAAACTTCTGTAGAAAAAAATCTGTCTATCTATCTATTGCCACACTCCTTAATCCCTTATAGGGGGTGGCCACAAACAAATTGCCTCCATGTCATCCTCTCCCCTGCCATTTCACTGCCCTGCTCCCAATTCACACACCCCTCTCTCATGTACCTCCCCACTCCATCCCTCCATCTCATCCTTGGCCTTCCCCTTCCTCTCTCCCTCTCCACCTGACTCACATACACTCTCCTCATCAGTCTCTCACTCTCCATCCTCTCCACATGGCCAAACCACCTCAGTGTGTTTCTCCTAACGCTTCCTATCACATCCACATCCACACCACTACACTCCTTCTCATCCTCATTTGTAAGTCTGTCTCTCCATGTGACTCCACAGGCTCCTCTCAAAAAACTCATTTCCACTGCTCTCACTCTTGACTTGTGTCCCTCCAACAACGTCCAAGCTTCACTTCCATACGTTAGAGTTGGTATCACAATACTGTCATGTATTAACTTTTTCACTTCCATGCACACTTCCCTGTTTCTTATCACTGCCTTCAAGGAACCAACAACCTTTCTTCCTTGTTGTACCCTTTCAAGCACTTCACCCTCCAAACTTCCATCCTTACTCATCATACTACCCAAGTACTTAAACATACTCACAATTTCCATTTACTCATCATCCACCCTCACTGTACATTCACTGACTTCACCTCTTTTGAAGACCATAACTTTACCCTTCCCTACATTCACCTTTAGATTCCGTTTCTTACACACTCTCCCAAACTCATCTACCAAGCCTTGCAGCTCCCCTTCATCTTCAATTAACAACACAGTATCATCTGCAAACAATAGTACAGGGAGTTTCCAAACACTGCCCTCTCTCATTAGGGCGACTCCAACAA
Organism: Coenobita brevimanus; assembly: GCF_032717465.1. Taxonomy (NCBI): domain Eukaryota; kingdom Metazoa; phylum Arthropoda; class Malacostraca; order Decapoda; family Coenobitidae; genus Coenobita; species Coenobita brevimanus. The sequence continues at coordinate 48,773,736 of NC_137037.1, forward strand.
CCACTACCCTACCTTGTATCTCTTTCATAATCTCATCCATATACAGATTGAACAACCATGGAGACATGACACATCTCAGTTTCAACCCACACTTCAAATAGAAAAACTCACTCAGTTCACTATCCATATGCACTGCAGCCTTATCACCCTCATACATGCTCTTCACAGCATTCGACAACTTCCCATCTACTCCATATATTCTTAATACTTTCCACAATCCTTGTCTATCCACCCTGTCATATGGTTTCTCCAAATCCGTGAAGGCTGCATACAACTTCTTTCCCTTCTCTAGAAACTTTTCCACTAAAGATCTAAGAATGAATATCTGATCTACACAACCTCTTCCCTTCCTAAAGCCTCCCTGTTCTTCTCCAACTAATTCCTCTGTTATTTCCCTAACACTGTCAATAGCAGCTACACAGGCATTAAAAACATTACCCATTCATTCATCATCTAATCTATTATTGCCCCATGAGAAATGTAGGAACCCCAGGCTAGGCAAGTTGGTCCTGACATTTAAGATGAGAGTAACCAGCCTCACTCATCCCTGTTGCATCAGTTGAATCCTAACCAGGGTAAATAGTTACTAGTGATTACAGTCTCGTGCTGGGTGAGTTAGGCAGGTGACAGTACTTTTAAAGATTGCTTTTATTGCTTTGTTTGTTGATAATATGTCAATACAGTACAAGTAATAAAACTGATGTGTGATGGTGGTCTCAGGTGAATCTGGAGTCTGACATGAGGAAGGAAGTGAATAATCACAGAGCGGCCATGTTGGAGGTGACATAGGGTTACTTTATACCGAGATCCTTACTCTTATCCTCACTGTCCTACTCACTGTATACTGCAGATTATACAATACTGGACACCCACTTTCCCTCTGCTGTACAGTTCTCATTGCTTTAATTGGCATACCCATGACATGCCACAATTGTTATTTTCAAAAATTTTCCACATTGTATGACTGATTTCCATATATCAGTAGACTTACTCTTTCACATTATGTTCTAGTACGTAATACTTTAATATATATATATATATACAGTATATAATATAAATACAGTATATATGTTTATATTTATATAAATTTTACCACATGATTAGTCATATGTTGTTTTTGTACATTGTGTGTGACTTTTTAATAGCTGTTTATCAAGCTTTGCACTAACTGTACTTCATTGTGTGTGTGTGTGTGTGTGTGTGTGTGTGTAATGGCTATAAAAGTGAATTCAGAGATGTGCAGTCCATCATGGTTAGAGTATACACAGGGATTATGACCCTTGTCTCAGCTGTTGATGACTTTGGTGGGAAAAACATTAACTTTATCATTAATAATCTTCTGTACTGTTTTGTACCACAGGGTTCACAGGACAGTCCACATTGTATTCTTAGTATTTTATTCTTGTGCAGTATAGTGTATGCATGTAGTTTCCATATGTTACACCAGTTTTATTTCTACATCCCTTTTCATTAATTAATCGTACTGCAAAGAGCACTAAGTAGACATAACTGTAAAGTAATTTATTTCATAGAATAAATAATAAAACAGCAGTGGTGGGTAAAGCAGACAAAGACCACCTCTGCCCTTACTACTTGTTACTGCACCTCCTCACAGTGGGTCCATGACAGTTTTGCTATTACTTAAGAAAATGTTTGTAATCAAGCACCATGAACTGAAGCTTTCCTTTTTGGATACCGTATACTGTACTGTACTGTGCAATGTTCAGTTGATGTATAGTTAAGATAATGATCTCAGGGGGACCTACTGTTGAAAAATCATAACATTAATCAGACACATAGAATAGTTACTAATTAATCAACCTGTATAAATAAAGTCATGAAGTTTGCTTAAATTAAATTACAATTTAAAAAGCTGCTTTTGTCAGTTAGTCTAATGCAAGGAGCCTTGAATCACACAGACTTAATTATTGTATACCATTCACAGCATCCTTAAGAAACCACAGCCTTGCCTGAACAGCACAACCATTACATGCCCTACTAACATGATCTGTGTTTGTCTGTGTGTGTATGTGTGTAGGAGGGCAAGAAGCTGCTGGCCACGCTGCAACAACTGGGGGGTGAGGCAGTACAGCTGAGAGACTATGTACCACTGGGTCTCATTCTTCTCAACTGCCACCATCTGAACCATCGTCTCCAGCAGAAGGTTGACACTATTTCCTGGTCTTTACTTCTGCCATTTGTCTTCTTAGTGTAATAGGAAAAGTATATGGTAGGATACTTATCAACTGAGTTAGGGAAATAACAGAGGAATTAGTTGGAGAAGAACAGGGAAGCTTTAGGATGAGAAAAAGTTGTGTATATCAGATATTCATTTTTAGGTTTTCAGTGGAAAAGTTTCTAATGAACGTAAAGAAGTTGTATGCAGCCTTCATGGATTTGGAGAAAGCATATGACAGGGTGGATAGACAAGGAATGTGGAAAGTATTAAGGATATATAGAGTAAATGAGAAGTTGCAGAATGCCATGAAGAGTATTTATGAGAGTGCTAAGGCTGCAGTGCATGCGGGTAGTGAACTGAGTGAATTTTTCTGTCTGAATGTTGGATTGAAACAAGGATGTGGCATGTCCCCATGGTTGTTCAGTCTGTATATGGGTGTGGTTAAAAAAGAGATACAAGGTAGGGCAGTGGATGTTGGGGTGACTAATAAGAGAGGGCAGTGTCTGGAAACTCCCTGTACTGTTGTTTGCAGATGATACTGTATTGTTAGGTGAAAACAAAGGGGAACTGCAAGGCTTGGTGAATGAGTTTGGCAGTATGTGTAAGAAACAGAATCTAAAGGTGAATGTAGGGAAGAGTGAAATTATGGTCTTTGAGAGAAGCAAAATCACTGAATGTGTAGTGAGACTGGATGAGGAGGAAGTGGAAAATGTGAGCACATTTAAGTACTTGGGTAGTGTGATGAGTAAGGATGGAAATTTAGAGGGTGAAGTGCTTGAAAGGGTACAACAGGGAAGAAATGTTGCTGGTTCTTTGAAAGCAGTGATAAGGAACAAGGATGTGAACATGGAAGTAAAAAAGTCACTGCATGACAGTATTGTGATACCAACTCAAATGTATGGAAGTGAAGCTTGGACTTCGTTGGAAGGACACAAGTCAAGATCGAGAGCAGTGGAAATGAGTTATTTGAGAGGATCATGTGGAGTTTCCTGGAGAGACAGACTGATAAATGAGGAAGTGAAGGGGCGCTGTGGTGTGGATGCGAATGTGAGAGAAAGTGTTAGGAGAAATACACTGAGGTGGTTTGGCCGTACGGAGAGGATGGAAAGTGAGTGACTGAGGAAAGTGTGTGCGAGTGAGGTAGAGGAGGGGAGAGGGAGGGGGAGGCTGAGGATGAGGTGGAGGGATGGAGTGGAGAAATATATGAGAAAATAGGGTGTGAACTGAGAGCTTGGACAGGGCGACATGGAGGCGATTTGTTTGTGGCCACCCCTTCTGGGATTGAGGCATTTAGCAATAATAGATAGAGATACTTCTGCCATTGAGGTTGCCAGTTGTTTGGTTCAGAAGCTGAATTTTTTTTTCCCAGTCAAAAATTACATACAGTAACATACAACACATGCAGACTTAAATCACAAAACAAATATTCAACATTTCTTCATTTGCTGGAGCTGTAGGGATGCAACGGAGTGCTTATTACCAGTCATATTAAATACAATATACTTGAATTGATTAGCTGTGAGATAACAAAAGGTTCAGAATGGCATCCATTTTTTTCTATGCTGAGATGGAAAGACTGCTTATGTATTTGATATCATATAATATGTCATTTTTAAAGGCTCCAACATGCTTACATGCATTGGTTTGGTCACCTAATGGCAGCTGTCCATGCTGCTCAAAAAAAGATCCCTTAGCATGGAGGGAGAACCCTCTCATGGTTAGAAAAGGCCACAGCTCCCTGAACTTCCTCCAGCCACTCCTTACCCAAGCCACAGAGCTAGCTCCAGTCCCACCTCCAGCACTTAACTTGTCCCCCAAATAATAAAACTCTTCCACACACTCAGGAGAAGCCCCAACAAGATCAATCCTTTTATGCCTAACAATCCCTCCATGCTCTCCCTGATACACTGCATGCATGGAATCAACATTATTTCGCAGTCTACGTGTAAAAACCACTACATCTCATATGCACCCACTTACCACAAACATTGCACAAGATGGAGTTATTTCCCACACCGTTGTGGCAAACTGCACATGACCACTCCCTCTGCTTTGACGGTATCACCACCAGTCCTAAATATAATTACTTTTGTTTTATCCATATTTCTTCTTAAATCTTTGTGTCCAGTTCTGTCTTTCCATTTCCTAAATCTTTCCTCTGTCTCCCTTTCATTCTCTGGAATCAGCATCAAGTCATCAGCATATAACATCTCCTGTTGGAGATATTGTTTATTGATAAAAACCAAGCAGACATTACCCAAACATTGATTCTAGTTTGTCATTACAATTGACTTCATTTCAGTTCCTGAGTAACTATCTAAGCTGAGTTTAGCATGCGAAGAATATATTGTCATGGCTTTCTCCTACATCAGAAACTAGTGTGTAATGTTGATCAAATTAAAACAACCTGAGTTCTTTTTGCAATATTCTGTTGCATAAATTTTGATACAGAATGTGAATGTTTAGTTGAGATTATTCGCATTTGAGCTCAAGTATAATCTAGTTAACTTGTGAAGTGCACAATTACCCCCTAGAATCCTCCCGAGTGTAGAAAAAAAAAGACCAAAAATGAGTTTTTCTTTAATAAAGTTTTTATCATAACAGTGATAGATGTATGTACAGAACCATGACACTGAAGAAAACAGCAAAAATATTATCAATTCTGGTTGAGTGTAGCAGCATGAGGAAAGTTGTGTAAGTGAGTAGGCATGATGGCATGATATGATGTTATGAGATGCAGATGTTGTGTTACTACTTTTCATGGCATCAAAAGTGAAACTGAGACATGTTAAGTGGTACTGTGGTGAAATAATGGTTCTTGTGAGATGAAAGTGGATGATTTTTGTTGCTGGGGTGGGAAATTTTTTAGTGGAGTTGTCCAGGGCACAACTTAGGCTGTTTCTCACTCTCTTCCATAAGCACGGTTGGAGCAGTGGCTTGCCCTTCATGGGTTAACATTGTCCAGACAGGTTAAGATAAAGGTTATATTTGCATGTAGATATGATTTACTATAGGATCACGAACTCTTAGTATCTTGCATAGGTGAAGGAGTTAACAACTGCCATCCTGGACTACTTTGTAGTGCGCAACAAGGAGCATGATAAAGAGTAAGTGATCCATTTTATTCATATTTATCCTGTACTTGCTACTCCAGCTGTATCATACATTCTACCCTGAATGTTGACTGGAGAGAACTGTTTTTCTCAGTTTCATTATTAATTCTTCATGGGATTGGTCCACTGTCGTGAGTCATTTTTAGTACAGTAATAGATGTTTTCCATTGTTGACAGTCATTCCTTTCACTGCAGAAGGGTTGTTTTCCTTACCTGTTATTGTATTTTCTGGTGATGATTTTTGAACATTTAAGCAATACTTTTATTCTTAGTTCTGTTTCTTCTGCCTGAATATTTCTCAATTCTACTGTATTTAAATTAGCATTGCCATTGACTGGAGGCTACATGCCATTATCCTTCCTGCTTCCACCTATTTACTGTTGGTCACGTGGTGGGTTAGATCAGTTGTCCATGGGATGATGCATCATCTGCCTACATGACATGCTGAGGCCACCATGAGCTGGGTGCTCATGGTAAGAAGAAAAAAAAACTAGATTATACCTGTTGAGTGCCTGAAGGTTCTTAATACAGGTAGGCAGCTTTCACAGTTTTCCATTCTATCCCTATAAGATGACTTACAACAATCAGATGACATCCAGACTCCCATTTGCACTGTTGGCAAAGGGAACAAGATGGAAACAGATCTGTATTGGTAGCAAATGGAGAGGCTTTCCTATTATTCATAGTATGGGAAGAATCACCCTTGTAATTGTATATCAGATAAAAAAAACTGGCAAGGTAGTAAGTCTGCTTAACCTCTGAACTGTACTGTGCTTCAGCATCTGCCGCTCCTTTGATGAGATGTCAACGAAACTGAGTCAGGTGACAGATGTGACGGCAGAGATTGTGGAGCTGAGCAACTATCTGCATGTGTGTTCGTCACAGACCATGACACAATTGCTGCAGGAGATACAGAATGCCACAGACAGGCTCATGTTTCTCTTACAGGTAAGTTACCAAAGAAAAGCAGAGGCAAAATTATATTTAACCCTTTCAGCCCAGCGTATCTCTTTTTCATGCTTTTGATGCAGTGACTTCATTAATATTTTACTGTACTCTTGCTACTGCCAAACTGATGTATATTTTATAGCTTAAGGGAGATATCATATAGTGAAAAATGTTCCTTCTGATGTGAATGAAATGGTATGATATTAAGTCCAGTCTGAATAAGAACTACTCTACACTCAGCCTGTCTCACCTTTTCCAACTTTGGTCTTGAGTGATTTAACCAAATATGACAATCAGTCCCCATGCTCTTGGCAGTCACTTTTTGGGTATCCTTCATAGAGACTATGCCTTTCTTGCTTGCAACGTAAACATAAAATTGAATTTTCACACAAGCTGCTGTAATTACTTAGAGACCACTATACCTTTCCCTTTCTTCTTTCATCAAATTTTTCCATCCTCATCCTTTTTTCACCTGATTTCTCCTCCACTGTCCTTCTTTCATCATCTGCCTCTGTGTTCCCGTGTGTCAGTTTGGACGTGTACCTGAGGACCAGGTGCCATTGATCAACCGCATGTATGCCTGGCCTCACAAGATCCACGAGGACTTCAGACTGGCTGAGACCCGACTCTCTCACAAACGTGACCTCAAGGAAACTGCACTGAAGGCTAGGGTTGCTGCCTTTGAAAAGACGTAAGTTGGGAAGAACGCAAGGGGTATAGTGAGTCCTCATAAAAACTACTGGGATATTGTTTGCATCCTTTTGTGCTGTTAAGACCTTCAAATTTGTACATTTTATTGCTGCAGTACATGATGAAGGAAAAAAACGTCTGCCCTCATTATCTCACAGTTTTTTATAATTAACCTCTGAAGTACGTGATGAAGAAACAAATGTCTGGCCTTTTGACATCATTGTTGACTGCACCCTGTAACATGGGGTGCAACCTGATCAAATCCTGATAGCCATAGGAGTCCTATGAATCTCTGTCAAAAATCAGGGACTTGGCTTCTCCTACACAATTTAAGGTTTAACCCTCTCAGCTGTTAGATGTACAGTATTTTGTATTTCATTTTTGGTATCTTCTGATGATTTGATTGATCTTAGGAGAGACTGTGTGAACTGGAGAAGTTAGACCTATATTTCATTATCCATTTCATTATTTGTTGTTTTCTAATCAGAATAAAATCATCTGGTAGCAACAAGAAAAAAATAAAAATTATGGCATGGCGCAGAAACAGTTAAACACATGGTTGCTTCCCCCCATTGTTGATGACTTGCTACCTTCATACTTCACCCTTGCATGCCTCATCCCTGCCTGTCTCTCCATTACCTGTCTTATCTCTCCCCGTCTCATCCCTATCTGCTTTGCCCTTTCCTGTCTCACCCTTGTCTACTCACTGCTGCCTGCCACACCCCTGCTTGCCTCACCCTTGTATTCCTCATCCCTGTTTGCCCCACCCTTACTGGCCACATCCTCAGGCTGCAGGTGTACCAGAAGGAGCTTGAAGAGGTACGAGGAAGGGACAACTTTATCATGAAGGAGATCCGTGTGGACACAATGAAGAGAAATGTGGAGCTACTTGATCGCCTCACCTCACAGTTCCAGCTGGCCAAGGAAGAACTCATGGTTGGTATATTTAACTTCTTCATTCATTCATTGCATGTACCTCATTATCACAACATAGACAATCTTTCTACACAGTGTCAGCAGAGCTCTTGCAGTGTCAGTTTCCTGGAGCTGATTGGTTTCACGTCTAAATGAACCTGTAATAGCAGAAGTGACAACAATAACAAGGGTAACTACTTCAGTGACTTTAGTTAGAAAAGATCTTTACAAGTGAAGATGTTAATGCAGGCCACATCCAACCTCTCATGCTTGAAAAGTCCATCCTTAAATGAACAAAGTTGTCTGCTAACAGCAAAACTGAAATGAAAAATGTGTCACCAAACTAAAAGAGTTAACCACTTCATTGTAGGTGCTTTTTAACTATTCTTGTTGCCCTTAGATAGTTTTGTATAATATACAGAATTCCTCTTTAATGCCTCTTACATTGAGGTGCAGAGAGTTGGTTTATAATGATGGTGATGATAGTGATAATGCAGATGTTGATAATGATGATGATGATGATAAATATATTGTGGTATTTTTGCAGTATAATGGTGTGTCAGATTTATGGTAAATGTGAAAATGATGTAAAATATTGGATTACATTTTTAGGTATGACAGTTTGTTAGGGCATCAGTGATGAGCAGAGTGAAAGTTTAAAATGGTGATTGCAATAATGGACCTACCCTTAATTTTTGGTTTGGGTGATTGTGTCAGGGTATTAATGAGGAACAGAGTCTACTGAGCTGGGAGACAACCAAGTTCCCGCTGCTGCAAGCAATGGTGGCGCTGAAGGAACCCTACGACCAGCTCTGGCACACCACCTATGACTTTCACCAGAAATACGAGAGATGGTACAATGGTCAGTGCCGTTTTGATGCTTGTGGTTCCTGATTTAGAGAAATTAATAACTTCTGGGCTCAGAATTTTGTTAAGATCTAACTATATTTTCATTTTTTTGTCAGTCCTTTAGTGATATGATTGTATTTTAGAAATTTTTGTCAGTACTGTACTGAACTTTAATGATATTGTAGAGAACTTCATTTTTCCTAATAATATCCAGAGTTTTGTGTAGTCAGTTTGTTTGTACCAGATGAAACTAGGTAACTTGCACAAATTGAATTCTAAATCATAGTTGCATTAAATCCAGTGACCCTTAGTTATGAGGAAATGAGTCTGTGCAACTTGTCAGAAGGATCCATCAGTCTAAATACATTTGGACATCAGCTGATCTGAAAGGGGTTGGGGATCTAGTCAGATTAAAACAAATGTGTTATAGTTAATAATCTTTTTACTACCTGCCCTGGTCTTAGGTCCATTTGCTGGTCTTGATGCCGAAGCCATCAGTGAGGAGGTTGAGGCCATGTGGAAGACCATGTACAGACTCACTAAGACTTTCATGGACCAGGTGAGAGTCACATGGAAAACGTAACAGCTAGTACAGGGTGTCTGAAAAGTTACTGTGCAGTGAGAAATTTGTAATGACATTAAAGTTATATGTACGATATTGTATACGAGACCTGTAAGTTGTATGTCCTGCGTTTCCACTATGCGGTAGATGGCACTACTGCTTGCTCACAGATGTTCTGGAATGCCCGACTCAGTTGACAGTTGACTGGGAGTGGGAGTGCACACCCATATTGGCCGAGTGATAATGGTGTTGACAATTTAACAATGAATATTCCTGGTGGAGCATGTGTTCCATAACGATGGAAAATTCACAGATACCCTGCAACAAAGGTTTGCCCAGCAATTTCCAGATGCACAGGTGCCCCACTGTAATTCCGTGCAAAATTTGATAGCCAAATTTCACAAAACAAGCAGTGTTGCAGATGCTCCCTGAACTGGTAGGCCCTCAACCTCAGAAAAGAAAGTTATTGAGGTCCAGGATATGATGGTGAAGAGTCCAAAGAAGTCTGTAAGACAGTTATACCAGCAGGCCCATGTGCACGACATTCTGCGGCGGAAGTTGAAGTTCTTTCCATACAAGGTGTTGGTAGTGCACCAGCTGAGAAAGAGCGGTCACCAGTCCTACGTTGATTACTGTAATTGGTTTCAGAACTTTCTCCAGGACAAAGGTGGGGACATCCTTGACATAACCTACTTCACCAATGAGGCGCGGCTTCATCTTTCTGGGTACATGAATAGCCAGAACACTCGTCTATGGAGCACTGAAAACCCGCATGAATTAAAGGAAATTCCTCTGCACGATCAGAAGGTCGGAGTATGGTGTGCCTTAAGTCGTACGCGTGTCATTGGGCCAATTTTCTTCAGTGACACCATAAACGCAGAACGGTACCGCACTCACATTCTGAAACCATTCGTAGGCCAGCTTATTGAGCATGAGATTGAAGAAGGCTGGTTCCAACAAGACGGGGCAACTGCACACATGGCCCATGCATCATTAAAGTTTCTGGAAGACTTCTTTGCTGATCGCATAATCTCCTGTGGAATCTGGCCTCCTAGGTCTCCGGACCTCACTCCCCCAGATTTTGTCTCTGGGGTGCACTGAAGGGACGGGTGTACAAGATCAATCCGCACACTCTGGAGGAGCTGAAGACGGCAATTACCCAACACATCGAACAGATAACTCCCGCCACCCTTCAGAATGTGTTTGACAATATGCAGCATTGTGTGCAGGCATCTTCAGGCTTCTGAGGGACATTTTCAGCATTTGCTGTAGGAGAAACAGCAATACTGTACGTAAAACTTCACTTTTTTAGAACTTTACTTAATCCTTTTCCACAGCACAGTAACTTTTTGGACACCCTGTATTTAGAGAGGATGCTTACTTAAAAAAATTAGAGAGAGAGAAAGAGAAAGAGAGAGAGTAAGCAGTTGTTTTTGCTAATAGAGTAAGGACACTTTCCTGTGGTGTGGACGGCAGTGGATGCAGCCATGATACGGTTAAAGTAAGCTGTTTATTTGTTACTGTATTTGTGTTTTCAGTGTCTTCATGATTTTGAGTGGCATTCTGTAATGATCTGAGTGTTACAGGTTGGGTCTCGACGTGTGGCAGAGTACGTGAAGGAGAGAATTGAGAAGTTCCGTTTGCATGTGCCAGTCCTACAGTGTATCTGCAACCCAGGCCTGCGGGAGCGACACTGGATGCAGGTCAGGCTCCAGGCATACAGCTTGACAGTGGAATATTTTTTAATGTCCTTGTGCCATATATATGATCATTTTACATGGAATGGTCATATTGCACTTAAATCTTCCAAGTTCTTTGGAACCAAGTACAGTTGCCAGATTAATTTCTGATTTAATTCATTCTTTATAAGAATGATATATAAAAGGAGATGATATATGTAATTTACACCATATGTTTACATAATGTTATCACAGTATTTATGATGTGTTTTCACAGTATTTTCAGCATATAGTATATGCTTACATGTGCCCTTTTTCCTCTGTCCCTACCCCAATTCCAGCTGGGAGAGCACCTGGGCATGGAGTTGAAGCTTACCCCTGAGACATCCCTGGCAGATATGATTGAGGCGGGGCTGCCCAGTGTGCAAAGGAAACTGGAGGAGATCAGTCATGCAGCTTCCAAGGAGTTCAGTTTGGAGAAGGCCCTTGAGAAAATGAAGGGGGAGTGGGCCAATGTGGTCTTTGAGTTTAAACCATGGAGGTGGGTGTTGTAAACCACTACACCAAGACTTTTATGGATTTACTGGAGCCTGATATTGATAATGATTTTATTTTTTGTATCTTTTTGGTCCAGGGGAAGAATAAAGCCAAGCAAGCATATGGAAACCGTAAGACTGAGTTAGATTTTTTTTCTTCCCTTCTTACTGTTAACATGGATGGTGTCCTCAGGAGAATGAAAGCAACAGTACATGAGCTTTAGTCATAAAGTCCTAGATGGATATTGGAGGGAGTGGGATGAATGAGAATTTTTAAATACCTTGTTGGCTAAGATGCAGTGAGTGGTATGGGAATTTTTAAATACCTTGTTACTGTAGCTACGATGCAGTGTTTCTGAGGGATGTAGAGTTTCACAAGTAAGCCTCATGTGCCATATGGTTAATAAGGTGTTTGAGTCTTCATTGACATGAAATTTTAAGTAACTCAGATCATATTCTACATTGGGTATTAACTATATAACCAGCAGCTGGATACTGGGTGGCCTAGTGGGTTATGGTGTTCCAGCTGTGTATGGCCTATAAGGGTTCAGTCTTAGAGATTGTTCTTATTGTTGTTAATCAGCCTCAGTCTCTCTGGCTGAGCAGACTTGTCAACCATATGCAAGCAGCTGCCTCTGCAGGGTTGTCCCGTGCAGTGAACCAATGTTTCCTAGTGGCTGACAGCCCCTCACCAGAGTGAGCTGAGGAGAATAGTGTGAAGGTAATTGGGGGTTTATAGCTCACTTACTGACAGTACTCTTCCCTACTCTTCCCCTTGCCTTAGATGTCTGGGATGTAGCATTTTCCTTGGCTCCCATCCTCAAAATGGGGCAACACAGGATTGGATGATGAATGGATGAGCACAAACTTGTTTAACTCTAAATGTAGATGGTATCATAAGCAATGTATAATTATGAGGTGAGAGAAAGAGTTCAGCAGTATTTGGAGGTGTTTTTTATCAACAAAATAATTAATTAGAAGGGGTCTGAGTATAGAGGTAAGGAAGTCATATTGTCTAAATTCTAATGTTTTATCACTGACTGTGGGTAATGAATGTGACATATGATCAGTCCTTGTTATAAGTAATGACTGATGAGGAATGAGTTATGTCCTCTAATCTCTTGTACACCTCCCCATTGCTGAGAAAGTTTATTGACGTGAAGTCTCTTGAAAATGGTTAGATGAAGGAGAGTCTTGTCCACCACAGCCCGTATATGTGATGACAAGACACCCAAGGAATTGATGTTCACTGTATGTATCAGTGCACAGTTTTATATGCCTATGACATTTAGTTCTTTTACACTACATAACTGTAACTGTTATGTCTCTGATGTATGATAGAGAGACGGGTGTGTCAATCCTGGCAGCGGTGGATGACATTCAGGTGTTGCTGGATGAACATACACAGAAGGTGCAGACCATGCGGGGTTCACCTTACGTTAAACCCTTTGAGGCAGAGATACGCAGCTGGGAGGAGAAACTTCTATCCATGCAAGATATTCTTGATGCATGGATCAAGGTCAGCCAGAGTTGTTCTATATGTTTTGCCTGTTTCAGATTAAAAGATTTCAAACATAGGTAACCCTTGCTACTTTACATGTAAGATACTAAAGTTTAGCCAACTTTACTTGTATACTGTCCAGTATTTCAGAGACTTATCTTCCCAGCAGAACCTGGTCAGCTACCTTACCACATTGCTTTATTTAACTTACCTCATTAAAGCTTGTATCATATATTCCTCACAATAGTTTCTAGCTTATCTCTGTCCTTTAGTACCAAATTAGTTACTGTACTCTGCAGTTCCTAACCATCCTATTTTGACAGTGATTAAGCTGCCTTTCTTCACAGTGCTTAACTTTTTTTTTAATTCCCAGTCTGTATTGCCCATTTCTCTGATAATCTGTGCTTGTAAATTATTCTTCCCCCAGTGTATAGCCTGTCTCCCACCTGCATTTTTCCTACTTCCTCTATAGTCCATAATTTTTGTGCCCTCAGGAGTACCTAGTCATGTGGGGTGGGGATGTTATTTTTGTGTTACAAATCACTTCACCACAAATTTTAGAAGCTGGGAAACGACAAGATATCATAGTGTGGTTTCATCATATGTCTTGTTTTTCTTCATAAAATAATTGAGAGCGACTTACTATCATGCTTTACAGTATGACAGTAGTATGTCTTACCCCTGAAGCCTGGTAGCAGTAGTGGAGGAGAGGGAGGTGATTAGTGCTGGTTTTTGGTAATTTTATGGGTTGATTGGATACATGTGTCAGTGCTGGGGGTGTTCAGGGTATAAACTTTGGTGGAAATAATGAGTACCTAATGTTTTAAGTAAACCCTGAGTACCAAGCACACCCTCATCCATTCACAGTGCCAAGTGACGTGGTTGTACCTGGAACCGATCTTCTCCTCTGAGGACATCATGAAGCAGATGCCAGTGGAGGGGCGAAAGTTTACTCGTGTAGATGCCACCTGGAGGCAGTTAATGTCTACTGCCCTCACTGACCCTCATGCCCTTGTTGCCACACAACAGCCAGATATGCTGCCCAGGTTAGTTGATGGTCAGGGAAAGAGAAAGAGTTAGGCCATGGCAGGCTTGACCCATTCCATACTGTCACTTTTCATTTCTTAATACAGTAATCCTCCATTTATCTGTTATAATTCAGCCAAGGCTCTGTCAGATAATGCATATTTTTGGATAATGATGTGCTACTCCCCAACCCTTTCTGCACGGGGTTTAACCCCTATAAAACCCTGTACAGGTCATCCTGTCATTATGCAAAACCTGTTTCAATACCAGTTTTACAATGTCCACCCTTATATCGTTTTTCGTTTTCGTTTTCGTTTTTAAAGGCTCCAACATGCTTGCATGTGTCGGCCTTGGTCACCTAATGGCGGCTTTCCACGCTGCACGATCCATTGCAGCCTCCCTGTTCAGTCCCTTAACCCTAAGGTCACACTTAATGACCTCGTCCCATGTCTTTCTCGGTCTACCCCTCATAACCCCACCCCCAATATTAACACTTCTCACCTTCCTCACCCAATTATCATCCCCCATCCTCTCCACATGTCCAAACCACCTCAATCTACCTCTCCTCATCACAGCACCAATACACTCCAGTCCCATCCCACCTCTCAACTCTTCCATTGTAAACCCAGCCCCTCCAGGCCTTGGACGCAGGGACGCACTGCACATCCACCTGATCATTGTCATTTCTGTACGTCTGAGCCGGCGAATATCTTCCTCCTTCACTGCCCAGGTCTCACTGCCATACAGCATTACACTCCTAACACATGCTGCATACAAAGACCCCTTAGCACATAGGGAGAGCCCTCTCGATGTCAGGAGAGGCAAGAGCTCCCTGAACTTCTTCCAACCACTTCTCACCCTAGCCACAGAGCTAGCTCCAGCCCCACCTCCAGCACACAACATGTCTCCCAAATAACAAAACTCTTCCACACACTCAAGAGATTCACCAGCAAGTTCAATCCTTTCACGTCTGACAATCTCCACCATTTATTATGGTAGGTTAACAGGATTTTAATTATTTAAAATGTGTTTCTTTTTTACATATGCTGTCATAGGCCTGTCTCATCTGCACTGAATGCTTGTTCAGATACAGGTGCTATAAATGTTGTTATATATTAAAAATGAAAATAAGATGTTCAAATGGAAATAGGTAGAGTCGAAAGCAGGTGACTAGTTATGTAAGTTACATAACACAAAGGAGACAGGCTGGTTCCAAATATGTGCTTATTTATATAAAGATTTTATTATAGTATTTTACACAGAAGGAGCTTCAGGCATGTATTCAGCATCAAAGTAAACAGCAAATGTTCCTGCAAAAGCTCTGGTTTGGCAACATAAGCCACAAACTCCATGACAGACTTAATGTGCACCAACACTGGATGGCTTACTCTTTGACTGAGGTGGAGTGTCTTCATATTTTCACTATAACACCAGATGCTGTTGGCATCCCTACGTGTCAAGTGGGGTTGGTGGAGGATTAGTGCCCCTCCCTGTAAAACAATTAACTCTAAGCCCTTGGCCACCCCGTGTGGGATACATGGCGTCTGGCAATGAATGAATGAGTAAAAAACATTCATCATGGCATCCAAATCACTGACTTTGTTGTCACCCTCTAACTACAGCTACTATCCTGCTATTTCAGACTACATGAATGTAATCGACTGCTAGAAGAGATACAGAAGGGACTGAATGACTACCTGGAGAAAAAACGGCTTTTTTTCCCAAGGTAATGGACATCTGTCTGGAAGTGTCTGTTAATCAGGAGTTGATGTATAGATAACTGTTTGGCACCCATTTCAGTGAGCATGCTGTTGATAGTTCTTTGCATTTCATGCTTTCTTTTTCTCAGTTTCTGGATCCTACCTCAGCCCATCTTTAAGTGGTAAAATGGTCATGATGATGATGATAATGATGATGATGATGATAATGGTGATGATGATGATAATGATGATGATGATAATGATGATGATGATGATGATGATGATAATAATATTATGAACATAAGGGCCTTGTGTATACACGTCACTAATATAATGCTGTGCAAAGTTTATTTTATTACCCTAACTAATATGCTGTACATTTTTTATAGCATAATGGCTTACACAAAGCACTTATATATCTTTATCCTCTCAGATTTTTCTTTCTGTCCAATGATGAACTACTGGAAATCCTCTCTGAGACAAAGGACCCTCAACGAGTGCAGCCGCACTTAAGGAAATGCTTTGAGGGCATCAGCCGCCTTCATTTCTCCCCCATGCAAGAGATTGAGGGCATGATCTCTGCTGAGGGGGAGTTGGTGCAGTTCAGCAACAGAGTCATTCCGTCCAAGGCCAGGGTTAGGATCAGACATACAGTGTTGTTTATTCTTTTTCATTGTTTTTATTTACAAGTCCATGACTTTGTTTCCCTGGAGGCTGTACATAACCTGGGGCTGATTTGTCCCCAGTGAGATCAAGCATCCATGCTCAAAGCCTTCCCACTTGAATGTGGGAGAAATAGGGTTTGGAGATTGAAGTAAAAGCTGTCACTTTCATGCTCTATTTTCATTAATTTTTTGTTGTTATAAAACACACATGTTTTTTCAGCATTGGCTGGTAAGAGAATGAAGAAGTGATAGTTTTTGTACACCCTTCACATGTCTACTTATTTTCTCCAATACTAACACAAGCTCCTTTTATTTCATCTCATGTTCTTAAGTCAGTATGGGTTAGAATCATTGCACCTCCCCCAAACTTCCCCTCTCTATCATTCCTCCACACATTGTAGTTGTTCCTCCCAAATTATTTTGTATCAGTGTCCCAGGGCAATTGGGTCTGTGTGTGTGTGTGTGTGTGTGTGTGTGTGTGTGTGTGTGTGTGTGTATTTACCTAATTGTGATATACAGGAAATGAGCTACGCACGTGGGGTCTCTCAGTAAGTCAAATTTAGCTTTAAACTCGTTTAAGTCTTTAGACTGGACGATCTCTTTGTCCAGACCATTCCACAGGTCTATACATCTATAAGGAAAACTATATTTCTTGATATCCTTGAAGCAGCTTGGTTTCTTGAGTTTCATTCCGTGTCCGCTTGTTACTCTCTTATCCCATAAAAACAGATCTTCTTTGTCAATTTTATCTTCTCCCACCATGGTCCTGAACACTGCAATCATGTTTCCTCTCTTTCTCCTTTCTTCTAAGGAAGGCAAATCCAGCTTTTCCAACCTCTCTCTATACGACAAATCTGCCAGACTGGGGACCATTTTGGTTGCTGTTCTTTGTATTCTTTCAATCTCGTTTATATCTTTCTTTTTGTGTGGGGACCACACTACTGCTGCATATTCTAACCTGGGATGAATCATGGCCACTATCAATTTTTTCATCATCTCCTCATCCATATAATGAAAAGCTGCTCTATATTAGTCAGGAGTTTATATGTCTCTCTAACTGCCTTGTTAATGTGTTATTCAGGTGACAAACTATCCTGGATGGGATGTGTGTGTGTGTGTGTGTGTGTGTGTGTGCGTGCATGTGTGCGTGCGTGTGTGTGTGTGTGTTTACCTATTTGTATTTGCTTATTTGTAGTATACAGGATTTGAGTTAAGCTTGTGTTGTCCTGTCTCCATATCTACATTTATCCAGTGTGTGTGTGTGTGTTCTTACCTTACCTAATTGTTCTCACCTAATTGTATCGTTACAGGAATGAGTCAAGCTCGTACTGTCCTGTGTCTTACACCATTTTTATCGTACATATCCTTAAATTTATGAATTGTTTTGGCACACACTGTTTCATTCAGTAGTGCATTCCACTGATCAGTTGCCCCATTTAGGAATCTAATTTTCTTTATGTCTTTATTGCCTCTCATTTTATGCAGTTTTTTGCAGTGTCCTCTTGCTGATGCATCCCCATAGGTTATGTAATCATTTATGTCTATTTTCTCCTTCCCTGATATGCATTTATATAGCATAATCATGTCTTCTCTTTTCCTTCTCTCCTGTAGTGTAGACAGATTCAGTTTTTCTAGTCTATCTTCGTAGCTTAGATCCCTTATGTTTGGTACCCATCTTGTTACGGCCCTTTGAACTTTTTCAATCTTCTCTATGTGTTTTTTGAGATGAGGACTCCAGATTACTGACGCGTACTGCAGGGTTGATCGATGAATGAGTTATTATCTTTCTTAGCATGTCTTCATTTATGTATGTGAATGCTATTCTCATATTTGCAAGCAGTGTATACATGTTCCATACCTTCTCACTGATGTGGTCAGCCGGAGATAGTCCGTTATTGATCATCACACCTAGGTTCTTCTCTTTTTCTAATGTATGTAGGGTTTTACTTCCTAACTTATAATCCCAATCAGGTCTTTTTCCACTTTTGCCAAACTTGATTACATGACACGTGTCCTCGCTGAATTCCATTTGCCATGTATTGTTCCATTCATGAAGTTTATTTAATTCTTTTTGTAGCTCTTTGCAAGTGTCTGTGTTAGTAATTCTCCTTTGTATTTTTGCATCATCAGCAAACATACTTAGATAGTTTTCATTTCCAGTGTTACTGTCTATATCATTTATATACACTAAAAACATATTTGGTGCCAGCACTGAGCCCTGTGGAACTCCACTAGTCATTTCCCTCCATGATGAGTAATTTCCCCTTAGTACTGTTCTCATTTCTCTTTTTTTAAGAAAATCTTGCAGCCAACAATACAGTTTGCCTCAAATTCCTCCTTGATGGTACAGTTTCCATAAAAGTCTTTGATACAGTACTCTGTCAAATGCTTTCTTGAAATCTAAATAGATACTGTCTACCCATCCTTCGCTGTTCTGTAATGTTTTGGTTGCTCTGTCATAGTAGCTCAACAAATTAGTAACACATGATTTTCTCTTTCTGAAACCAAACTGTCTTTCTGTTATCATATTGTGTTCTTCTAGGTGATTTACTCAAACTTTTCGTATCAGCTTTTCTAATACCTTGCTTACAACACTGGTTAGTGATACTGGTCAATATGTAATTGAGTGGATTTTGTCTATTCCCTTTCTTGAATAAGGGAACAATGTTTGCTTTCCTCTAAATACTGTATCAGGTAGTTTACCTTGTCCCAATGATTCCTTGAAAATTAAAGATAATGGTTTACTTAACTCCTTTGCACATTCATGTAGCACCCAACATGAAATTTCATCAGGACCATTTGCTTTTCCTTTGTCTAATTTACTTAACTCCTCTTGTATTTCTTTTTCTGGTATTTGTATATCTGGTAGTATGTGTGGGCATGCATGTTCCATATAATCCCTCACAAAATTATTTTCTTCTGTAAAAACTGATTGGAAATTCTTATTTAGTGCTTCACAAATATCCTTTTCGTGTGTAGGTGATACTCTCATCTGTGATGGATTATATTTTATCTTTTACTTTGGTTTTGCTTAGGATGTAGCTGTAAAATAGCTTTAGTTGATCACTACTTTTATTTACGATGTCCTCCTCAAACTGTTTTTGGGCTTCCTTCCTTATTCTTGTATAATCGTTTCTTGCCTGTTTATAGTTGTTATGCCCTTTCATTATTGTGTGTGTGTGTGTGTGTGTGTGTGTGTGTGTGGTGTGTGTGTATGTGTGTGTGTGTGTGTGTGTGTGGTGTGTGTGTATGTGTGTGTGTGTGTGTGTGTGTGTGTGTGTGTGTTCTTACCTAATTCTTACCTAATTGTTCTTACCTAATTGTATCTTTACAGGAATGAGTCAAGCTCGTACTGTCCCGTGTCTTAAACCATATTTATCGTACATATCTTTAAATTTGTGAATTGTTTTGGCACACACTATTTCATTCGGTAGTGCATTCCATTGATCAATTGCTCTGTTTGGGAAACTGAATTTCCTTACGTCTTTATCACCTCTCTTCTTATGCAGTTTTTTGCAGTGTCCTCTTGCTGATGCTTCTCCATATGTTAAGTAATCATTTATGTCTATTTTCTCCTTTCCTGATATGCACTTATATAGCATTATCATGTCACCTCTTTTCCTTCTCTCCTATAGTGTTGGTAGATTCAGTTTATTTAGTCTTTCTTCGTAGCTTAGGTCCCTTAAGCTTGGTATCCATCTTGTAGCGGCCCTTTGAACTTTTTCAATCTTGTCTATATGTCTATGTGTGTGTGTGTGTGTGTGTGTGTGTGTGTGTGCACGTGCTTGTGTCTTTGTGTCTGTGTTCAACTTGACCATCAGTCTTTTCATCATTTCTTTCTGCAGGGGTTGGTGGAGAGGTGGTTGGTTGAGGTTGAGGACATGATGGTGCAGAGCGTTCAGGACTCAGCAGTGAGGGCAGTGGAGAATCAGCCACTAACACCTCATCGCCAGTGGATCACCCAGTGGCCATCACAGGTAGTGCTGGCAGTGGCACAGATCATGTGGACTGCTGACATCACTGCCATCCTCACCAAAAATGCCAGTCTCAAGGTAAGCCTGACAAGACCAGATATGTAAAGGGGAGAGTTGTAGTTGCTTGTAGTGGTACTGTTTGCATTTGTGAGAAACTCCCTTCCAGCTGGTCATGTAGGCCATGGCACAGATCATATAGATGGCTGACATCACAGCTATCCTCACCAAAGAGGCCAGTCTCAAGGTAAGTCTGTCCATTGACAGTATAAATATTACAGCCCTACATCCTTTCTGTAAACTTCTTCTTGAGTTTCACAGTATTTTAATATTAGTCTTTTGTTACAGCTCAGAATTCAAGACAGAGATGGCAATTTTAGGCCTAGCAGTGGTGAAAGGGTCTAGTTGCCTGTGTGGCTATGTGTCATAGTTACTTGTATGTGTTTGTAAAGAAAGTGTTGCCCATGTGTATTGGGTAATGCACAGATATTTGCTCTGTATTTTGGAATGAACTTCCTCGTCATCTGTTCCTTCAGTTGTTCCCTCTTACTTTCTAGCTAGTAGTGTTTTCCTTTTCACGGTCATCATTTCCATAGCCAGTTTCTTCACTGATGCTGGGATCTAGGGTCTGCAAGAACTTAATAGTAGTTGAGCTAAAACTTGCACACATTGACTTACAGTGGGTTACCTGGGGGAACATTTTCTGTCACATCCCAAGCTTTTGAAAAAGTGGTTACACTTGGCTATTATCATTTTGACAGTTAGTTATAAAATGTAAGCTTAATGATCAAGGCAAAACACTGTTCTCTCAGAAGGTACGGTACTTGGCATATAATGCTGCATTTATAGTATATGCCCATTCTGATTTTATGATCCCTAAAATATTCCTTTAGTTTTGCTCACTCTTTGAGCATGAGATGATGATAATAATATTGAAAAGTTAGCCCTGAGCAGTTAGAAAACTTTTATACTGTAATAACTTTTCTGTAGTAATGAGCATGAAATAAGGTGCTGCATCAATGTGCTTTAGGAATTATACATCTACTCACCAGTAGTAGAGCAGTACCCTGTACTGATTTTTCACAATCAAGATATGTACTCCTTCATTTTAGACTGTTATGGTTATTGATTAAACCATCTCATTTTTTGTGGTTTACAGACATAGTTTCCCTCATTGTGTGTGTGTTTGTGTGTGTGTGTGTGTGTGTGTGTGTGTGTGTGTGTGTGTGTGTGTGTGTGTGTGTGTGTGTTTTAATGTATCTAACTCTTGGCATAACCTTGACAACCCATTCCTTAAAACTGTACAGTTCTACGTGTCACATTCCTTCACGTGTCACCACATCAACACTAATACTCACAGTATGTAGAGGATACATGATAGCGCTGTCTCATTCAGGAATAGTGTACAGTAATGGTGTTAGAGAGGTGATGATATTATGACATGTCAGTGAATTTTGTAAATCAGTGAAGTCTATTTTAACCAAATTTAAATACTGTAATCAAGCTATTCCACACCTTAGCTTGAGATTCCACTCACATCAATCAAGACACCAGACTTACTTCTCTGACCACTCATGTGTGTTGATAGGAGTATGTGGATGTGTGTGAGGAGAGGATCCAGGAGGTGGTGGAGCTGGTGAGAGGGAAGCTGGATCAGGGCACTCGCCTTACCATGGCTGCCCTTATTGTCACCTATGTCCATGGTAAGTTTGTCATATTCTCTTGTTGCTGTTGTTGTTGGTGTAACCTCATGCCCAATGTGCTGTAGGCAGAAATCCCCATTTTTCCTGTAACACACCATCCTCTTTTGGGGATAGGAAGGGAGTTGATGGACATTCATATGACAGCATAGTTGCCCTGATTATATTGATGTTGCTGTGTCAGAAAGGTGTCCCTCTCCAGCACCTACAGCATTCTTCTAACATCATTCACTTCGCCATAATAACTGGTAATTTAAAGATTTTGAGAAAAGAGTAGAAGCATTACGTTTGATCCACGTTTTACTAAAGCATTTATACATTCTTTTCGTACAGGACAGCCATCGCTTGAGAGATTATAATTCAGAGCTGCACCAAGAGTGCTGCTGTGGCATGATTGTACTGTACTGTATGTAACTTTTTTATCCCACCCCATCCATAGGTGAAGAGAAAAGATCATGATGGTGATGGTGGTGATACTGATGTTGATGCCTTGTGTTGTGATACCCTGGTCACTCCTGCCTAGGCCGTGATGTGGTAGGGGAGTTGGTATGTCGAGGAGCGAGTGGGGTGCAGGACTTTGCCTGGATGTGTCAGCTGCGCTATTACTGGTTGAACGAGCTGGTACGGGTGTCCATGATGCTGACCACACTGGACTATGGCTATGAGTATCTGGGCAACACCTCCAGACTGGTTATCACCCCACTCACAGATCGATGCTTTAGGTACGTACAAGGGGGAGGGCAGAAGTGGTGGTCATTTGTATCACTGTGCTGAGAGCCGGATACTTATTATAGTAATCTCTTTTCTGTGAGGGTCTGTATTAAGGTGAATATGCCTTTAAAAAATGTTATCATGCAGAAGGAAGTACATGAGGTAGTTTCTGTTTTCTAACCCTTTCACAATATGACGTTTATTCTAAGTTTTAACCCATGGATTGCGCAATTGCCTTTTTTTATTTTTATCCCACCCTGTGGTATGTAAAAAATTATTTTAAAAATTTGTTTTTAGTTTTTGTTTATTATAAACCTGAAGATAAACATCCTGGGCATCATCTGGTGAAAAAACAAAAATCTCTTTCCCTCTGTCTTTGTGTATCACCATACGTAAGCTTGCGTAGGGGTGGAGTAGTGAAAAAATGATTTTTTTTTAAGTTTTTGTTCATTATAAACATGAAAATAAACATCCAGGGCATCATCTGGTGAAAAAAATCTCTCTCTCTCCATCTTTGCATAGCACCATGCATAAGTTTGTGTAGGGGTGGAGTAATTAGCGGTGATGCACGGCCACTGGAAGGATAACACAGCCTGAGCTGTGGCTTGCAGTGCAATGCTTCTTAGCCTGAGGTGTGGTTCACAATCCATGGTTTAAAAAGAAAAGGTGAATTGTAAATGATGCACTTAATGCCATGCACTCCTCTCTTGAGGAACTAAAATGTTTTCCCATTAAGAGGACTTTGTTGAAGTGTGTAGCACCTTGTGCCAGTGATGCATAGGGTATACTGAATGTGTGACCCCTTAGTCAGTATTGCATGGTCTAAGCCATGAGACCATTGTAACTGCTAAGAAATAAAATTATATGTCACAGTTTGAAGAGGTTAAGTACCACCGACAGTTTTGTGGTGATATGGGGTAAAGTTAGCAGGTGAGGAAGGGTACCTGACTATGATGGGGCTGAATGGAGTGGATAGGGGTAATGACAGGGTTGGGTGGGGTGGTGTGAAGTGTAGGTGGAGTATAACAGGGATGTATGGGATGTAGTGGGTAATTATTGATGCGGTTGGTTGGGGTGGTGTAGGGTAAAACTGACAGGTGAGATAGAGTTCCTGAGAATGGCAGGATTGATTAGATTGGCAGTGTTCATTAATGGAATATGGGGTGAATTTAAAGGTTAGGTATCATACCTGAGCATGATGAGGTTGGATGGGATGGCATGGGATAATGAAAGGAATGGTTGCAGTGGTACGGGATACATTGACAGGTGAGGTAAGGTATCTGAGTATGGCAGGGTCAGATGAGGTGGAGAGGTGTATTGATGGGGTAGGTGGATTGACATGAGGTAAAACTGATAGGTAGGATAGGGTAGAGTATGACAGGGTTGGATGAGATGGAGTAGGTTATTGGTGGGGTTGTTTGACAGGGTGCCATACAAGGATGCATGGGTTGGGGAAATGGCAGGGTGGGTTGGAATGGTATGAAATAAAATTGACATATGAGGTAGGGTACCTGAAAATGATGGGGTTGGACTGGGTGGAGTGGGGAAAAGGTAGGGTTTATTAAAGTGGTACAGGAGAGAATTGAAATATTAGGTAGGGTTCCTGAGTATGACATGCTTGGATGGAATGGAGTTTGATAATGGCAGGATTGCTTGGGGTGGTATTGACCGAAACTGACAGGTGAAGTAGGGTAGAATATGACAAGGTTGTTTGGAGTATAGTGGCTGTGTTGGTTTGGGAAGTTTTGGTAACGCTGACAGTTAAGAGAGTAATTTGATATGATGTGGCTGAATAAGTGTAATGACATAATATCAAGGTTGATTTGGGTGGTGGTAGTTAAAATTTGCATATGAGGTAATGCAGAGTATGATGGGGCTGGATGGGATGAAGTGGAGTGTTGGTTGGGTTGGTTTGTGTAGTTTTGGGTAAAACTGACTGGTGAGGTAGAGTACCTGAGTATGACTGGGTTGGATAGTGTGGCGAGGGGTAATGGTGGGGTTGAGTGGAGTGATACAGGGTAAAAGTCATAGGTAAAGTAAGAGTTGAGTATGGCAGGGTGGATGGGATGGCGTGGGTTAATTGTGGAACTGGCTGGAGTGGTAGGGGGTAAAATTGATAGGTGAGGTAGGATACCTGAGAAAGTCCAAGAATGAGGCGTATGTTCAGTGTGTTCAGTACTGTAGCTGTTTTTTTAAGCAGAGATTGTGAAGGTGTAGACAAGTCCAGAATTATTTCTGACAGTCTTTTGTGAAGCCTTTGATGAGATTTTGGCTTATCTGCATTGCAGCTGTATGTGGTTTGTGGTGTAGCATGAAGGCATTTGCATCTACAGTTCAGTTGTTTCCTGAGTAGATTATCAGAAATAGGGGGCTTGCATACTCCTTCATCTCAGCTTTAAAAACCATCTACAGTGATCCCTTGGTTATTGTGCATAATTGGTAGTGAATATCATGCGTGCTGAATGATGAAATTGTGATAAGAAAAGCACAGACCCTATGCAATTATCTGAATTGGTACCAGACATCCCAAGTACAAGTACAAATTTTCAGTTTCATGACAGTTTAGATCCATTAAGTACAAACATACTGTTAAAGCCCAGACCCTTTGGGATTATCCAAATTGGTACAAGACATCCCAAATACAAATCCAAATTTTCCATTTTATGACAATTTATAGACAATTTAGAATGAAGAAGTGAAGGAACGTTGTGGGGTAGATGTGGATGTGGTTGAGAAGATTAGGAGAAATACACTGAGGTGGTTTGGACATGTGGAGAGCATGGAGAATGAAAGACTGACTAAGAGGGTGTATGTAGGTGAGGTGAAGGGAGGGAGAGGGAGGGGTAGACCGAGGATGAGGTGGAGGGATGGAGTTGAGAGGTATGTGAGGAAGGGGGGGGTGAGTTGGGGGGAGGGTAGTCAAATGGTGGGTGACAGAGTGACTTGGAGGCGTTTTGTCTGCGGCCACCCTTTGCGGGATTAGGGCGTCGGGCTATAGATAGATAGATAGATAGATAGATCCATTAAATACACACGCACTGTTATGGTAAGTATCAGAAACACACATAGGCATAGTTAGGTTAATAAAAAGTGATGAAAAGGGCACAGAAGAAATACCTACCATAGAGAGACCTGAGATGAGATTGAGGTAAGGGGTTTTGAGGCTATGGATTGGAGAGTTAGTGGTCTCCACCACCTGGGACTAGCTCCTTAAGTAGGGCCTCAACTCTGAATCCCTGAGAGCCATCAGAAGCCATAGACACTGCACCATTATTGTCAGCAGACAGCAGTTCAGGTTCTCGATAATAATGTTTTTGAGCTGAAAAATGTGCGATAACAGTGGGAGTGCAGAGTTTCATCTTAGTGATGACAAAAATTGCTAAAACCAAGTACATGATAACCAAGGAAATCACTGTAAAAGTCACTTTGCTGTATCACTGACTTTATCAAGTAAGATAATGTTTATGGCTCTTTACCGAGAACAGTGTATTGCTTCATAAGCAGTCATCATCACACTTTTGTTATTAAAGCTAATTACCACAGTGTTACCTTGGTGGGACAAGTTGGTAGCCATCCATAATTTTGATCATGGTTTGGAATGACTATTGTACATACATGCCTTTGTCACTAAGGAGACACTGTAGATGAGATGTGCTTTTGAGGGACACAAAGCACCAGTAGCAGCAGTCCCCTATGTCAGGAAATATTGGGTCACTGACAGCTGCCACATAAGGTTGAAATGGGCTGGAGATGAATTGTAACTGCCTTATTATGACAGGAACTACTGAATGATTGTGTCTCACCCAGCATCGCTTAACACAATGTGCCCTGCAGCCACTCGTCTGTGCCAAGATCCACAGAGTAAATTAAAAATACACCAAGAAGCACAGTGAATCTCACAGCCCCCATGACAATATTGCTGTACTTTTCTTGTAATTAAGAACCAGTGTGGAAAATCATTAAAGGGAGACCCTTCACCACATTATATTTTATACCCTGCTCTGTACCCCTAGACAGGTATATTTTAATTAGCACTGACCAGAAAATGATATTTGTGTTTCCAGTTGATTTTGCTGCATGATGGTACAATAATGATGATGATGATATGGTAATTATAGTAGTATACCTTAGGTGGTCATAATAATTCTGAGTGTTCTGTCTGTCATATTAACCCCTGCTGCACTGATTCTTTGTAAGGTAGTTTACCTCCCCTGAGTCACTGTTTTACGAGTAAAAACAATGTAAATTGTACCTTGTATGAGGCTTGCAGTATAGCCCATGCAGACCTTCTTTGTGTGTCATATGAGTTCTGCAGCTCAGCAGAGGTTAAGGATATTATAAAAGAAGCTTTTGGTGATAACATATTCTCCTCATGGAAGTATACTGTATATGGTGATACTAAGGTACTTGACAAATTTTCATAGTTCCTTTTTC
The DNA here is from genome assembly GCF_032717465.1 of Coenobita brevimanus. NCBI lineage: Eukaryota > Metazoa > Arthropoda > Malacostraca > Decapoda > Coenobitidae > Coenobita > Coenobita brevimanus. The sequence goes on from NC_137037.1 coordinate 48,800,915, forward strand.
TTGTCCCACCATGTTAGGACTCTGATGGGTGCCCTAAAGTTGCATTTGGGTGGGTCACCTGAGGGTCCAGCAGGCACAGGCAAGACAGAGACATGTAAGGACCTGGCCAAGGCAGTGGCCAAGCAGTGCATCATCTTCAATTGCTCAGATGGGCTGGACTATAAGGCCATGGCAAAATTCTTCAAGGTGGAACCTTACTCATGTGTACTTCTGTGCTCTTCATTATTTACATAATTTCATCCTTTTTTTTTCTCTCTCTCTCTTGGTACATTTATACTCAGAGTTCTACCAGAATGCATGGTATGCATTCGTATGCAGTAATCTTAAATGCAGGGTAGTTTTCTTTTCCTCTTTATCCTGGTGGAGGCTACCACTTCGGCTTGTAACTAAGTACCAGTATGCATTTCATCTATCCATCTATCTGTCTATCATCCAGTCCTACGTTGCTCCACGTGGAGCATAGGAGCCTGGGGCTAGGCAGTTGGTCCCGACATTTAAGATGCGAGTGACCAGCCTCACTCATCCCTGAGTGGCATTACATGAGCAATCAACCCCAACCACTCCTTGGATATAAACCTTCACCGGCTCAGTCCGATTGGAGCGCAATAATTACCCACTAAATCACCAGGCTCCAAAATTTGGTTATATGGTTACCACCCAGCATAGTAAATGGTTTCCTGGTGTACAGGAAACCATTTGGCTTGTCACTCAGTGTAGAGTCACCCACAGGCAGAAGGAAGAGAAAAGAATGAAGGAAAGAAAGACAGAAGAGGGAGTGTAAAGTTGCCCATAGGCAGAAGGACAAGGAAAGAATGAACAAAAGGAAGACAGAAGAGGATGGAAGGAAAGAGGGATGGAGGAGAGGAAAGGGCAGACACCCGAGAGCAGCACTACATCGAGTGAGTGGATTTCATACATGATGTAATATCACCTGATGGTCAAGTGACAAGAGCATCCCAAATGGAATGTCAGTCTAGTTGTACACATTGGTTCATCCCCATGTAAGGGCATTGAGGGAAGTAGTTTAAATGCAGTGGACTACAAGAGAGTAATATAGAATTAGCATTTACTGTTCACTTCCTACATTATTTTAAGTATGTGAGTGATATAGCATTATTGATGTGATATGTTTAATACGATCTATACTTTCATATAATTTTTTGGTGTGACAGTTATATCACATCATTATCATAATTGTCATCTTCCTATCCCTGTTTCTTTCAATTATTAATGATGGGGGTAGGATCCAGACATAATAATAGGAAAGTATGAAAGAAATATCAGCAGAGTGCTCAGTTAAATGAACTATGCATCCATTCTCTAACTGCTGCAGTCTTCAAAATTCTTGGCTCCACACCACTTGCAGAACCATCCATGGTGAAATGTATTTTGTTTAACTAAATCATCCTTTCAACAGCTGTGTGGTACTGTAGAGCAGTTTTGCCAGTAGTTCATTCATTTATACATTCATAAAGGCCCCAACATGCTCGCATGTATTGGCCATAATCACTTAATTGTGGCTGTCCATGCTGCTCAGTCTCTAGCAGCCTTTTTATTCAGTTCCTTTTCGCTGAGGTCACATGCTATGACCTTGTCTCTAGTCTTTTTTGGTCTGGCTTTTGCATCTGTACCCTTGTCATTCATATCTGTCATCCACTGCACCCAGTTGCCATCCTCCATCCTCTCCACATGCCCAAGTAATGTACTCCCACATAGCTACAGTACTATTGTAGGGTCTGGCTCAGAGTGGTGCGTGGGCCTGCTTTGATGAGTTCAACCGCATCCAGCTGGAGGTGCTGTCTGTTGTTGGACAGCAAATCAGCACCATTCAGGCAGCCGTGGCACGCAGAGCACCCAGGTTTGTTTTCCAGGGCACCGACCTTGTCCTCAACCCCACCTGCACCATCTTCATCACTATGAACCCTGGGTGAGTCTCCACACTTCGCTGGCACTGTGGTAGTGTACCTACTCATACATTACACGGATGCCTTACTATGTATTAACTGTAATATATTGGTTCATTAGTTGCCAAGCTACATAACAATGATACAATAAGGGCTTTTTCAGTAGCAGTAACTGTCCGTCCAGCTATCTAAACTGGAGAAGTGTCAGTTTTCATGATATTAGGACTGATTTCAATTTGTAAGCCTCTTTGGGTCTTGTGTTACCCATGTGTGTGTGTGTGTGTGTGTGTGTGTGTGTGTGTGTATTTACCTAGTTGTGATATACAGGAAATGAGCTATGCTCGTGGGGTCCCGTCTCTGTTTCTCAATAAGTCAAATTTTTCTTTAAACTCATTTAAGTTTTTTGACTGGACGATCTCTTTGTCTAGGTTATTTCACAGGTCTTTACATTTATAAGGAAAACTATATTTCTTGATATCCTTCAAGCAGCTTGGCTTCTTTGGTTTCATTCCATGTCCTCTTGTTACTCTCTTATCCCATAAAAACAGATCTTCTATCTGTCTATCTAACTATTGCCAGACGCCTTACTCCCGTTTGGGGTGGCCACTAACAAATCGCCTCCACGTCATTCTGTACCCCGCCATTTCACTGCCCTGCTCCCAACTCACACTCACCTCTCTCATATACATCTCCACCCCATCCCTCCATCTCATCCTCGGCCTCCCCCTCCCTTTTCCCCCCTCCACCTCACTCACATATACTCGCTTTGTCAGTCTTTCACCCTCCATCCTCTCCACATGGCCAAACCACCTCAGTGTGTTCCTCATAACGCTCCCTGTCACATCCACATCCACACCACAACGCTCCTTTATATCCTCATTCGTCAGCCTGTCCCTCCATGTGATTCCACAGGCTCCTCTTAAATAACTCATTTCCACTGCTCTCAATCTTGACTTGTGTCTTTCCAACAACGTCCAAGCTTCACTTCCATACGTTAGAGTTGGTATCACAATACTGTCATGTAGTAACTTTTTCACTTCCATGCTCACTTCCCTGTTTCTTATCACTGCTTTCAAAGAACCAGCGACCTTTCTTCCCTGCTGTACCCTTTCAAGCACATCACCCTCCAAACCTCCATCCTTACTCATCACACTACCCAAGTACTTAAACGTACTCACATTTTCCAGATCTTCTCTATCAATTTTATCTTCTCCCATCATGGTCCTGAACACTGCAATCATGTCGCCCCTCTCTCTCCTTTCCTCTAGGGACGGCAAATCCAGCTTTTCCAGCCCCTCTCTGTACGACAGATCTGTCAGACTGGGAACCATCTTAGTTGCTGTTCTTTGTATTCTTTCAATCTTGTTTATATCTTTCTTTTTGTGTGGGAACCACCGTACTGCTGCATATTCTAACCTGGGGCGGATCATGACCACTATTAATTTTTTCATCATCTCCTCATCCATGTGTGTGTGTGTGTGTGTGTGTGTGTGTGTGTGTGTGTATGTGCACAAGTGTGAGTGGGTATGTGCATGCATCCATGTGTGCACATGTGGGTGTATGTGTGTATGTTTTAATAAGAAGACTGCTCTAACAGGCCCCTTGTATTAGGTACGACACAGGAAGAGTGAAAGGTGCATGGAGGATCATGAGGGAGGGGAAGGTTCCAAGCTGGTAAGGTGGTGTTCACTACTCAGCTGCTCTCCTAAAGTCGTGTTTTTTGTGTACTTTAAACCAGATGTGTTGCTGTTGCTTTGTGCTGATGAAGATTTTTTGTTTGTGAGTGTGAGAACAAAAGTCAGTGTTTAATTGTTTGGAAAGCATCAGATAGTATATCCCCTGATGCCCATGTGTTATGAAAACAGATCATTAAAAAAATGTGAACATATATTTCTAACAATACTGATTCTTGCAGGAAGCACAGACTTTACACACAAGCTGCATCATAAGTGTGCAAAGCTGTGTTAGCAATTGTAGGAGTTGCAGGATGAAAAAGAATTACACAAGAATTCCTGAAAGTACTGGAAATAAATGCTTTTTGAAGTGACTTGCAATTCCCAATGTTACTCACTTGATCTAGAGTTTATGCAGATATTAATTCAGTACTGTTGCAGCTATCCTCCATAAATAATCTAGTGCTCTAGAGACAGCCCTAGTTATTTCATCTGTCTTGATCTGTGTCATCCACTGAAAGCATGAACATAGCCAACAGTTTTATGAATATCAAGGTAAACTGTAGGTGTAAATCACTCATGCCTAAAGCTAAACAACCACATTCTGTGTCTGAGGTCATCCATTAGAGATATGACTCATGTATTAAAAATATTGTCTCTTGGTGGGAACAGTTTAGAGATATGAATTTTGGCAAAACAGTCATCACTGTGCTCCCATATAGTCTTCAGTGTTAATCACTAAGGATGTTCATTTCCAAAAATGTACATCCTTTAGGGATCCAGTCACCACTCTGGTGAGTCTGCATAACAACCAAGGTAGTACTTGATGCATATACATTACCTCTGTGCTGAAAATCATCTCCAGATTGCTTGATATTTGTGCAGAACTTTTCTGTATGAATAACATTTTATATACCGCATCTGACACAAGAGTTATTTTGTTGGTCTGTCGTAGGTGATGAAAATAAAGGGTTAATAACCAAGAACCTAGTGTGCTGGAGTAAGTATTGAATCTCATAAATTCTGTACTCTGTACTACTAATTTCTGTTCTTTGTCTTCAGCACCAACAGCTTGTTAAATCACTTAAGGAATATTTACTATCATCATGCAATTAGATATTGCCTTTTCTCAATCCTTGGGTATCGGGAGAAAAAAAAATGATAGAAAACAAGCAGCAGTTCAGTGTTTTGATTTAGTCTACTGCAATTGCATACAGAATGGTGCAGAATGTGTGTCTTGTTGATACAGTTTGAAAGTTTTGTGTGACTGCTATCATTAACAGCTTGTTGCACAAGTATATCAAGGCTTGGTCAGTGTTATAAATAATTCTTAATGAGGACTGTTGACTTTTTTTACATATTACATTCATTAATCCCTTCATTCAGAGGACATACTTCCTGTTTTATTCTGGCTAATGCCAGATTATTTCATTCAACTTAGGAGAGTCTTTGGGTTGAAAGGGTTAGAAAAGTCTCCATTAATCCCTTCATCCAGAGGATGTCCATATTTTTTTTTTATTAATGATGGACAATTTTGTTCATTTTTGGAGAAACCTCTTGTGTTGAAGGGGCTAAAGAGACAAGCTTTGTAATTTTGTGGATACCTTGGTTACTTGTTCACGCCTTATCATACTGTGTGCTATAAATGGTTTGAGAGTAATTGGACAAAAATGCAGAATAATTTCAGCAATCAAATTCAGTTCACCAAAAGTGATAATTTCTTCCAGCAGGCCATTTTCATGATCTGCCAGTGTCAGAGTATGAACTAATCAGTCATTTTTCAAACAACTAACATTTCATGCCCATTGCAAATACTTTCTGGCAGTTTTACTCCCAAGAAATAGTCAACAGTCACAGTGTTATATACATAAAATTCTCTAATAAACTGCATCTCCAAGGTGAGACTAAGCACTGTATGTGTTTATTGCATCTTTGTTTATCTATATGTATGGTTGGTTAATATACTTAGTAATAAACAGTGGAGGTATTACTGTATGTGCAGGTCCTGAAAGAATGCTGATCGAATTATTGTAGCAAAGTTTAGAAATATTAAACCTTTTTGTAAAATATAAACTATTCATTATAGGGAGTAAGCATGCATTGAAATCATGTAACTTGTTGTTGTTGGCCATCCCCAGTCTGTCTGGCCTAGCAGACCCATCAACTGCAGACAAGCAACTTCTGTTGCAGGGTTGTCCCATGCTGTGAACCAATGTTCCCTTGTGGCTGACATCACCTCACCACAGCAGGGCATGGGGAATTGTGTGGAGGTTTGGTTCCTGGATTGATGTTGCATTTACGTCTGTACACCCAGTTAACGGCTCCAATTCACCCCGTAAATTGGTTATATGGTTATTACCCAGTGTTGAAAATGGTTTCCTGGGCTACAGGAAACCATTAGACTTGCTACTCAGTGTTGAGCCACCTGAAGATGAAAGAAGTGACAGGAAGGAATGGGGGAAGTGGGAAGATTGAGGGCAGACACAGAGATAGAATGAGAAAGGGGAAGGAAGAGTGGTTGATAGTTGCCACTACCTATCACAAATCATGTAGCTAAAGTTATGAAATATAAAAGAAGATAAACCTAATAATCCTTAGACCACTGTTAAATTTAGATTTTCTTCATCATCTGGAAATGGTTAAGTTAGGAGTTTTTCACTTGATGTGTATGGTGTGTTTAACGTCAGCTGAAGCTTGTGTGTCAGTATAATTAGTTTAAGAAGAACTTTTTTTTTTTTCTTCTTTAGTTCTGGCACTTTTAACTGAAATTAGGATGCTGAAATGAAGGCATAAACATGCTCTGATATATTGTCCCTCCTTGAAGAGGGTGGTGGTTCTTCTGCTGAAATGTGCTCTTAGTTTTAGACTCATTACTTTATTCACCTCATATGGGATGATAGGCAGGCTGTTTTGCACTTAGGGCTCTTCCTAAGTGAAAGTAATTTAGGAACCTAAGGAATCTGACTGTTCTTGGTTTAACCTTTTCACTGGCTAGGACTTTCCTCCTATTAATGAAAGTGATTGGCAGTATTGCCAGACTGGAATCCTAAGAGTGTCATAACTACTGAAGATACTAAAGAGCGTCTGACACATGCCTTTATCAAACTCATCCATAACATTACCTCAGGGTTAGTATACCTGCAAATATTTGGGTTTCGTATTCTAAGTCTTTTGCTGGTTTCTTGATGATGTCTGTATTTATTGTATGAATTTTATGCCCTTAAACCCTAATGCTTTTATTAGCTTTACTTTCATGACTGACATTAAACTAGTAATATGTGTGTGCCATCCCTCTATTACTCCTTCCATTCATCCATAATTCCTCTCCATTTACCTTCTCCCTGGCCACCGATTTCCCATCTTTTAACCCAGTAGTCATCTTTTTTTTTTTTTTTAATTACTCCCTTCTGCCCCTCTTTCTTCTTATCCCCCATTTTCCTTCCTTATCTTCTCCCCTCATTCCTCTTAACTGCTCAATCCCATTCCTCCCTCTAATTTTTTCATCTCCTATATCCTTCCTTATTTTCCTCTCTTCTTCTTTCTGTTATTCATCTTTTTTTTTTTTTCGCCTTCATAATCCTTCCACTGCTGCCACCCTGCCTCTTATCTTATCTTCATTTCTCTCTCTTCTTTATCTTATCCTTTTATATCCTTCCTCTTATTCTGTATTCTCTCTTGACCCCATCACCCCTCTACCACCACCATCCACAATGACACAGGTACGCAGGTCGGCGGGAGTTGCCTGACAGCCTGAAGGTGTTATTCCGCACAGTGGCTATGATGGTGCCTGACTACATCCTCATTGCCAAGATATCACTCTTTTCCATGGGATTTGTTCTGGCGGACAGGTCAGTCATTCATGCTTCTTGCATTACATTTTCTTTGAGAATAAATTTGGAGAGAGTTGGAACGTAATTGCATTTTCAGATTTGTGAAAGTAAATTAATGAAAAGGAACTTTAAACAGACTATTAGGCCTTAACTCTTCAACAACCTAAAAATTAAATACATTTAAGTGAAAAAACTTTAAATGAGGACTACATTTACTTAAAAGTTGTCAGACAGTAGAGAGAAGGATGTTCTTATGCGCTGTAACTAAAACTTTTCTCTGGTAATGCATCAGTCTGGCCCGCAAAATCATCGACACATACCGGCTGTGCTCGGAGCAGTTGTCATCACAGCACCATTATGACTATGGCATGAGGGCAGTCAAGGCTGTCCTTCTTGCTGCCAACAACCTGCGCCTTCTCATGCCTGACCTCGCGGAGTCACAGATTATTCTCAGGGCAATACAAGATGTTAATTTGCCCAAATTTGTGGCTCAGGTTGGGAATTCATTTACTGTTTAGTCAAAATAAAAGATTTATTTGAAGCTTTGTGCCTGTATTGGTTAATGCATGCTTTGAAATGACAGGTTTATCATTTTGCTCGTAGTTGCTGTTTCTCTTGATGAATTATTTAGGTGACAGAAGATTGCATGTGTTAAGGTTACACCACTGTTGGAAAAAGATTTAGATAGAAAATAGTCTGATCTTGAACCCCTCTCATATTGAATAATTGATAGCTTCTCTCCAATTTATGCTTGACTCAGATTGTCACAGCCAACTAGTAGAGGCTGTCTTCTCATTTCTTGGTGAGAAGTTATTCTGAATTGAATCAAACGACCACCAACTGCTGTAACTGGCTGTACATTTCTTAAGGAAGTGAACTAGTAACTATTTTGAACTAGAGTAGACCAGTGCAGGTTGACCACAGTAACCACTGAATCTAATGTCTCATTCATATAGTATTGTATATTGCTTACTTAAATTTGCTGTGGGCAATTCCAGTTGACAGAAAAACATAACTTTTGACTGCCACAACTGACTCTAAATGACCAAGCATTTTTTTTTTTTTTCCACTCTTTTATTTCCTGAGTTTCAAAGTTATTCAGCTTCTGCAACAAACATTACTTCTGTGTTACATTGCTGCCTTTTAAGAGTTCCTTGAAGATTATCTGAACAGTTCTGATGTTAAAGTTTTGTAAATATTATTTGGTCTAATTTGCAGTAAAAATACTAATTTTTCCACTGTCTTTCATATGCCTTTATGGAAACTAAATTTGATAAGTGGGTTTCTCATGTTTTATTATGAAAGTAAAGTATTTATAATGTCATAAAATTAACTCCATTTCTTCAAGCTTGAAAGGCATATTATAAAAATGATAATTAAATCAGCCACAGCAGCCAAATGGTCAGTCATATGTTTATACTGTACTGTATATTAAATGTTTGCCAAGTACCATAGAACGAGAAGTGTGTTTTAGGAAGTAATATTGTATTGCAATGTGCAGTGACTATCTACAGTATAGGTTATTTTCACCAAATTCAGTTGTATGCACTACAGAAATTGTTGCATGTATTGTATTATACTTTATCATCATCAACAGTACACAAAAAATCCTTAACATATATGAACAAATGAACTAGTTGACTTTGTGAGCCCACAGGATGTGGAGCTGTTTGAAGGCATCGTGAAAGATCTGTTTCCCTGCGAGAAAAGCAGCGTTCATCCAGATTCAGCTCTCGAGGCAGCCATACGCAAAACTCTGGCCAACAACAATCTCCAGGTCAGGCAATCACATTATGAGGCTTGGGTTGAGGAGGGTTATCATAGATTACATAATTGTGAAAGTCCTTATACAGTAATACATCAATATATGATACCCCTAGATGCGATACCCCGGCTGAACGATGGGTGTAGAAATACCACGATACCCCGCTTAATGATGGCCAAACCCCAGATTAACGATGGGTTTTGATTATTGTTTTTTTTTATCAGTTTTGATGATATTTTAGACTAAAATTGTATGTTTAGGTTGATTTATAAACTGTTTTTAGACCAAGATTAATATGTTTTAGCCATAGATGGGGTGAACATTATCATTTGGGGATACAGATTACTAAACTCGATTTTTTCCAGACATATTTAACAATTTTCAGATTTTATTTGTTGATTTCAGTGAGTTATTTATAGGTGTTAGGCTTAGGTTAGCTTCCTTTACAGCTGTTAGACCATTTTGATTGGCTTTAAATTTGTTTCAGGGCTCATTTGGGTGGGTTTTGGACTTGGTTACAGGGAAAACCCAAGGCTGATGAATCCTTCTCATTACTTTACATGTTAAAAGTACCCCGATGTATGATATCCCACCTAACGATTGGGTTGTACTTAACCATTTACATCATTAAACCGGGGTATACCTGTACATTCTTACATGTGCTAGTCTTGTTCAGTTGATGACAGCTCTTCATGCTGCATGATATCTGGCAGCATCTCTTTTCAGACCCAAACCTCTAAGCTCATTCAGTCAGACTTTATCCTACGTCTTGATAAACACCAAGGTATTGTAGTATAGTGATGTATGGTGGTGAAGTGTAGAAGAGTTTGGTGGTTGCATATGGTGATGTTTAGTGTGGAGTTTGATGATATGTGGTTGTGATGGTGGTGAAGTGTAGCAGTGAAATGCATTAGTATGTGGTGTTGCAGGAGGTGGAGTGGTTCCGTGAGAAGATGGTTCAGTTGTACAACATGATACTGGTGCGTCATGGGGTCATGGTAGTGGGTGAGCCTCTTAGTGGCAAGACTCAGGCCTACCAGGTCAGTCCTCCCAGTATGATGCATCAAATAACACACTGCACACCACAATACAAATTCCTGTATGTATCCCACCACAATGCTAGGTACTTCAGAACATAACATACTGCGCATCACAACTATACAGGGGCTGATGGGAAGCCCACACTTGGTGGTACCCTGTGTGAAGCAGCTGTGGAGTCCATTCAAAAGCTAAACCTCCCCATATTTCCCTGCACCTTGCCATGTTTAAGATACTAATTTGACTCTAGTGAGCCACTGACTTCCACAGTGAGATGCCAGATCACTACACAGTGTGTATACCGTACTGTATTCTACTGTACCTGTAGAATGGCTTCACAGAAGCAGTTGTTTCCCTGTGGTCGACAGGTCTGCTGGGCCAGACAGATTGGGGTTAAGCAACATCAGTAACAACAACAGCAGTACTTCAGTATGTATTCCACCAATGCTTGATAGCTCAGAACCTAGCACATTGCACCACAACTATACACATCAGTTTGTTTATCAGTAAAGGTTTCAGACTCAGCTCCACACACACTCCCATATTTTCATCAGTAAATGTTTTAAAAGGACATTATGCTCTCCTGTATCCAGCAGTCACATGTAGTATTTCTTTTTTGTACCGAATAATGCTGTATAATATAGTTACACATTCCACAGTACCACATACTTTTCTAATGTTACCTGACAGTGCTAGGCACTCTTCTTTAATGCAGTGCCAAAGCTCTTGACATTGCACGGTATCCCATAACCTATTTAAATTGTTGCATTGTTCAACAACTAATATCAGTATTATTTTGCACCATAGAGTAACATGATCCAATGGGCATAATGCTGCACCAGAAGATGACACTCTGATATAAAATGCACACATTGCTACACACATTTCAATATGTATACTACTCTTTCATGGAGTCACACATACATTTACAGTATAGTAGCACATTACAGCATACAGTGGAGGTCATTATGTATAAAGCTGCACTATGCGCTGTAAACAACATAAACTATGATACTGTATTATACTTCTCCATGGTGCTGCACTGTTGCAAACCCTGATGAGTAGTTTAACACTAGCACCCAGTAACTTTTGTTCTAGCCCATGCCATCGTAAGCAGTAAACACATATCTCAACAGCAGTACAGTACTTCCAATATTTCACTATACACCATGTACTTCATTCTTTTTGGCAACAGTATATAAGGTCTTACTTACCACATATTTTCTACTTATGAGCATATATAATTATGATCATACTGTAGAGTGAACATGAAATTTTCTGTAGTTAACAGTAGTTCCTTTTTGTATTGCCCACTTTATTCTTACCACTTACACTGTGATGCTCTTTTTCATATGTTTCTTTAAATTTATTATTATTAATCAAGCATCCATTGTGAGAATGCTTTTCCATTCATTGTATGCTCTTGTCAGTTTCATATTATGTAGATGAGTTAGATACACATACATATATACATTCATATACAGGGCTGTATATTGCTTACATATCCATACTTTAAATAGTGGCATGGTATATGAATGAATATCTATATGTATATCTTAAAAGTAGTTTTTACTGTATAATGTGTCAGAATGTTACAGTATGTCTTACATGAATTTTCTGAGGAGTTGAAATCCTTCAGGGTAATAAGCTTTTCATGGTTATAACTTTACAGAATGTACAGGGTGCAGAGGATCAGCAAATAGCATTTATAAATTTTAAAGTTGTCATGCTTAGAAGTCAAGGCAACTTGAGTACACTTTAATAACTTTTTCTGTCATGGTACTGTAGATGTAAACTGCACAGCATATTTTGCTCATATTGTCTTAATTTTCAGGTGTTGTAGGCAGATGTGATTTATGTTGTAAATATTAACCTTTTCCGTCATCAGAGGTAGCACTCCATGCACACTGTACAACATGCCTTTATCATACTCTACTGGCATGGTATACAACATAGCATTGTCTAGGAATTAATGTACTGTATTCAGCCGACCCTAGAGCCTTAATGCCACTGCCACCTAAGAGACTCACTGTAGCTCAGGCCGCACCTCATATACAATATTTTCATATTTCACAGGCTGAAGATTGAGTAGCATGTAGAGCAAAACTACCCCAACCACTGCAGTTCATATTTATGAAATAGCTTATCATTTCATATTAAACTTAATGGATAAAAGTAAGAGAAAGCAAAGCTCAGCTTCTTAGAAGTTCTTCTCAGCCGTACACATTCTTTATACAGTGCACAAAAAATGTACGAACTGCATATTGCTTATTAAGTAGGCATTTCCAGTTTTGTTTTTAATATCGTTGATCTTTAGGCTACTGTTTATTTGTTATTAAAGCTAATCATTATTATAATTACTTGCAGCAATTCTCATTTCTCAGAAGCCTGTCTGTGTATTTAGCTGTTCAGTATATGCAAGAAACTGTCCCCCCTGCCTTCCTACTGAAGGCTGATGCCCAGTTTCCCGATGACCTTCCCTCAACAGACACTGGCGGAGGCTCTCCAGCAGAAGGGGCGACAAAGAAGACTTGGCATGTTCAGGGCCGTCGCTAAGGGGGTGTCTAGTGCTGCCCTTTGTTGTTTTAGGGGTGGTAGAGTGAGGGTAGTTGAGGGTGCCAGTGTTGAGGAGTGCAAGATCAGAGGTAGACTTTGTGGGAATGAAGTGGAATAAATGAAAAGAAATTAGAGCACTAGAAGTTTATACACAAAAGGGAAGAGGAAGTTATGGGATTTTGCTTGGTCATAAAGCTTTCTCTTTCTATCTGATTTTGTAACCTTTCTAATACAGGGTGAGGAAACACATGATATGGCAAAAACCATGTGTATAAACCATCTCTGTTCCATCAGAGTAGAGAGTGATGAAAATCATATCTGATTCTGGCAGAATTGAACAGGAGGTTATTTTTTTTGCTTTTGCCCGAAGAGTGAATAGACATTGTCATTAGCAGTGCCTGACTAAATTAGAAATAAGCCAGACTGAGTAAGACATGCCCAAACCAATGCTTGAACAAGGACTGTTTGGGTAAATCTCCATTTTCTGTGCTCTAAGGTGGTGGGTCACAGGGAGACTATAGGGAGGCAGAGCAGGTTGAAACATCCCTTTGAGTAGCAAATGATTGTCAGTTGCCTCCTAAGTCTCCAGCAGAAAAGAAAATGACATCAGTGCTGAAGAAACATTACCCTGGCACTCAGAAACACTTTGGCCTGGCACTCCTTTCACATCTCTAAGCCCTTGATAGGTAGTGTTGACTGAGTTGTGGAAAAGAAAGATTAGCCTTTAGCTAATGGTGGTCATTTTATATGTTTCATGCTGGCTATCCATATCTAATGCTCTGAGGTGTTCTGTAAATGACCATCAGACTTTTGGGCTGGCCTACACATGCTCTCTCCCAGTTTTAAGAACATGGCCATTGCTCTTCAGCTTGGTAGGATTTGCTAGAAACAGTAGGAACAAATTCTGTTCACTTTACAAACTCAGCTGAGTGAGAATAAATCTCTTCTGTTCTGATAATGAAGCTGGTGCAATTGGCTCCTCTCTGCTCAGATGATGACAGATGTACATATGGCTTCTGTTATACCTTTATGTGTTGAAAGAAACCAATAAGAAGTGGAAAATTGACCCAGTTGTGTGGTGAGAGGTGTTAGATTTAGTGCTACTGTATTGTACTGCTTTTAATGTTTTCAGTTAGTGCATAGCTTAAATGATTACGGATAGGGTCACAGAGATTCTCTTACAGTCACTGTACTGTACTTGGTTTCTAGTGTGTGTCAGATGAACTAGCATCAGTTTTTCGTTTAATCAGTGAGACTGTGTTGCACATTACCACAAGATCCAGACAAGTACTGTGCATAGCTTACTAATGTTGCATGATGTTTGCCTCCCAGCATGCATAGATGTAGCTGTAGTCTCAGGTATTTAGTAAGTTTAGGTGCGACATACATATCTGGATTATAATTCTTGTGAAAACTTTGCTTACTTACAAGTTTGACATATTAAGGAGTAGTTCAAATGTGTTACCCATTTTTATAATCCGCAAGCAAGTTCAAATTTGGCCATCATATTTGGGTAGAGTATTTTTTGGAGCCATACAATTTTTGACTAATGCCTGCTGAATATATACCGTGTAATGCTTGCAGCCTTTTTTATTCCAAAGTAGCTTCATCAGTTATGAGATATTGTACATAGAAAGCATAATTTTGACAAGCACTTTACACACAGCATTAGCTGTAAGTTATAAATTCAACTTCCATCAACAGTACCATTCGTATCAGTGCTCTGTATATTCAGGATGACAAATACATTATCTGGATGTACAATTGGACAGGGTCTGGCTTCAGCGGTGGAACGTGTTGGGCGTGAGAGGAAGATGGGTGATGAGCGGGGCGTGCAGTACAAGATTATCAACCCGAAGGCACTTACTCTGGGACAGCTGTATGGTGCCTATGACCCCTTCTCACATGAATGGTCTGATGGTGAGATATAGTATAATTTTCATTATCATACCATTTCAGTTTATGACATAAACAAAGTGGGTAAGGTCTGGTAACAAGGAAAACAAAGCAGAGGACTGAATGTGAGAGGAGGGGTGGGGGCAAAGTTTGGGTTTAGATAGAAGTGTGGTAAAGGATAAGAATGATGTAATTGTGAGATGGAAAGAGAATTTAGCTCTCCAGCAGCGGGCTACATCATGGAGGGTGTAGAAGAGTGAAAGTTTAATGAGGCGCTTGTGGTATGGAGACTAAGCACAAATTGAGACACATTTCATCTTCATGTTTAGAGAATGCAAGTAGTAATTTTATGGTTAATTGATACATCAGATGTTGACTGGCTGTTGCCTGCATAGGGTGGCAGTGGGTTAGTAGGTGTGTTGAAATGGAAGTACACAGGATATGGGAGAGATCAGTGGGCTCTGAAGCACATGTCAGCAGAAATCAGTTGCTTACAGGTACTGAACATGTATGCCAATATGTAATTGCAAATGCTGAAAGTTTGTAGTTATTGACTCCAAAAATAGGCAGAACTTATTGTAAAGCTTTAGAAGCAAAGCTGCAGATGCTATTCCATCATAACGGTTGGCGGTGTAGGTGTGTTGGCCAAAACCTTCCGAGAGATGGCCACGTCATCGAGTGAGGAGCGACGGTGGCTGGTGCTGGATGGACCGGTGGATGCTGCCTGGGTGGAAAATCTCAACACTGTCCTCGATGACAACAAGAAACTGTGCCTCATGTCTGGCGAGATCATACAGGTGTGTTGCCTGGGCACTGGGGGGTTTAGGTGCCCCTTATGGGCATCTGATGATTGTATTTGACCAGATTATACTCAGATGATTTCAGTAGACTGAGAAGTTGATAAAATGAACTTTGTTTATAACCACTCTGTGTCTTATACTGTTGACTAAATGAATTATGCTCAGAAAAAGCAGTCACTACTGTATTAGGTTAATATAAACATGTGTAGAATAATTTGCCTGTAAAATCCTCTGCCAGATGCCTAACAAAATGAGTGTGATTTTTGAGACGTGTGACCTAGAACAAGCATCTCCAGCCACTGTGTCTCGCTGTGGCATGATCTATATGGAAACTAAGCAGCTTGGGTGGCGCCCTCTAAAGGTAGGTCGTTACAGGTAGGAACAGGGATGGCATATCAAAAAGAAATTAGATTCTCTTCATAATAATCCTTTGTATGATGTAGCTATATATACATTCATGGAATCAGATTGTGTGAATATTAATAGTTACTTGAAAACCAGTTCAGTACCCAAACAACAGTTCATTCTATTTTGACTATTGCCAAGAGATTTTATTCAGCATAAGAAGGACAATGTGTGATCCAGAGGTTTAAAAATAGGGAGTACAGTACAGTGAAGTCATAGTCTTATTATTTTTTTTTTTATCCCCACTCTGTCCATCCTCATGTTTCTATTAGTATATTTGCCATTCTCTCTCTCACCAGTTCCACCACTCCTTCTCCTTTCTCATCACTCCCTGACCTGTTCTGTAATTATTCCCTCAATTGTTCCTCTTTTTCTTTACCTGTTCTGCTACTCCCTTTCCAGTTCCAGTGTTCCTTCAGGTATTCCACCACTTCCTCACTTATTCCAGGCTTCCTACCTAGCGAGTCTTCCTAGTGCCATCAAGGGTGAGGTGCGGGACATGGTGGACAGTGTGCTGGAATGGATGCTGCCTCCTCTTTTCCATTTCATTGCCAAACGCTGCAGGTTCATGATCCAAACTTCAGAGCTGCATCTCTTCCAGGTACCTGGCCACACTAGGGGTTATTTTCATACTGAAGCATACTGAGTACTGCACTATGTGCTGCATTTATAAGTGTCTTCCATAGTTATACATGTCCATTAGTTTTTTTTTTTTTATAATTATTGGTAGCAGGCCACACTGCTTTCTTTGTAATACCAGTATTATCCTCCACAACACAGATGAAGTGGTAGATTTTTCCCCTTTATCAGTTTACACTCAGTTGAACCTTGGATCACAACTACAACAATATTAGTCAAAAGTGGTATTTAGTGACCATTGAGGCTGCCATCCAAGTTTGATACTTTAATATGACCTCTCAGTATCTTACTGTTCAGTGATAAAATTATTAGAACAGGTATCATAGTTTCCATTATATTCTCTTTTCTTATATTCATTTCTTTTCTCTTTTTATTCTCTTCTCTTCTTCCTTTGTGTTCTCTTTTTGTCTCTTCTCTTCTCTTCTTTTCATTTCTCAACTTTTCTTTTATCTTCTCTTTTTTTGTCTCTTCACATCTCTTCTGTCTTTTTTGTCACTTACTTTTTTTCATTTTTCATTTTTTTTTTCCTTCATCTCTTCCTTTGTTATCTTTTATCTAATCTTTCCTCCCAGTCCTTCACACGGCTGCTGGACTCTCAGCTAGATGAAGTGCGTGAAGCAGGGAAGCCACTGGGACCGAAGATCTCTGATGACAAGCTAACATCCCTCCTCCAGTACCTCATCACCTTTGTCATTCCCTGGTCCATTGCCTCCACAATCACAGGTGTGTTTCCAAGTACAGTAGTAGCATACACCAGCGTTATCTCTTTTATTGCTGTGGATAAATGTGAGTAAAATATTTAGGCTAATGGTACTAAACATTTATTTCCACACTATCCTCACCTTTGCTGTCATCCTTTTAGATTTTTTTCTTAATCCCTCACCACTTTCTTATTTTCCTTCACCTTCACCCACACTTTCAATTCCACCTCCTCCCAGGAACCAGTCGGCGCCTTTTTGATCAGTTCTTCCGGAAGCTGTTATCAGGCAAAGTTGACTCTGCTCCTAAACCTGATTGCTTTCGACTGACTAAGGGGTAGGTCGTATGTGTTGAGAGTGTGGGTACAGGAGTGAGTGAGAGCATGTAGTGTTTTAGGATGGGTGTGGGCATTACAGACAACACCTCATTAATATACAAGGTACAGGTATGCATTCTAAAATCTCACAGCTTTTTCCATACATCTAGTACTGTAAATAATGGTGTGCTGTGGAGCCTACTATGGTGCCCCTATTAACTGGGTGAAGAGACAGATTTGGCATCCACTTCAAGAACCAAACTTTTACACTTTCCCTAGCCTCACAGTGGTGAGGCATTCTGCCACAGGGGAACATCGGTTCACTACGCAAGATTTTTTTTTTTTTTTTTTTATACGAGGAAGAAGGAACCAAAGGCTGAGCCCACAGAATGTTCCTTCCAAGAAAAAAAAAAAAAACTGTACAAAAGGGAGCCAATTTCAAGATCCATTCATTTCGAGATGCCTGGACACACTCCGTTTGAAAGACTGGAGATCATAGGGAGTAGGAAATACAGAGGGAGACAGTTCCAGTGTTGACCTGTTGCGTAAATGAAAGACTGGGAGTAACGGTTAACACTTGCATTAAAGAGTTGGACAGGAAAGGGATGAGAGCTTGTTGCTAGATGGGTGCTACGTGCCCATCTTAGAGGTGGAGGGATGCAAGCAGACAGTTCAGAGAAGCAGTGACCATTGAAGTAGCGACAGAAAAGAGAAAAAGAGGTACAGTGCAGTGAAGAGACAGAGGTTGAAGGGAGCCAGTAAGAGGAGGAGAGTTGATGAGACGAATAGCCTTTGAGGGGTTTGCTTGTCTATGGGTGTATAGCTAAACACCAAGGATTACACAACAACTGTAAATTGAGGAATTAGCAGATCAGGTTTTGAGGTCTCATTGAAACTTTAACAGGTTATTTTTCCATAATTTACTGTGAACTTAATAGCCCACCTAAAAAACAAAAGGTTTGTGTGAATGACTTTGAAGTTGGGAGAAGGCATAATATGTCAGGGAAGAAGTGGATAGATATAGTTAATGAGTGCATGAGAAAGTGATATGTGGAAGTTGTTGAAGCAAAGGAATTGATGTGGGATTGAAATGGTTGGATGTGGTATGTGCTGAGAAACACATGACATGATTTTTTTGCTCCTTTTTTTTTAACTTTCTAATTGAAAAAATAGCCATCTGACAGTTGTATCTGAGTTTCATCTAAAATGAAAAATATTCATGTGCAGATGATTATGCTGCTGATGTGGAGCCAGGAGTCCAAAGATGTGAATGACTATTTGGTCCATTTCATGTTGATAGTTCTCCCACTTCTGTGCTGTCTCTTTGTTTCTGGATCCTAACTCACCAATTATTTAAGGTTAGAATAAGAGTTAGGTTGATGATGATGATGATGATGATGATGATAATAATGATATGCTTATGATGATATACCATCAACCACAGCATGTTGCCTCCTGAGAGTGGGCTGGTATTTGACTTCATGTATGAACATGAAACTCAACGGTGGGTTCCCTGGTATGACATCTTGGACAAAAACAGACTTGTTATCCCTGCTGATGCCAAGGTAAGGACATATAGCAGAAACTGTTTCTGAATAGACATTATATATTTTTCTATACAAAAGATTATGGTAGTATCTGCTCAAGCCAGCATATTAGCTACAATGAGATGTTATGTGTAACTTTACAGGAGTCCTGATGTCCATGCCTTATAAAATATAAGCATCAGGGATAATTCATATTTCCAAACACTCTATCTTGGTATTTATCTATTGCCAGATACTTTAATCCCAGAAGGGATGGCCACAAACAAATTGCCTCCACATCACCTTGTATACTGCTGTCAGGTGGCCCTCTCTGCATCCCACCCCACTCTTTTTAATATTCCTTGTCACTCTGTTCTTGCACTTTATACAATACTTAGTCTCCCTCTCCCCCTCCTTCGCTCTGCCTTTTCACATACACTCTCTTAGTCAGTCTCTCTCTCTCCATTCCCACCATATAGTCAAGACAGTGTTTTTTTTTTTTTTTTTTTTTTTTTTTTTTTTTTTTTTAATGCGAGGAAGAAGGAACCAAAGGCCATGAGCCCGCAGTAACAGTTCCCTCCAAGAGAAAAACAAAATACAATATAGAGCCAAATTCAAGATCCGATCATTTTGAGATGCCTGGACACACTGCGTTTGAAAGACTGGAGATCATAGGCAGCAGGAAATACAGACAGAGGGAGACAGTTCCAGAGCTGACCTGTTGCATAAATGAAAGACTGGGAGTAACGGTTAACTCTTGCATTAGAGAGTTGGACAGAAAAAGGATGAGAGTTTGCTGCCAGGACGGTGCTACGCGCCCGTCGTAGAGAGGTGGAGGAATGCAAGCAGAGAGTTCAGAGGAGCAGTGACCATTAAAGTAGCGATAGAAAAGAGATAAAGATGCAACAGTGCGGCGAAGAGACAGAGGTTGAAGGGAGTCAGTAAGAGGAGGAGAGTTAATGAGACGAAAAGCCTTTGCCTCCACCCTATTGAGAAGAGCTGTATGTGGGGAGCCTCCCCACACATGAGAGTTGTACTCCACACAGGGCGGATAAAACCCTGTATAGAGTCAACAATTGTGCAGGGGTAAAGAAAGAGCGGAGTCGGCTTAGCACACCCAATCTCTTGGAAGCAGATTTTACAAGAGATGTAATATGATATTTCCAAGATAAGTCCCGAGTAAATGAAACCCCAAGCATGTTCCAAGGATGATGCAGGATTAAGCTGAATATTATTAAACATTAGTGGGTATACCTGTGGAAGATTTTGTCGGGTTGATAGGTGTAAGAACTGAGTCTTAGATGCATTAAAGACAACCATTATTTTTACCCCAGTCAGAGATACGAGCCAAATCAGACATTAGGTGTGCCACAGCCTCATCCCTTGCTTGTTGAAGTAACTGTTGAGATGGGCGTTGCGGGAACCGAATGGAAAGGTGAAGGGTGGAGTCGCAGCGTATGAGTGGATAGGGTTAGATGTACAGCTTAGAAGATCATTGATGAATAAAAGGAAGAGAGTTGGTGATAGGACAGAGCCCTGAGGAACACCACTGTTGATAGATCTAGGAGAAGAACGATGGCTGTCTACAACAGCGGCTATAGAACGACCAGAAAGGAAGCTAGCGATGAAGGCACAGATAGAAGGATAGAAACCGTAGGAGGGCAGTTTGGAAATTAAAGATTTATGCCAGACTTGATCGAAAGCCTTTGAGATGTCAAGTGCAATGGCAAAGCTTTCACAAAGTCCCGAAAGGAGGATGACCAGGAGTCTGAAAGGTAGGTGAGAAGATCGCCAGTGGAGCTTCCCCTGACGGAACCCATACTGACGATCGGAAAGAAGGTTGTGATAGGAAAGATGCCTTAAAATTTTTCTATTAAGAATTGACTCGAAACTTTTGAAATACAGGACGTTAAAGCAATTGGACGATAGTTGGAGGGTTGGGAGTGGTCACCCTTCTTTGGGACTGGCTGAATGAGAGCAAACTTCCAGCAAGAAGGAAAGGTACAAGTTGACAGACAAAGGCGAAAGAGTTTGCCTAGGCAGGATGTAAGCACAGAAGCACAGTTCTTGAGAACAACAGGAGGGACCCCATCAGGCCCATATGCCTTGTTAGTACTGAGGCCAGTGATGGCAGAAAGTACATCAACTGAAGAAATTTTAATGTCAGCCATGAGGAAGTCAGAGGGGGGAAGTGATGGAGAAACAGCACCGGAATCGTCTAAGGTAGAATTGGAGGAGAAAGTCTGTGCGAAGAGATCTGCTTTATCAGTAGAAGAAATAGCTACAGAACCATCAGAGTAGAAAAGAGGAGGGAAGGATGATGAGGTAAAGTTGTTAGAAAGATTTTTGGCAAGATGCCAGAAGGAGCGGGAAGAATTCGAGTCGGAGAGTTGAGAGCATTTAGTATGGATGAAATTATTTTTAGTAGAGCGAAGAACAGACTTAGCACGATTCCGGGCAGAAACGTAAAGATGGTGTGATTCAGGGGTGGGTTGGCTCCGGTACCTTTTGTAGGCCCTCTCCTTGTTAGAGTACTCCTTCTCCGAACATTTTGTAGCACAACCACATCCACAACACAACACTTGTAAACCTCCTGTTTTGTCTGTCTGTTTCTCTTTGTAAGTCTATATACAGTACATGTACTCTTCCTAGATAAACCAGTTCCCCTCCTCTCACTCTTTATTTATATCCCTCCAACAGAGTCCAAGCTTCACTTCGATACATTAGTGTGGGGATCAGAGTACTGTCATATAACTGAATTGTACTTGCAGCATATTGAGTTTAGGTGTATCATTGTATTAATATAAAGGTTCCACCATGCTTGCATGCATCAACCTTTGCCACCTAATGGCGGCTCTCCTCATTACTCAATCTCTAGCAGCCTCCCTGTTCACTCCCTTATCCCTGAGGTAACATTCTGTGATCTTGTCCCAGGTCTTTTTCAGTCTGCCTCTCACAACCCTATCCCCATTGATCATACTTCTCACTTTTTGCACCCATCTGTCATCCTCCATCCTCTCAACATGCCCAAACCATCTCAGATTACCCCTCCTCATCAGAACACCAATACATTACAGTCCATCCTTCCTCTGAACGCTCTGTGAAATCTGTGGATTTCTCTTCTATTTTCCATGTGTATTTGTTGCCCTTTTTTCTTTGTACATACATATGCACATCTGTAAAGAACATTTACTTTGTTGTTCAGGTCTCAAAGCTGCTGATCCCAACGGCAGAGACAGCACGGCAAGAGTATTTTTTGAGAGCCTGTCTGGATCATGATGTGCCTCTTCTCCTACTGGGACCAACAGGCACTGGCAAAAGTGCTCTGACTTCAACCTTTTTGGTTGCTCTGCCCAAGGATAAGTTCATTATCAACACAATACACTTCTCAGCCAAGACCTCAGCAGGACAGGCCCAGGATATCATTATGTCAAAGGTGGACAGGTGAGTGGCAGGTGTATGGGGTGGGGGGCATATTATTTCCTTGATTATTGTTTTGTTTATCTAATGATTATTTTTTAGTATTGCGAGTGTGGCCAGCCATTATTGTCATTAAGTCCTCAGTAAATAGAAGAAATGTTGCTAAATATAGTTTCATTGCCACCTATAGTCAATTCACCAGTTTCCCAATTTACTGTAACAGTTGTATGGAAATGCTTGTGATATTTTAGAGCACATCATTGACTTATGACGAGGACTGCTTGTATATGTATATTGTATATTATTTGCTTATGTTTGTGAAGCACTTGTGTATCTTCCATGGCCAGGCGACGTAAGGGAGTGTTTGGTCCGGCCATGGGGAGGAAGTACGTGGTGTTCATTGATGACGTGAACCTGCCTCAGAAAGAGCTGTATGGGGCTCAGCCCCCTATAGAGTTTCTCCGCCAGTGGCTTGACCACAAACACTTCTATGATAAGAAGGACACATCGAAGATAGAATTGGTGGACTCGGTGGGTTTTATTGAATCTAGTGGTATTAAGGAACTTTTGAATTCCATATATCCTCCAGTCAGTAATATTCTAGCCATTAATTTATTTAATTTTATTCTAAGTGAAGAAAACATTTTTTTTTTTTATATTATGGAGTGGTGTCACAAGCCAGTAACAACAGAAAGACTCAACCATCCTTGCATAACATTGGTAATAAGACCTGGTCAGCAGTGTAGTTCTCTGGACTGATCCAACTATTGTACTGTCAGTGTTGCATTCTCTTCATGAGGTTTAGCTCCACCAAATATAGTGTTCTTCCCTAAGAGACTCTAAATATACCTAGAAACTGTCATAAGGAGTGACAAAGATTAATGAATATAATATAGCCAGAGGATCCCTAAACCATGCTCTCTCTCGTGATCAAAGACGAGGAACACTTTATGATGGTGATTGAGTTGTTGGCTTAAACTGTGGGTCATGGAAGTTTATCGTTGAAAATATACAGTACGGTTTATTGCATTAAAGCACAAACCAGATATTTTTGTGTTCCCTGTAAGAAGAGCAGCCCATTTTTTCACCTCCACTGTCCATACAAAGTATTGTCTCCATAACACATGTTTTGTAAGGGTATTCCTTTCATCATGATGATGATGATGATGATGATGATGATGATGATGATGGTGACAATGATGATGATGATGATGATGATGATGATGATGATGATGATGATGATGATAATGATGATTCCTTTGCCCTTTCTTACAGCAGTACATATACACTGTGAAGGTAATTTGTCATTGAATATTTTTAATGTCTCTACCATAGCTGTTCATTGGAGCCATGACGCCAGCCAGTGCTGGCCGTAACACCATCTGTGGTCGGTTCACGCGCCATCTTAATGTTTTTTGTATTGATGCCTTTGATGACACCACGCTTGACAAGATATTCGGTGCCATTGTAAAGTGGCGCTTCTCCACCCTGGAAGACACTGCCTTACAGAGATTCGACAGGGTAAGACATGATGATAGCAGTTAAAGAACAATCAGTGAAAGCTATTTAAGTTATACAGTTAATGACAAAATATTTCCAGAGACCCAGTGGAATTAATACTGAGTACACACACTTCAGTAATTCTGATTTTGATAATTCAAATGCTTGGTTCTTTAAAGTTCATATCTTTGTATACTGTATTTAAGCTCTCTTTGCATTAATAGGTACTGTATTGTCTTTGTGTATTCCTTTTGTCTCCCATTGATCATGTGTTTTGCCCTTCCTGCAGTCACTTGTAGAGGCAACAAGGGAGTTATACAAGCGAGCCAGTGCCACCTTCCTGCCTACCCCAGCTAAGAGCCACTATGTGTTCAATCTTCGTGACTTCTCGCGGGCAATAGGTGGTGTGCTGCTGTTGCCCAACTCGACCCTCACGTCCTTAGAGAAGCTGGTGCGACTCTGGCTGCACGAGGTGTACAGAGTCTTTCATGACCGCCTCTCTGATCAAGCTGACAGGTAGAGTCCTTTCCTTTGTCTTGGAATGGTAGATAATTTATGGAGATTTTCACCTGTTCAGTATGGTGACATCTTTTTTATTTTAATCAAGCTAACACCAGGTGATTTTATGCAACTTATTAAAATGTACTTTAATGGTGAAGGTGTTAATAAAGTGTATATCTAACATCTCCAGTTCAGAAAATATTGTTACATCTAAGAATAAAATGTGAACTATATCAGCATACTGTATTGAAGTGGTTAATATTGCTGAGATACATAGAGTTGAAGAAAAGATAAACAAGTGCATGAAAAGTATACATTAGGACATGTTGCAGTTGGTAATGAGATATACAGTTAGGAAATATGAATGTGTGAGTAGAATGTAAAAAGAAGATGATAGATAGAGTGGATAGATATAAACTATTTACCAGTAATAATCATGGAAGAAAAACATGATTAATTGATGTTTTTTCCCTAATATACAGTAAAGTTAATAGCTAAAAATAATTTTTAAAAAGATGACTTATATTAGAGACTTGTTGTATTCCAGAAATGAGTTCTTTGACATAGTGCGTGAGGTGAGCCAGAGGACCTTCCGTGTACAGCTCAGCTCAGTGCTTTCCCATCTGGTGCCAGAGGGGGAGGTCCTTGCCCCACACCACCTCCACAACCTCATCTTTGGTGATTTTATGATCCCTGATGCAGAGACTCGTGTTTATGATGAGGTACAACTGTATGATCCATAACAAAGAGACTCTTGTTTATGAGGTATAATATCATAATTCCAGGTTCAGAGATTCATGTATATGATGAGGTCAGATTTTTACTTAACTCCTTGAATCCAGGTGATTTTCTTTTGAGTTAGTTCTCTCAGCTACTACAATTTCATTCAGTTAAGAAAGGCTTTGCCTGCAGAAGGGGTTTAATAAGGTTGTATCTAACCCCTCCTGTTTGAAAAGTCTGTCTTAAGCTGAATAACTTTGTCAAGAGATGGCAAGAATAAAATGAAAAAGATGCCCCTGGATTCAGTGGGTTAATGGTTGGGTAAAGCATTAATGAAGTAACAATCCCCAGTACGTAGAAAACACATCATAAGAATATTTTATTTGATAGCTTCTTACAGCTACTTATCTGCCCTTCTTGATTTTTACTGTATGCTATCCAATTTTGTAGATCACAGGAGGCCGGTTTGATGATGATTGTACTGCACTATCCACTTTTGTAGATCATAGGAGGCTGGTGTGATGAGGTTGAGGATGTACTATCCACCTTTGTAGCTCATAGGAGGCTGGTGTAGCAATTATGCTGTATATTCAAACAGGTACAGAACATGAGTGACCTGCGGCATGTGATGAAGGGGTACTTGGAGGAATATAACCTAGAGATCAAGAAGCCATTGTCACTGGTGATGTTCCAGTACCTGGTGCAACATGTGTCTCGCATCAGTCGGGTTCTGAAGCAGGACTCAGGCCATGCACTGCTCATTGGTTTTGCTGGCTCAGGCCGTCAGAGTGCCACCCGCCTGGCCACATTCATGGCTCGCTATGATATCTTCCAGGTGAGTTTTGAATATTTTGTCCTATACTTAAAGGATATTTCTTTCCTTTCCTGTCATTTTTCACATAGAGTCATCATATTACCAACAACTTTTAGAAACACATGAAGTCTAGTTCAGTGTTGTTTTACGTGGGACGAGGTCATTAAGTGTGACCTCAGGGTTAAGGGACTGAACAGGGAGGCTGCCATAGATCGTGCAGCATGGAGAGCCGCCATTAGGTGACCATGGCCGACACATGCAAGCTTGTTGGAGCCTTCAAAACCAAAACTAAATTAAATGAACTGTATTGCTTCATTT
The DNA here is from genome assembly GCF_032717465.1 of Coenobita brevimanus. NCBI lineage: Eukaryota > Metazoa > Arthropoda > Malacostraca > Decapoda > Coenobitidae > Coenobita > Coenobita brevimanus. The sequence goes on from NC_137037.1 coordinate 48,827,235, forward strand.
CTTCTTGATTTAAATTTTTTCCTTTTTTGCATTTGTACTGTTTCTCAAAGATGTTGGTGTCTTTTAAGACCATTTCTCCTTATTTACTACTGTAGACTAAATTATTATATTTTTGGCATAGATTGAGGTGACGAAAAGCTACAGCGTGTCAGAGTGGCGTGAGGATGTAAAACGTGTGCTGATGAAGGCAGGAGGTGATGGGAAACCAACGGTGTTCCTCTTGACAGATACACAAGTTAAGGATGAGAGCTTCATTGAGGATGTGAGCACCATCCTCAACACAGGTGACCTTCCCAACCTGTACACCAATGAGGAGAGGGCTGATATTTTGGAGAAGATGCAGATCGTTGCTAAGGAGGAGGTCAGCAGTCAGACTTAGTGTTTTTCATTTTCAGTATAAAATTTTTATAATTTCCAATTTTTTCTGTTCATCTGTCATCTAGTCATTTATTGCCCTGGCAGGAGCATAGGCACCCAGGGCTAAATTATTAATTCTAGACGTTTAGGACAAGAATGACCAGTTGGTTGCCCTTATGAAGTTTTTAATTGATATTAAGTTTTACTAACTCCTATTAATACTCTAAGCCATAAATAATGCACCAAATCCGAGCAGATTTTAAAACCTTGCTGTGGCTAGATGCCCAGCCATGCTGCACATTGTTCTGTTGCATAATTTTCTGAACATTGTTAGAAATTCATACAGTAGGAAAAAGTGAGATGTGTGCAACTTTCTGAAGGGTGAAAGAAGAGTATGTCAGTTTCCTGACACAAGATGAAAATGCAGTACAGTGCTTTATTTTGTGCAGGTGCTGGCAGTGTGTGAAATATCAGTTTTCATTACCCCAGTTGTTTGTTTACAGTGCATAAGGTGATGATGGTGATGATGATGATGATGATGATGATGATGATGGTGATGATGATTCTTAAGAAATTTAGTCCAGGCATTGATGTATAAATGTCAGGGGCACTGTATTTGTAACTTTCCCCCCCCCTCACCACCACATCCATCAAAGTTGTCTCTCTCCTCTGTTTTTGTCACATCATATATTCCAGGGCCTTGACATGGTAAGAGTGTGTTAACCATTCATTGCATGTAGATATAATAATACAGTGAGGAGTACTGTTTAGTTAGTATTAAGCCCTCCAGTACAGGCCCATTGTATGTTAGTGAGCTGTCAGTAACAGAATATTCAAGGGACATAGCTAAATTAGAACTAAAGATGGGTCTCTGCCAGTGTGCAGTAGAAAATCAACACAGACAACCCCAGATGCTGATTTAGTAGTCAGTAAAGCAAAATTGTGTTGTGGTGTAGCAAAGACTGCCTTTTCCAGTATACTGAGTTTTATTTTTTTTTTTAAGTAACAGTGCTGAATGTAGCATAAAGAAACAAGTCCAGCACAAGAACTGAATACTGTACTTAACTCCTCAATCAGTGAAATGTTATATTGACTTATTTTTGCTACCTGCAGGCAATTTTATTCAGTTTTGGAGAGATCTTTTGTTGGGAAATGGGTTAGTGAAGGTTATATCTAAAACCATCAGTTTGAATAGCCTTCTCTGAAATTGTCTGGAAGTAACAAGAATATAATGAAAATATGGCATCAGATGGAAGGGATTAAATACATCACAAGTAATCCAGAGTGCTGTAACATTTGGCAAAGGTGTTTTATGTGCATTAAGATATGACTGAACATTTTTTGCACAAAGTACAATTACTGATGTTGGATGCCCACTGCATGTTATTGGCTTCAGGTTGTACTGTATATATATGTATGTACGTACATATGTAACTTCATATCTATCTATCTATCTATATATATATATATATATATATATATATATATACAGTATATATATATATATATATATATATATATATCTATATATATATATATATATATATATATATACCATGTTTTTCCAAGGGACATATATGTTTGGTGAACTTTGACAATTTATTCTGTTCACCATATTATTTAATCTTGGATTCCACCTTTAACCCACATTAGACTGTGATTATTTTAACTGTATCATGACACCATCTCTTTTCCTTTTATGCACCTCTTTTGGATATTATCATTGGTCATATATCATAATTTAAGTACTGATTCAGAATCTAGAAGTGCAGTACTGTACCTCCAGGAGACAACTAACTCAGGAGAGGGTCAGACAACAATTCTCAGTGATATCCATCTTGAACTATTTCATCATTTATATAAAGGCTTTGATTTAGAGTCCAGTTTTAGTTCAAAACTAGCAGCACCTTGAGCCTTGCCATGAAAGTAATTGGGTTCAGCCATTTTTATTCATACCTCAGGCTGCTTTTCTTCAACTGTTTCTTTGTCTCAGAACACCTGACTTCTAGTACAGCCATTTTGCTATTAGGTGGCAATCACTCCTATTTTGGGATAATTTCTAACCATGTTTATTGTTCATTGACAGTGCTTAAAGGAAGAAATGCATATAAGGTCAAAGAAAAAAGATTACTCGACTCACTAATTCATAGGAGATATGCAGTACTTACTGAGAATGAAGTTGAGAATTAAAGAAAAAAAAAGTTTAGGATAGTTATCACTGTTCATGCTCTAACAACCTTTGCTTGAGTTAATAGTCTCATGGAGGTACCAGGTGATGCCCAATGCTACTCAAAAGTGGCTTGTTGACCCAAAATCTGCTTATTGTCAAAATTACTGATAGAGAAAGGTTTAATATATCCAGATTGTTAATACTGCCAAGCCTAGTCATTCTAAAGGCTCATCAGTCATTGGTGAATTGATCAGACTTTGGTGGGATTTTTTTTTTTGTTCATAATGTGTCTCTGCATTAAGTAATGATGTGTATTTAGCTGTATATTTTGCAACAAAAAACTTACCAGTTCAAAATCCAACTAGCAAAAATTAAATATTGTGTGATTATTCAAAAGCTATGGTCTGAATGCCTCAGGAACAATTTTTGTTGATTAAAGAAGCTTTTCTGTTCAGCCCCTTGAAGATTGCAGCCAAATGACCAGGATAGAAAGGATACACTGAGTAGCAAATATAAACTGGTGTGAGGTATAGTGTACACAATCCAGCCCAGGTTTCTTGCTAAGCATTGCAACTTATGCAGCTTAAATGTTATCACTAGGATAGGCCCTGTTACAGTAATACCAAAGTAAGTTCTGGATTACTGTAGTCCATAAGCAAAGTTGTATAACAGCATCCTTTGGGATTGATTCACACAGAACACAAGACCTTTTTGATCTTTCTAAAGGAATACACATGCAGCAGGTCTTTCAAAGCTGTGTGCAGCTTTTTCCCATCTGCATATTTATGACCATTTTTTTTTTTTTTTTTTTTTTTTTTTTTTTTACCCCCCATAACATCAGGGTCAGAAGGTAGAGCCATCTCCAGCTGCCCTACTGGCCTACTTCACAGAACGTGTCAAAAGCAACCTGCACCTTGTTGTCTCACTGTCTCCTCTTGGTCCAGCATTTGCCACCAGACTCCGTATGTTCCCCTCACTGATCAACTGTTGCACAATTGACTGGTGAGGGTCATCATCACACTGAGAGTAATGATAATTTTTATTCTTTATTTGCACACTGTTCTTGCTATAATAGGATATAGGTCATCATATTTTGGCATCTCACTGTTTCCCAGCTCATAATATTGGTGAATGACTGCTGTATGATTCATTACACTTGTTTCTGAACAAAACCAACTCATTCCAACACTAGATCAATTGATATTTTCTAAATACTATATCAGGAAGATAATGTCAAAGTTTCTGATAGCTTAGTTCATCAAAGTTTGCCTCTTTCACCAACTCATATATCTGTTTCTTCATGCAATAGTATAGCTATATGCTGATATGCCTGTGTGTTTGAGTGAGTGTGTGAATGAGTGAGTGAGACAGTGAGACCCCATTCAGTAATGATAATATATGCTTGATGTGCAGGTTCACCCCTTGGCCAGATGAGGCACTGGAGATGGTGGCCACAACCTTGCTGGAAGAGGCCCAGCTGGAGGCCTCATTGCTGTCCCGCTGTGTGGCCACCTGCAAACACTTCCACTGCAGCATCCACACCCTTGCTGCAAGGTCAGCCTATGTGCACACACACACACACACACACACACACACACACACAGGAGAGAGATGGTTGGGTGGATTGTGTGTACTTAGACTTAGAGAAGGCCTTTGACAAGGTACCTCATAAGAGATTAATGTGGAAACTAGAATATATAGGAGGACTAAAGGGGAAACTTCTGGAATGGATGAGAGACTTTTTGAGAGACAGACAAATGAGGACAGTAATAAAGGAAAAGATGCTGGATGGAGGGAAGTAACAAGTGGAGTCCCTCAAGGCTCAGTGTTGGCGCCAGTAATGTTCCTGATTTATGTAAATGATATGGTAGATGGAGTGAACAGTTATGCGAGTCTGTTTGCTGATGATGTAAAGATCTTGAGGAAGATAGAGGTTGAGGAGGATTGTAAAATACTGCAGGAGGATTTGGATAGGATACACAATTGGAGCCGGACGTGGGAAATGAAATTTAATGTAAAGAAATGTAAAATATTGGAAATGGGTAAAAGTACCAGGAGACCATCACTGAATTATTTTTTGGGTAATGAATTAATCACAAAAAGGAGAGAAGAGAAAGATTTGGGAGTGCTGGTCCAAGATAGTTTGTCACCAGAAAAGCACATTAACAAGATAGTTGGAGAGACTTATAAGCTCTTGACTAACATAAGAGTAGCATTTCATTATATGGATGAGGAAATGATGAAAAAATTGATAGTGGCCATGATCCGCCCCAGGTTAGAATATGTAGCGGTAGTGTGGTCCCCACACAAAAAGAAAGATATAAACAAGATTGAGAGAATACAAAGAACAGCAACCAAGATGGTCCCCAGTCTGACAGACCTGTCATACAGAGAGAGGCTGGAAAAACTGGATTTGCCTTCGTTAGAGGAAAGGAGAAAGAGGGGAGACATGATTGCGGTGTTCAGGACCATGGTGGGAGTAGATAAAATTGACAAAGAAGATCTGTTTGTATGGGATAAGAGAGCAACAAGAGGACATGGAATGAAATTGAAAAAGTAAAGCTGCTTGAAGGATATCAAGAAATATAGCTTTCCTTACAGAAGTATAGACTTATGGAATAGCCTGGACAAAGAGATCGTCCAGTCTAAAAACTTAAACGAGTTTAAAGTTAAATTCGACTTATTGAGAAACAGCGACGGAAACCCACGAGCATAGTACATTCCGTGTATATCACAATTAGGTATATTCTTAAATATTTGAAACGACTTAGACAAAGAGGTGGTGCATGAGAAAAACATTCATGTGTGTAAAAGTAGACTTGATAAATGTGGATATGGAGACAGGACAACACGAGCATTGCTCAATTCCTGTATACTACAAATAGGTAAATACACACACACACACACACACACACACACACACACACACACAAGAAAGCTTTTGACACAGTACCACACCAAAGACTTTTATGGAAGCTGTACCATCAAGGAGGAATTCGAGGCAAACTGTTTTGTTGGATGCAAGACTTTCTCATAAAAAGAGAAATGAGGACAGTACTAAGAGGAAACTACTCATCATGGAAAGAAGTGACTAGTGGAGTACCACAGGGTTCGGTGCTGGCACCAATCATGTTTCTAGTGTACATAAATGATATAAACAGTAACACTGGAAATGACAGCTATCTGAATATGTTTGCAGATGATGCAAAAATACAAAGGAGAATTACTAGCACAGACTCTTGTAGGGAGCTACAAGAAGAATTAAATAAACTTCATGAATGGAGTAGTACATGGCAAATGGAATTCAATGTGGACAAGTGTCATGTAATCAAGTTTGGTAAAAGTGGAAAAAGACCTGATTGGGATTATAAGTTAGGAAATAAAACCCTATACACATCAGAAAGAGAGAAAGACCTAGGTGTGATTATCAATAACAGACTATCTCCGGCTGACCACATCAGCGAGAAGGTACGGAACATGTATACACTGCTTGCAAATATGAGAATAGCATTCACATACATAAATGAAGACATGCTAAGAAGGATAATAACATCATTCATTAGACCAACCCTGGAATATGCATCAATAGTCTGGAGTCCTCATCTCAAAAAGCATATAGACAAGATTGAAAAAGTTCAAAGGGCCGCTACAAGATGGATACCAAGCTTAAGGGACCTAAGCTACGAAGAAAGACTAAATAAACTGAATCTACCAACACTACAGGAGAGAAGGAAAAGAGGTGACATGATAATGCTATATAAGTGCATATCAGGAAAGGAGAAAATAGACATAAATGATTACTTAACATATGGAGAAGCATCAGCAAGAGGACACTGCAAAAAACTGCATAAGAAGAGAGGTGATAAAGACGTAAGGAAATTCAGTTTCCCAAACAGAGCAATTGATCAATGGAATGCACTACCGAATGAAATAGTGTGTGCCAAAACAATTCACAAATTTAAGGATATGTACGATAAATATGGTCTAAGACACGGGACAATACGAGCTTGACTCATTCCTGTAAAGATACAATTAGGTAAGAACACACACACACACACACACACACACACACATATATATAAAAGAACAAGAAATGAATACACAAGAATATAAAAGAACAAGAAATGAATACACAAGAATACGTAGAGAAGAAGAAAGGAATTTTGGAAAAGGTATAATAGACAAATGCAAGGATGAACCCAAACTGTTTTATAGATTTGTTAATGGCAAACTGAAACAAAAGGAAGGAATCACCAAACTGAAAGTAGAAGGAGAGGTCTATAAGGATGCGGCAATGCAAAGAGAAATAATGAACAAACGTTTCCAGTCAGTTTTCATTAAAGAAAAGTAGCTTGTGGAAGGGGAGGGAGTGATTCAAAATGTTCCGGTGATAAAAGATATAAAAGTGGAGGTACAGGAAGTGTATAAATTACTGGAAACTCAAGATGTAAGGAAAGCCCCAGGACCTGATGGAATTTCTAATTGGGTACTGAAGGAATGCAGAGAACAACTAGCGGATAAAATTCACAGTTTAATCGTATGCTCACTGGAAGATGGGAAAGTGCCACAAGAATGGAAGAGGGCAAATGTGGTACCAATTTACAAGGGAGGAAACAGGGAAGAACTCCTGAATTATAGACCAGTGTCTCTAACCAGCATGGTCGCAAAGTTGTGTGAGAGAATCCTGAAAGACAGATGGATAAAATATCTGGAAGAGATGAATATTTTGGCTGAATGTCAGTTTGGATTCAGAAGTGGAAGGTCATGTGTTTCTAACTTGTTGAGCTTTTACTCAAGAGCGATTGACATGGTACAGGAGAGAGATGGTTGGGTGGATTGTGTGTATTTAGACTTAGAGAAGGCCTTTGACAAGGTACCTCATAACAGATTACTGTGGAAACTAGAATATATAGGAGGACTGAAGGGGAAACTTCTGGAATGGATGAGAGACTTTTTGAGAGACAGACAAATGAGAACAGTAATAAAGGATAGGATGTCTGGATGGAGGGAAGTAACAAGTGGAGTCCCTCAAGGCTCGGTGTTGGCGCCAGTAATGTTCCTGATTTACGTAAATGATATGGTAGATGGAGTGAATAGTTATGCAAGTCTGTTTGCTGATGATGTAAAGATCTTTTGGAAGGTAGAGGTTGAGGAGGATTGTAAAATACTGCAGGAGGATCTGGATGGGATACACGATTGGAGCCAGACGTGGGAAATGAAATTTAATGTAAAGAAATGTAAAATATTGGAAATGGGTAAAAGTGCCAAGAGGCCATCACTGAATTATTTGTTGGGTAATGAATTAATCACAAAAAGGAGAGAAGAGAAAGATTTGGGAGTGCTGGTCCAAGATAGTTTGTCACCAGAAAAGCACATTAACAAGATAGTTGGAGAGACTTATAAACTCTTGACTAACATAAGAGTAGCATTTCATTATATGGATGAGGAGATGATGAAAAAATTGATAGTGGCCATGATCCGCCCCAGGTTAGAATATGTAGTGGCAGTGTGGTCCCCACACAAAAAGAAAGATATAAACAAGATTGAGAGAATACAAAGAACAGCAGCCAAGATGGTCCCCAGTCTGGCAGACCTGTCATACAGAGAGAGGCTGGAAAAGCTGGATTTGCCTTCCTTAGAGGAAAGGAGAAAGAGGGGAGACATGATTGCAGTGTTCAGGACCATGGTGGGAGTAGATAAAATTGACAAAGAAGATCTGTTTGTATGGGATAAGAGAGCAACAAGAGGACACGGAATGAAATTGAAAAAGTCAAGCTGCTTGAAGGATATCAAGAAATATAGCTTTCCTTATAGAAGTATAGACTTATGGAATAGCCTGGACAAAGAGATCGTCCAGTCTAAAAACTTAAACGAGTTTAAAGCTAAATTTGACTTACTGAGAAACAGTGATGGAAACCCACGAGCATAGTACTATCCGTGTATATCACAATTAGGTATATTAGGTAAATACTTAAATATTTGGAACGACTTAGACAAAGAGGTGGTGCATGAGAAAAACATTCATGTGTGTAAAGGTAGACTTGATAAATGTGGATATGGAGACAGGACAACACAAGCATTGCTCAATTCCTGTATGCTACAAATAGGTAAATAGGTAAATACACACACACACACACACACACACACACACACACACACACACACACACACACACACACACACACACACACACACACACACACAGCTGCTCCATCCTCATCCATGCCACCAGATCACACTACTCACACCTACACCTTCCACATTCTTTCCTCTAGGTCAGATCACACTTACCCACACCATCCACACCCTTGCCACAGCAAATATATTTATGCCATGTTTGACTGATACTAGACTGTGCCTTCACATAAACCCTGTATCAGCTGAAGGATTGCTGATAGTATATATTGTGTTCATTTAGTATATTACTGTGCAAAGTTGCTGCATGTGGGACTGTGTGAGAATGGCACTAACCATACAGCCCTGCACCAACCACCTCATAGCTGGGAATTTCAGGTCCATACTGTTTGGTTTTCTCTTTGAGTTAGATCTGAAAATGCTCCGCATCATCCACTGTGGGGGAAGCCTTGCACAAAGGGGTGACTGAAGTGTGTGTGTGTATATGTGTTGGCAGGTATGAGCAGCAGCAACGACGGAAGTACTATGTGACTGCCACTTCATACCTAGAGCTGATCTTCACCTTCAAGAAGCTGCTCATCAAGAAGCGCTCAGAGATACTTACACTCAGAAACCGGTCAGTCGTGTTCTTCACCATGTATGGTAGCTTCTGTCATTTACCATTATCATCATCAATGTCATCATCATCATCATCATCATTATTGTTGTTGTAGTTGTCATCATCATCATCATCATCATCATCATCATCATCATCATTATCATTGTTGTCATTGTCATCATCATCATCATCATCATTATCATTGTTGTCGTTGTCATCATCATCATCATCATCATCATCATCATCCTTATTCCCACCTAAAAAGATGGGGTAAAGTAAATGCAATCAGCATCTTTTGTTCTTATGCACTCACCCATCCAAATAATAATCAGATCTGGCATTGCTTAATTTTGCTCATTATATGAGAAGCTGTGGTCTCAGAATGTTATGGCCAGTAGATAATTTCTCTTTTGCTATGCCCAGAAGTACTGGTAGGTAATTATTGTACTTTTTACATTTTCATGTATTTATGCAGTACCTACCATTCTGATACATATCAGTATCAAAATATATGGTACCTTTAGTATATTAATCTTCTCTTTCTTAGATACAGTAACCAGATACTCTAGCGTAGCAACTCTTATTGCTTTTTATACTACAGAATTTTTAGATTTAAGAACATCCCAGTGTTTGTTGTGTACATTAGGTATCATATCTTTGGTATGGCTCTTCCCAGCTCTCTCCATCTGTCTGTTTCTTCTCTTGACATATGTGAAGTATGATCTATGTATTTTTAAAGGTATGTGACAGGGCTGGAGAAGCTGAAGGAAGCCAAGCATCTGATCACTGAGCTGCAGGAGGAGCTAAGGGTACTGCAGCCTCGCCTGGTGGAGACCTCAGCCAACACAGAGGCCCTAATGATCAAAATAGAGCAAGACACCATTCAGGTGGAGCGCAAGAAGGAGTTGGTGGCTGCAGATGAGGCTGTAGCCAACAAAAAATTTGCAGATGCTCAGGCCATAAAGGATGATTGTGAGAAGGAGCTGGCTAAAGCTGTACCTGCCCTCAGTGCGGCCACACATGCTCTGAATACACTCAGACAGGATGACATCAGAGTAGTTAAAGCCATGAAGAATCCGCCCTCAGGAGTTAAACTGGTAAGGTTCACTAACATTGACACCTTCCATGACAGTGTGTATGTATTGTGCATAGTCTCAGATAAATATTATCTGATGTTTAGTTTCTTCCAAAGTGTACTATTAGATTAGAGCAGATGATTATTGAACTTGATACATTTCACTGTCCCAGCTTTCAGACTTCTAAATAGTTAAATTATCCTTTGAAGGTCATTTTTTTGGTGGGTTCCCCACTTTTCACTTGTGTCTGAGGATCATTTTATAATAAGCAATATACAGTAACCCCTAATGAATTGAAAAAATACCCTCTGTAGTGTTACTTTTCCTTTGTTGAAAGGTTCATGCATTTTTTTTTTTCAGAATTGATACCATTGTAAACTTGGATTTCTGTGCTTAAAGTTTACTTTGAGGTTACTTCTGAAACAATTACCTTACTTCTCAAATTGCTATAAGGCATTTGTTCTAATAAAACAAAGCTCTCAAGCCCTTTTTATCTCAACTTATGGCTGAATTGACTAGCACCCTAGGAGACTCATTCCTACCTCATAACTAGAGCTCATCAAAGTTCATGGAACTATGACATAGTATTCAAGTTATGGGGGTGGCCCAGCTCTATCAAGTGAAAATAAGGCAGCTAGTGTAGAGAATGACTACTACAACTAAACTTTTATACTGTGCTCTTGCTTGCTTTGCAGGTTATGGAGGCAGTATGTGTGATGCTGGACCTGAAGCCCGAGAGGCGCCCTGATCCAAGTGGCTCAGGCAAAATGATAGAGGAATACTGGGCAGTGTCACAGAAGCTGCTGGGGGACATGAAGTTCCTGCACAACCTCCTCAACTATGACAAAGAGAACATACCGACCAAGATCATTACACACGTCCGTAATAAGTAAGTCCAAATTGTTTTGTTAGCATCCAAGGGTAGTCCAAATTGTTTTGTTAGCATCCAAGGGTCTGAATGAGTAGTGAAGGCAGTGGACGTATGTGTTTAGATTTTTCCTTTTCTTTTTCTTCCATCAGTTTTTTTTCCTGGCAGATTATACAGCCATCCAAATTTTGACCTGAATAAGATCTTAATTGTTTCAGTGTGCCAGTGTATGACGGTAATGGAGGTACAAATAGCTATGTACATGTAAAATCTTTCTTTACCTCTTCCCATAGGTCTTCTTTTTTTTTAATCCTTCCCCAGTCTTTCTTTTTCCTTCCTCCCTACTTCTCTTTTTTTTTTTTTTTACCCCTTGTAGTCATCCATTTATCACCAGGCAGTTTTATAGCCACTCAGATTTTGGACCAAGAAGATCTGAATGCTTTCGGTGATGTGTGAGAGGTTTTGCCGGTGAGTGAGGGCTGTGGAGGTGTAAAGTTAGATCTCTCCTTTCATTCTTCTCTCTATTCATTCCTTTTTTCCATGATAGACTCTGCAATCATCCGTATTATGACCCAAAGAAGATCCAGATGGTTTTGATGGTTGTGTGTGTGTGTGTGTGTGTGTGTGTGTGTGTGTGTGTGTGTGTGTGTACATTGGAAGTATAGTATATGATTAGATCCCCTTGTACCTTCCCCTCCCAAAGTGTACCTTTCTTTCCATGCAGATTCTGCAGTTACCCTGATTTTGACCTGAAGAAGTTTCAGGGACTCTCTGTGACATATGATGCACTGTCTTTATGGGTGTGGGCAATTGAAATATAGGGTTTGATGTCCCTTTTTTTTATTTTATTTATTTTTTTGTTTAACCCTCCATTCTTATCCCCTTTTTTTCTCTGGCAGGTTCTACAGCCACCCCGATTTTGACCCAAAGAAGATTCGGATGGTTTCGATGGCATGTGAAGGTCTCTGCCGATGGGTGAGAGCAATGGTGGTGTATGATCAGGTCATCAAGATTGTGGCACCAAAGAAGCAGGCCCTTGAAGCAGCAAACCATGAACTGGCCTTGCAGAATGAAAAGCTAGAGGAGAAGAGGAAAGAACTGAGGGAGGTGAGGAGTGCCAGGGAAAGGAAGTGTCAACGACCTGGAAGTGCCAGATGGAAAAGTGTCAGAGTCCTTTCATAGTTAGGACAACTCAAGTATTCTGTTTCAGCTAAGCCAGATAGATATATTGAGCAGAAAGTTGATCATGGGAGCCAGAGAGTGTTAAAAAAGTGACAGAAAATACTCTACATTCTCTACTTAGAAGTCCACTGTTATATCATTCATATGGTAGATAATAGACAAACTACATTGTATATCTTTTATCTGGTAGGTAACAGACAAGCTGCAGGCCCTGAATGATGAGTTCACCAAGAAGCAAAAGGAGAAGAAGGACCTGGAAGACTCGATTGTGCGCTGTGAGCAGAAGAGGGATCGCTCAGAGAGGCTCATCAGGGGCCTGGGTGGAGAGAGGGACAGGTCAGCTCTTTTCCTGTTAAGCCTTGGCATTGCCATTGTTCCTTCCATGTTAGTGCCTATCTTTCTACAGTTAAGGTGCTTCATACTATCATTGTATACCATATTTTGTTTTGTTGTGTAACAACTGAAATGAAACATAACAAATTAATCACAGTCCTGGCTGAGATTCGATCCCTGGCCCTCGCGCTTGATACGCGCGCATGTTATCACTGAGCCAAAGAGAGGATCCCCACTTTGCCTCTACACCCCTCTTTTCTTCCCTTGGTGATTAATTTGGTGAGTTTCGGACACATGAGGTAGCGTAAGCATCGGAGGCCACCATGGGGAGGCTGCGGACCACACCGAAACAGCCCATCCCCAGGATGAGGGCAGGGACGCTGGCAGCTAACCAAATACCAACATCAAATTGCCAGCCAAGCTCCGCCTCACATCCCACACTGCTGCCAACCAATGTAATAACCGAAATGAAACTTAACAAATTAATCACTGTCCTGGCCGAGATTCGATCTCGGGCCCTCGTGCTTGATACGCGCGCACGTTACCACTGAGCCAAAGAGAGGATCCCCACTATGCCTCTAGGCAATGAGGGCTTTTATACACCCCATTACAGTTGTAATAGAGATTTCATCCTCCATTTGTCTTTGCTCAGTGTTCTTATTTCTTCCCTCACCCATTTTCTGTTTTCATATACATTTTTTTTCCCATTCTCTTAGATATGTATGACTATAACCTATTCTCATTTGCTCTTCATCCTTCTTCTGATTTTAGGAGGGTATATTCAGAGAGTATATTCAGTGACAGAAGATGTGTGGAGTCCAGAAGAGAAGAGGGGAAGTATGAGATAAGTTGTGATGGAATGAAGAAATAAAAAAAAGTTATTGCAAAGAGAGTCCTGCAACAAGAACCTGTTAAGCAGTAGAGATAATCAGGCTTGCAGAGAGAAGGAAGAGAAATGTGTATTTGACCAAGAAGGGAGAAGTGAAACATTCATTGAGAGAGAGAGAGAGAGAGAGAGCATTGCTAAACGAGATAAGGAATTTGGAAAAAAAAATGACTATGAATTGAGAGAAAACACAATGTTCTGGAGAGGGATGAAAGAGGTAAGAAGAAGAGCAGTAAGTATATGTAAATACCTAATTGCAAATACAGTCCTATAAAATGGAGGGAGCATTGTAACAAGTTACTAAATATCACCAGTGAGAGAGAGGCTTTGGTTATGTCTTTGGGAATGGCAGATGTAGAAGTATAGGAGAGATTATAGTTAGGTATGAGAGTGGTGGCAGGATAGTATAAAATAGCACTATACATGAGGTGAAATTATTTGAAATGGTGAGAAGGGATGGAGATTAGTGGTGATAAAGGGGGCTGGAGATACTGTATTATGTCATGGTATTTCTGGTTGAACACTGGAATCAGGCATCTAGCATTGACTACTCAACAGAAAATAGTGCTGTACATTAATATCTTATCATACAGTGATAACTATTTTCTCCACGCTGTTCCTGTTTCTCTATCCTTTCCTGTCACTGTCTTTTTCATTTTTCTATTTACAGGTAAACTTATTCCTATTTTATTCCTTCCTTATCTCATTATCTTCATCCATCCTCACTCATCGTAGGTGGAGTGATGAGGCCCAACAGCTGAGTCAGAGTCTTGAGAATGTGGTTGGAGATGTACTGATTGCAGCAGCTGTGGTGGCCTACCTGGGGTCCTTCACTGTTGAATACAGACAGGTATTACCATCTATTTTGTGGTATTATTGCTATCACAGTTGCAGATCCAGAGGAGTGGAACTTAAGAAAATTCATGCATTGCACAGACTGATCAGTAAGAAAGTGTACAGATGTACTAGCATTTATGTTTTTGTCATAAAAGCTGTATTACTCTCAAATGCAAGTATACTGGCATTTAAGTTCACACTTACTTCATAATTTTTAATCACACATTTTACTGTAGAATTGTTTTAAAGTTAGAGATAATTTTGTTTGTAAGATGGTGATGAGGGGATGTAACCTCTTAGCCTTGAACTAGAAACAAGTGTATCGTGTGCAGTTGTCATGCATCTTAGATACTCAGTAGTGTTTCTCATACTATAACTGGTACTTCCTGTGTATGTAGGAGTGCATCAAAGACTGGCATAGTAAGTGTCAGGAGCTGAGCATCTCATGCAGTGACAAGTTTGTCCTGTATGACACCCTGGGCGACCCTGTGCAGAGCCGCACCTGGCAGCTCGCTGGCCTCCCCGTTGATGCCTTCTCTGTTGACAATGCCATCATCGTGGCTCATGCACGCCGTTGGCCCCTCATGATTGACCCTCAAGGTATGTCCTGTCTTTTACATTTCTCTTCCTTTCATTCTTTTTTTTTTTTTTTAATTAGTATGAGTGCAGATTGGAGCCACAGTAACTGAATGGTACAACAGTAGCATGTTCATCATGTGGTCTGCATCATCCCCTGATCAGTGGTTTGAAACTTTGGTTGTGGTGGACATTTTGACCTCATAAGTGATACTCAGTTTCTTCTTTTTGTGATTTTGTTTGCTAGCTTGCTTACAGTAGAACATAGTCTTGGATACAGTTTGGTCCAGTTTGCTAACAGTGCCTGTCAGGAAAGACTTAATTCCTAGTTTATTTCTTTTACAAGCTGCATCAAGATTTTTAGATCCTCCCTACTAAATATTATTTTAAGACTTTCTTTTAAGTTAAATCATCTTGTACATATGATAACTGTAGCAGCCATCATATTTAGCCTCAACAGAGTGCCCCTGCAAATCAGTACTGTATATGTCACCAGCTCTTGCATTAATGTGTACATTACCTACTCTTCTGGGATGTTTTGTAAATACTGTATTGGAGATGTTTCACTGAATGTTGATTGTGATAATTAACATTAGTCTGTCCTGGAAGCAAGTGTATGTAAAAATTACCTCAGTTAGCACTTTCTCAGGTACTACATGTCCCTTGGGAACTCCTTTATGGTCATATGGTGTTGTCACAACAATTCAGAGCTAGTTTCTCTTCATAACACCTGTGTACTGATAATTTGATATTTATAACAGATGGTGTGAAGGAAGGATGTGTGGGTAAATAATCAGTGTGGAAAGAAGGAATGGATGTATAAAATATAAGCATCTGTTGCTTCCTGCTTCATCCAGTAAGGAATGGCCTGGGTAAAAGGATCTGCACTCGTGTATCTCTCTTCGGGAACAATCCTTCCTACCATGACATACCACTCTCACTCCTGTACTAAATCCACTTTGTCCCTCCATGTTGTCCTTGGTGAAGTTATCTGTGATCACTGCCTAATCCTAGAATATATCCCCTATGGCTCTTACAAAAAGGCGTTAACCCCTTCAATCCATTGATGTACATTCTGTTTTATTCTTGCTATCTTTGGATGAATTTATTCAGTCAAGGATAGACTTTTCAAACTAAAAGGGCTGGATATAGCATTCATTAACTCCTTTCCAAATAAAAGTCCTTCTTTATTTAAATTTAATCATTAGGTAGTAGCAAGAGTAAGATAAAAAATGCACCAATAAATATAAAATAATGTACATCTCCAGACTGTAGGGTTTCCTTTTGATGCTAGTCTCTTTTGTCACTCCATCCAATATCTCAACTTAATGATTTTTATATCCAGCTATCTCTCTACTCACTCTCTACCCCACCCTCTTAGGCCAGGCCAACAAGTGGGTGGTGAACATGGAGCGCGAGAATGGTCTGCGTGTGGTAAAGCAGACCGACCCAAACTTCCTGCAGGTGTTGGAGGCGGCATTGCAGAGGGGGCTTCCATTACTCATAGAGGCAGTTGCAGAGGACCTTGACCCTGTCTTAGGTAAAAAGGCTGATCTCATATCACTCATTTGAGATTTGGGAACCCAAGGCTGGACCACCATAGTTGGCATTACCTGGTAAAAAAAAAAATCTAGTCACCTCTCATGGGGATTGAAGTTGTGGGCATGACATGATTATCACTCTGACTGGGGCATTTCAATCACTAGATGGTGATGTGTCTTAGGTAATGGGCCAGGGATGACCTGTGGAGACTAAAATGAGTGTGAATGACCTAAATGGGCTTGAAGTGGACTGGGCCAAAACTGGTCTGCCTAAAATGTGATTGATGCGCAGGACTTGAATGGACATGAAGTGAACGGCAGGAAAATTTTATTTGATATAGCCAAAATGAATGTGAAGGACCTCAGTAGACTTAAAATGGCCTGAACTGACCATTGGACTGTGTTAATGCAAGTAGGGTACCTGGGCCTCTTCACTTCTGATGGAGCAGTATAGCACTGGATGGTAGAAAGATAAATAGATAGACCTAGTGCAGACTAAATGTTCACTGTGTTATCATTCATATAAATTACTGATACAGTATTGTGTATAGTTTTTCATTATAAAGCATTATGAGAGAGATTACCTGGTTGGTTGATTGACTAGTTATATTAATGGCTGCCAGACCCTGTGCTGTTGCGAGAGACATACCAACACCAAGGTGTGGATCAGGTGAAGTTGGGGGAGGTGACCACAGAGTACCACCCGGACTTCAGGCTCTACCTCACCACCCGCCTTTGCAACCCTCACTATCTGCCTCAGGTCACAGTCAAGGTATGCTCCCCTGTTGGCAAGTAAAGGCACAAGCAGCCGGATGTGGGTAGGCATTGTGCTACATTAAGTGCAATAACTTCATGTGAGTCTTGATTCTGGTTCATGAATTAGGGGTAAAAAGAGAAAAGCCAGAGAATTTCTGATTGTAAGAAATAATATTCTAAGTTATGTCCCCAAGTTAAGTCATTCCTACTTTGTTCAGGTGGTCTGTTACATTTTGCCCCAGCTTTTCCACAGGACCCTTTAAGGGTGTGAGTAACCTTAGGTGGTATAATCTGACTGCTGTCAGATGATTTTATGCAGCTTAGGAGTGGCTGATTAACATCTTAAAGTTTGCTATAACTATATTAACAAAGCATGTTGAATTACTTTTTTTTCCCCTGATTAACAAAGCATGTTGAAATCCATTCCTTATCTAGGTAGGTATGTCATTTCTGCCTTTAGTTCTTCTCAAGAATGAGTAAATTAGATGTATGTTATCCTGATTTCTGGCATCACCATACTCATCATCATCATCATCATCATCATCATCATCATCATCATCATCATCCAGTTCTCTTGTACCTCATCAGAGGTGTAAGGACCCACAGTGAGGTTACTTAGTCCTCTCGTTTAAGGAGAGAGTGACCAATTTTTCTTCTGTGATTGGCATTATATGATCAGTAAACCCCACCCATCCCTTGAATGTAAACCCTTATGGATCACATCCAATTGGAGCACCTTAAACCACTAGACTACTGGGCATCCATTTAGTTATAAAATGGTCCTGTAGTTACCATCCAACATAGTAAATGGTTTCTTAGGTTATTTGAAACCATCTGGCTTCCTACTCAGAGTAGAATCTTGGGTATAGCACTACATTGAGAAAGTGGACCATGGTTGCCCCAACCTGTCATTCATCAGATATTGTCAGAAGGCAGAAAAATGCTAGAAATATCATGTGGTTGTAAAACTCTGGCACTGCTGCCAGATAATGTAAAATGATGCTAAATGTTACCAGGTGAGAGTAAAATGCTCAGAGTGATGCCAGATGTTTATACACATCACAGATACAGCACATCTCTACTTCTTACTGCCAGGTTGTTGTAAAATAGAAAATTCTGTCAGGTTGTTTTAATATGTTACTATATGTTGGTAGGTGGTCGTAATCAATTTCCTGATAACGGAGGCTGGGCTGGAGAATCAGCTATTGGGTTTGGTGGTGGCACATGAGCGGCCACAGTTGGAGGAGAAGAAGACCCGCCTACTGATGGAGTCGGCACATAACCGGCGGGCGCTGCAACGAACACAGGAGAAGATCCTGCAGGTTCTCTCTACTGCTGGTCAGAATCTCTTGGAAGATGAAAAGGCTATTGACATTATGAGCTCCAGCAGGGTTGGTATATCAGAGACAACTGTACAGTACTGTTTTCACTTTGGTTGTGGTGTTTCATGATGCATTCTAAATGGAAGGATGGATTTACTAATCAGCTATTGCTCACATTTTATGTTCGTGTTGAAATAATACTTGATCTTGTAAATGCTTAACCCCTTCAGTATGATGACCACTTAATATTATGCTGACTACTGCCAGTGACTTTAAGACTTTTATTCAGCTTAGGAGAGATCTAGCAGACTGAAAGAACAAGAAACCAGCTTCATATTGCAACTGTCATCATGTGGTAGTAGTTCCTAATGATATGACTATGGGAGAAGAGAGTTATATACAAACCTTTTGTAGGCAATTAAGTGGATAAGTAGCTCAACTATGTTAGGTTTCACATAACTGATGAAAGCTTCATTGATAATTTATCACTGCCTTCTTTTGTTTTTCACCATTACAAATACAACATCATTATCTTGTCCACAGAATCCTCCGTTTTTCATAAAATGTGCATTAAAGTCAAAGTAAAGATAAAGAGCACATGCTATTTTTGTATACTCTCTTGTCCCCTCTCCCCTCAGGTGCTGTCAGAGGAGATCTGTGCCAAGGAGGCAGTGGTGCAACAGACAGAGGGTGAAATAGATGGTGCCAGGGGAGCCTACCGTCCCGTCGCTGTCCATGCCACAGTCCTATTCTTTTGCGTCTCAGACCTGGCTGCAGTGGAGGCCATGTACCAGTTCTCTCTCACCTGGTTTATCTCACTGTATCTTCAGGTACTAAGGCTGATTGGTCCATATAGGAGAGTTCATAGTTTCTGACAGTAATTTAGAAAACCATGATAAAAGTGCAGTGTAGCAAATTTTGTGATCTCTGCCTTATTCCTGCAGACACTATGTAATGTCGTGCAGATTAACTGCATCCAACATTCATGTTATAAATCAGAAATTGGTAGCTTTATCACAGTGGCTGTCAGTCCACATGTCCCCTGTGTTTGGATTTGAAGCACAGATCATGATCAGCACCTAAACTGAGCACCTGTTGAACATCCATCTCTCTCCTCACTCACTTCTCACTTTGTTCATTCCCTTCCTCTTTCACCTTTCTCTCCAGCTTTCCCCTGCTCACTCTCTTTTCATTCCATCATCCTCTTCTGTGTTTACAGCTTTCACCAATATTCCTTGTTTTACTTCTGTCCATCATTCACTTCTTCATTTTCTTATCTCTTCATCATTTCATTCTTAATTTATATTTCTCACCATTATTCCTCTATTAACTTCTCTTCTACTCATTCGCCTCCTCACCATTCCTCCTTCCACCACTCCACTTTCTCTTACTTTTACCTCCATCATTCCTTTTTCCCTCACACTTTCTTCTATTATTCCCTCACTTCTGCCCCACCATTCTCTCTTTCTGCACCTCTTCCACTTTTTCCTCTTCCCTCTCTTCTGTCCCCAGCATTCCTTCATTTCTTCTCTTAACATTTCCTTATCCTTCACTTCTCCCTTTATCATTCCTTCATTTTTTCCCTTAGCATTCCTTCACATCTCCCTTTTCCTTTCCCTCTTAACATTCCCCTTCACTTCTCCCATTAGCATTCCTTCACTTCTCCCTCCAGTATTGCTTCATTTAACCCCATAGGCTTCATTTATCCATTACTTCTCCCTCCCAACAACCATCTTACCTTCACCAGACCATCCGCAGCTCCAGCCCGAGTGACGATGTTGATACCCGAATCTGCCAGCTCAAGACACACCTCACCCGAGCATTGTTCCTCTCGGTCAGCCGCGCACTGTTCGAGAGAGACAAGCTCCTCTTCTCCTTCATGCTCTGTGTCAGACTCCAACAAGCTGAGGTAGGCCTTTGAGCTGAACTATGTATACCTTGTGTGAAAATACAGAGAAAATTATTTAATAATGGTGATGACTTATAATAATAATGGTGTTAATGATGTACAGGGAACAGTGGACAATGAGTTATGGAGGTTCCTGCTTATGGGTGGGCGAGGAACCCTTCTGGAGGAGACACAAGGACCCCCTCCAGTATCCTGGCTCTCAGACAAGGCATGGACAAAACTCATACTGGCTGGCCAGTGCCAGAGGTCAGGAACAGTTTTTCTGTCTGTCTGTCTATATATCTGTCTGTCTCTCTGTCTGTTTATCTTCCTGTCTATCTATCTATCTACCTGTCTATCTATTTGTCTATCTGTCTTTCTGTGTATCAATATCTATCTATCTATTCATCTATCTATCTATCTATCTGTCTGTCTATCCATCCATATATCATTCTATCCATCTGTCCATCAGTCAGTCATTCTTCATTCAGTCAGTCAGTCAGTCAGTCAATCTCTCTGTCTGTCTGTCTGCCTGTCTCTTGACAGAGGCCTTAATTCTGAAGAGAATGGGCATGAGCAGATCATCCCCATGTTGCCCTGTCCTCCACCATCAACCCTAAGTCTGTCTCACACCACTTTTATATTATGATTTCATTCCCTGTCATGACTAAAATTTACCTTGATGGCATAGTTGATGGAGATTTGAGTTCAGAGAAGAACATGTGCAAACAAAAAGCGATGGTGGAGGTTTTTCTATCATTTAAACACTTCTGAGGCTGGTCTCCTATAGCTTAAATGGTTTGGACTGTGGTAGTCTAGCCTTGAAGACAAAAATTAAATTTTGGTAACTTGCCAGTGCCATATTGCCATCATCAAAGCATAGGGGCATGAGGCTAGGCTACTCTAGTCCAGAATACTTAAGAGTAGGGATCAGTCTATGCCCCTGGTATCATTTTACATGATTGAAAACCACAAGATGTCTTTAAATGTTGAACCATCAGGATATAAGTTTTATATATTTATAATAGTATGTAATTTAGCCCTGAAGAAATGCAATTTGTACCTGTACTTTTCAGCTTGCTTGGCCTTCATGAGCATGTTGCAAGGGAGGTGGAGGCATGGGAGGAGGTGTACATGTCATCTGCTCCCCACCTGGCCCCACTGCCACCACCCTATCACACAGTCTCACCTCTCCACCGCCTCGCCATCATTAAGTGCATCAGGCCGGATAAAATCACCCTTGCAATACAGGTATACCCCCCTCCCCCCACACAGGGTAAAGTCGAGACAAAAGTTGGGAAAATGTGCTTACCTTGGGGAAGTGTCAACCAATTTGCCTATAAAACATGTAGTCTATGGTTCGAACTTTGCGAAATTTCAATTTTGTGAGGGTTCTTGTTCTTGCAAAATTGGAGGCAGTACTGTATATATATATA
Source organism: Coenobita brevimanus (assembly GCF_032717465.1). Classification (NCBI taxonomy): domain Eukaryota; kingdom Metazoa; phylum Arthropoda; class Malacostraca; order Decapoda; family Coenobitidae; genus Coenobita; species Coenobita brevimanus. Next base: position 48,849,196 of record NC_137037.1, read on the forward strand.
TATATATATACTGTATATATATATATATATATATACAGGTATATCCATCCATCCATCCATCATCCAATCCTACATTGCCCCATGAGGAGCATAGGAGCCCGGGGCTAGGCAGTTGGTCCTGACATTTAAGATGAGAGTGACCAGCCTCACTCATCCCTGAGTGGCATTACATGAGCAATCAACCCCAATCACCCCTTGGATATAACCCTTCACCGGCTCAATCCTATTGGAATGCGATAATTACCCACAAAACCACCAGGTGCCAAAATTTGGTTATATGGTTACCACCCAGTGCAATAAATGGTTTCCTGGTGTACAGGAAACCATTTGGCTTGTCACTCAGTGTAGAGTCACCCACAGGCTGAAGGAAGTGGAAAGAATGAGGGAAAGAAATACAGACGAGGGAGTGTAAAGTCACCCATAGGCAGAAGGACAAGGAAAGAACGAAGGAAAGAAAGACAGAAGAGAATGGAAGGAAAGAAGGATGGAGAGGAAAGGGCAGACACCCGAGAGCAGCACTACGTCGAGTGAGTGGATGGTGAGTATATATATATATATATATATATATATATATATATATATATACATACAGTATATATACAGTATATATATATATTTTTTTTTCACACACACACACACACACACACACACACACACAGTATGTTGACATCTTCACCATGAGGATATCAATCCTAAGCTGATAAAACTTTGGCAGTGTTAGATAAAGTGAGACATTCTGTTTGTAAGTTTAATTGAGGTTTTTCCATAATTTAAGAGAGAGAGAGAGAGAGAGATTGATTGATTGATTGAAATTCATCCTTCACTTTTCAACCACTTACAGGGCATGATAGGTGAGCAACTAGGGGAGGAGTACCTGTCACCACCACAGTTCAGCATTGCCTCATCCTATGAGGACTCCACTTGCCACACACCCCTCATCTTCATTCTTTCTCCTGGCACTGACCCTGTGGCAGCACTTCGCAGGTCAGAGCTAGTTAAATTACTTTTTCTTTCCACATTCCCTTGGCTGCATGTACTTGATCTAATCTCAGTATCATTACATACAACGTCATTTCCATTGTTTTCAGTATAGAAGGCTCAACGGCACGGTACTTGTGAATATGTGTTCCTAATACATCCCATTCACATTACTGTACACCCTTTTTAAAAGATCTGGATGTGGGGACCTTTTCTCCTACCCATAGTTGCACATATGCACATGCTGATTTAATGAGGTGTATACTGTAAAAGCCTGCATTGCCTAGAGGCAAAGGTGGGGATCCTATCTTTGCCTCAGTGGTAACGTGTGTGCGTATCAAGTGCGAGGGCCTGAGATCGAATCTCGGCCAGGACAGTGTGAGCAATTTTTTAAGTTTCATTTCAGTTATTACATTGTGCTCTGCACAGGGACCTGCACATATTTAGTAACTGTGTTGAGTTCAAGAAGGCACAGAGTCAGTTCATCACACTCAGCCTTTGAGAGGTTGATATTGCAAGAGAAGTGTTATGATCTCTCCAAGAAAGGCCATAAGATCAAGAGACACATAAGAAAATGAAAAATAATGAAGGATGTTCAGTAGTTATGTCATTACATGGAGAAGACTAATGCTGTGGAAAACTTTGGTGAACATAAAAATGAACATTGTTTTATATTTCAGGTATAAATACAGTCTTGAAATGATGTTTCACTTCAGATATGCGGAAGAGCGAGGACTGAGTGAGGAGGAGGTCCATGTCATCTCCCTGGGACAAGGCCAGGTTAGTGGAATGCCAGCCTTGTACTCATGTATTTAACTTGCTGACCATAACATGAGTTGATTATGATTTAAAGTTGATTATAATTTAAGTACCTGTAGATGTTTCTGAAACGTATCTGTGAATGCTTTTCATCATCATCATCATCATCATCATCATCATCATCATCATCATGTCTTTCTACTGTTCTCACATAATATGTGAGAACAGTCCTACTTCACCTCATCTCATATTTATGAGATGAGGTGAAGTGGGACTCAAAACATTGAAAGTATTTCGCATTTTTTGCTAAAACTTTTAGTCTTCAGTTTCTGGTGCTCTTACCATGGACAAAATGAAACTTAAAACTTCCTAATCAGAGTTCTGAAACAAAAATTGGAAATTTCTGTATCAAGCCACTTGGGATCTGACCCACTTATCTTCTCCACTGTAGTACATATACTGTTTCTTGCAGCAGACCCTTGTTATCAGTGAAATGCAACAGTAATCAGTAACAGCCAGTCCCACATTACCCCAGTTGAGGTATGATGGGAAACTTGGTTAGTACTGTATAGACCAGCATACTCCTGTTGGCATTACATAATAGAAAAACCTACAGTCACTTCTGGGGGACTGAACCTGTACAAGGCTGTCACTCTGACCAGGTATTATAACCAACAGACTTCCAGGTGAAGTGTAATTTGTGTAATCTGGCACTGCAGTGTTTCAGGAGGAGCTTGGATTTTTGTACTGACATGACTACATTTATTCCAAGCACATTATTAGTGGATAGTTTTGACTCAGGATTATTGCATTGTCTGTCATCTACTGCATTCTTTCTCTTATAACTGCACAGACACTGCTGTGTATGTACTGTTTGAATGTGAGAGCAGATAACAGGTTGGGATAAACTGTTTCCATCTTCTGTGTTAAACATCTCTTTTAACAGTCATCTGAAACTGCCTGTGTTAGTCATCTTTACAGTGGCCTATGTAAGTCCTAAATATGATTTTCCACAATATTATAAACCTTATGTCCCTTTCTCACTTAAATATTGTTTCCTTCTCATTCCTCATCATACAAGTGACCCTACTCTCCAGATAATACCAGTACATATCAGCCATGTGGTTATGTGACAGCCTTTATTAGAAGTTCAGTAATGTATCAGTATCAGTATTAATATGACCTGTAATATTATAGAAGTATTAAGGGTAGAGGCAGAAATGTACTTGTTCCACCAGTCATTGTTGTAAAACCCCAACATACTTTAATGGCAGCACCATCTATCAGGGTGGAGATGCCGAGAGCCTAATGGTGCAGGGTGCAGAGAGTGGGTGGTGGGTTGTGCTGCAGAACTGTCACCTTGCTGCTTCCTGGATGTCTCGCCTCGAGGTGCTGAGTAGCCAGGTCCTTGACACTGAGAGTGAAACTACCCATGCTGACTTCAGACTCTGGCTTACCAGTTTTCCCACCACAGCCTTCCCTGTTTCCCTCCTGCAGGATGGTAGTAAACCAACATATTGTAATGTTAGCTTAATGAAAAGCACTGAAAACAAAGAGAGTAGCCTACACAAAGCATATGATCAGATATGGAGACACGTATTCTTTGATAAAGAATAAAATTATTGAAATAACCAGTTAGAATTATTTTGAAAGCAAATTGTAATCAATGTAGTTAAAAAGAAAAAAAAAAATACAATTGCTGTCTGGATGGGCTGGTGTATTTCCTGGTTTGTTCATGTTAACTCCAGATGATTTTATTCATCATAGGAGAGAATTATTCAAACAGGAGGAGTTGGGTATAGCCTTGATTACTCCATAAGAGTTAATAAAGACCCCTTTCCAGAGTTGAATAAACTTGTTGTACTGTAGTATCAGCAGGTATAAATTAATAAGGATGTCTTCTGGATTCAGGGAGTTAATGATATGGAACTGTTAACCCCTCAGGCATAAAAATGACCAATGAGCCCCCGCGTGGGATCCGTGCTAACCTACTGAGGACGTACAGCAGTGATCCCATGAGTGACCCAGAGTTCTTCACTTCTTCACCTACCCCGAGGACCTTCCAGCGCTTGATATTTGGTCTCAGCTTCTTCCATGCATTAGTGCAGGAGCGGCGCAACTTTGGGCCTCTGGGATGGAATGTTCCCTACGAGTTCAATGAGTCAGACTTCAGCATCAGTGTCCGGCAGCTGCAGGTACTACAGAGACATTTTTGTTAAAGAAATATTGTGCACAGTAATACAGTACAGATTGGGTGTGAACTGATAGTCTATATTAGGTATTGTTTAGTTTACTTTCATATGATATACTTTATTTTTATTCCCTTTTTTTAAATATATAGCATACTAGTAGTCATGTTTTCAATTTTTCGTCATTTCAAGGCAGGGGACAGTTCAACATGGAGGAGATTTGTGTGTGGTCACCTCATACTGGATTAAGGCATCTGCCTATAGGTAGATAGAAGGCTGTATATAACACCTCCAATTCAGAAGAATCTCACCTAAGCTGAATAAAATAGTCTGGTAGAATCAAGAATAAAATGAAAAATATGTCCTTGTTACACCTGCTATGTAGATGGTGATGTGTGAGTGGTGGGATAGGGTAAGCATAGCTTTAATGTCAACATCCATTACATCAGTAACCTATAAGGGAATAATGAAGTGTAATGTCCAAAATAAGTGACTGACTAAGAGTTACCATGAAATCTCCAAAGCCACTTAACATATGACTTTGCTTTCCTCGTTCCCACCACCATGTAGATGGTGATGTGCGAGTGGCGGGGTGGGTCAGAGTCAGCATTACTGTTGGAGACTTTAATCTACTTGATGGGGAATTGTAACTATGGTGCCACTTTCTGACCCCATATCTCTTCTCTTGAACTAACTCTTCTTGTTCCCCTCACTGTGCAGATGATGATGTGAGTGGTGTGGTGGGACAGGGTCAGTTTTCATATCAGTATACTGAGGTGTAAATGTCCAGCATAAATCAATGAGGAAAAAATGTTATAAAACTCAGTGCCACTTTAAAAAGGGGCCTAAGTCTCCTTCTTCCACCCACTATGTAGATGGTGATGTGTGAGTGGTGGGGTGGCGCAGGGTCAACGGTGCCTCTAGAGGCGTTGATTTACCTGACGGGGGAGTGTAACTATGGAGGCCGTGTTACTGATTCCAGGGACCGCCGCCTCCTGCTCTCCCTCCTCACTAACTTCTTTAATGACCAGATTGTTGATGATGAGACGTAAGTATGCACAGATTTCCTAGATAACAGTTGTTGTTTTTTTTATTTAATCCCAGCCTGTCTGGTCATGAAGATCCATCAACCACAGGCAAGCAACTTCCCCTTCAGGGCCGTCCCATTCTGTAAACCAATGTTCCCTTGTGGTTGGTAGTGCCTTGCTACAGCAAAGCACAGGGAAAAGTGTGGAGGTTTGGTTCCTGGGTGGATGCTGCATTTGTGTCTCTCCACCCAGATGATAGGGCACTATAGTAGGCACCATTTCACCCCATGATCTGGTTATATGGTTACCACCCAGCATTGTAAATGGTCTTCTGGGTTACAGGAAATCATTAGACCAGTCACTCTGTGTAGAGCCACCTGAAGTGGGAAGAAGAGTAAGGAGAATAATAAAAGTGACAGGAAGGAAAGAGGAAAGTTGGAAGAAAGGAGGGCAGACACAAAGTAGAATGATAAATGTGAAGAAGGAAGTATGGTAGGCAGCACTACATTAAGTGAGTGGATGATGGTTGCCACCACCTACCACTCCTGGGTGACAGTAAAACCTCACTGTAATGCACTGGACAATAGCTGACTTTCACCTGGATGAGATACTTCATCCCCTTCAGTCTGATGGTGTATTTGTGATTTTATTCTTGTGTGAGAGAGGAATCAGGTTGTGAAGGATTAACAGACTCTGTTTCTAACTCTATTGCATTAAATGGTTTCTCCAAAGGCGTACAATTCATTTTCAGGTACAGTAATCCCTCCAAGATCCAATGTAATAGAGCCCAAGCAACGTCCGGAACTTGGTCTTGTCTGGGACTTGGGAAAAATGCCCCTGGACATGTACTTATAGATCCCAACCCAACCTAACTTTGAAAGCCACCTAAATAACTCCCTACTGGACATGCACAGCACCTATTTAAGACCCTTTTCACACAAATAAAGAACAGAAACCATAAAATAAATGAAAAGGAACCAGAGAATGAGAAATTAGAAGTGAGTAAGGAAAATATTTAGCAATGTTTAGGGTACTTATGACATGTCCATGACCATCGCAAAGATTAATCTGCCTCCTGTATGGCTCTGACAGTGGTGAAGGTGCACTTGAAGCACTTACTGTAATCCAGTGTTGCACTGCACTTAATCCTTTGCACTGTGAATTATAATTGTTTAATGCTGCACATTCTGTTCTTACTTGCGTCATGCCAGTTGCAACACGCCAGTGTTGCACTCTGCACTTAATTCGTTTGTACTTTGAATTCTAATTTCATAACACTGCACAACACTGTAAATTCCCATGTGGTCTAGTGGCGAGGTATTGCAGTTTATTCACTGTCAGATTGATCATGTGGGTAGCCATGGTGACGAGCATGCAGTCACGACAGTAGGTAGGCGGGAAATGGGGAGGATGCAGCGGCACTCTAGCGGACGTTGCCGGAACTGCACACCAAAATACAGTTGTTTGTCACCGCGTGACAAATTTAGAGCAGGGATTAACAGATATATATATTTTTTTTTTGACATTTTTTTTTGACATTTTTGGACCCAAGCCCAAAATATCCGGGACTTGAGGTGTCTGGGACTTGGGCGTCTGGGTCTTAAAAGGATTACTGTATTTAAGAGAAACAAAGATATTGTCATCAGAATGAAAGGGTTAAACGTAATGGACTTTCGACAGTCATAATCAGTCAGGTAGGCTATTAGTGAAATTATTTTTGAATAATCAGTGTGCCTGTACATAAAGCTTCATTAATATGCATTCACAATTGTATTTACCTTCACAAGACTAAACTAAAAAAAAAAATCATCACCAGATTCAAGGAGCTAATGGTGAACCCTGTTCAGTATATGCCTTTGTTAACTCCAGATTCTTGACACTGCCCCCCCCCTCCCCACACTGGTACGTGCCTTCTCCCCCGTCCAAACACACGCAGAGTACTTATCTGTGTCAGGTACGAGGTGTGTGGAGTGCAGGAATACCAGGTCCCATCAGCAGCCACGTGGCAGGGCTACATGGACCATATTTCGGCCCTGCCACTAACATCACCACCTCAGCTGTTTGGCCTACACGACAATGCTGACCTGGCCAAAGACCAGCGGGAGGCAGAGCAGGTCAGTTTGCCATGGAGAGGTGCTGTGGGGACATTTCTACAGCAAGTCCTTGTTTTGTGATGCCTTTTTTTTTCTTTTTTGGTGTAATGCATTTGTAAATTACATTATTATTGCCATTCTAAATTTATTGAGTCTGGGATGACTCCTCTAGTCACCAATTCTGATGCCTGTATGGTGTTTTAAGTTACTGAATACCATCTTCCTAAGGTTGCCTTCAAAACTTGCCCACTACTAATGAAATTAGCTTATTTGGCCTTGTAAAAAGTTGTTTCAGTAACATGCAGCCATGGGAAATATGTATGTAATGTTCTGATTCCCTGTTTTTTTTGGTTCATATGTGTTCTTATGATAATATATATTTGTTTTGGTCTTTTAATAGGGTTGGTCTCTTTGTCATTTGATCCAAATTTAAAACTAACAGTACTTAATCATCTAAAATTTCTTAGTCGCTTGTGGTGTTAGTCCCCTTTTCTTCAACCAACATTTTCAAGAAATTGCTGTATATGAAATATTGTAACTGATTATATTTTTGCAGCTGTTTAATGGTGTGATGCAGCTAGAACCACAGTTAGGTAGTAGCCTGGGTGGTGATACAGCTACAGGGATTGTTATGGACCTTACCTGTGAAATCCTGGCTCGCCTCCCACCACAGTTTGACCTAGCATTGGCTGAAGAGAAGCACCCAATCATGTACACTCAGTCCCTCAACACTGTTCTTAGGCAGGTAATTACTGATGGCTCTGTTCTCATTTACTAGATGGCACTTTACATCTAGTCAGCTTCCGTGTTTTTCAGTCTTTTCTCTTACATGTCATCCCTTGCCCATTATCATCATCATCATCATCATCATCATCATCATCATCATCATCAACATCATCATCATCATCAACATCATCATCTGGAACTCCATTCCCACACCCTAGGGCAGGGCAAGGAGTAGCAACATCCAGACTGCCCAAGTTTGCCCACTCCAGTGGCCCACACTTCCACTTATTCGCCATTCAAGCCCTGGAATCCTGGCTTTGTCTGATACACCAAAAACTTTCACCACATTCTGTAGCCTCACTTAAATGTATCCGATAGAGTCAGTCCAAATGCTGTCATGTTGAAAAGGGGTGCCAAATCCCTCATCATGCACTTTGTCTCACAACATTCATCCAGCCAGGTCGATCTCTTGTCAGCCTCTTAGCCTCAGTGACTTCCATACCTCTCTTCCTCACACATTCATCCACCATATCCCTCTACCTTCTCCTTTGCCTACCTCACCTCCTTCCTCCTTCAAATTTGCGCAGGTATACTGTACCTTTTTCACCACTCTGTAGTTATCCATTCTCTCCACATGACCATACCATCTCAGTACACTCTTTGATTCTGGTATCCACAGACTTCCTCATTCCGCATCTTTCATCAATCACATTATTTTGTATCCTATCCTCTCTCTGTACTCCACATACGTTCCTCAGCAGTCCCATCACTGCTCTCACTCTTGACTTTTCATTTTCATGCCACACCATAGTCTCACATCCATATGTTAAAGCTGGCACAAACACTCCTTCATATAAGCCTCTTACAGCTGCAACACTCAAACCTCTGTTTCTTATCAAGACCCTCATAGGACCATCTACTTTCCTTCCTTGTGTCACTCTACTTTCCACTTCTTTTGCACATTTTCCTCACTTTTCTATCACTGTACCCAGGTATTTGAACTCTCTCACCAGTTTGTCACTCTCCATTACTGTAACATCACACTGGGAGTTGCCTTCTCTCTTGATTACCATCACTTAACTCTTTTCTACATTTACAGTACTCTCAAGGCATGATGCTCACAGCAATCAGCAAACCTCTTCACTAGTCTACCAATCTCTTGTTCGGTATTTGCAAGTAGCATTGCACCGTCAGCATACTACAAATTTGAGATATTTCATCCTTCACCATTTATTACCAAAGCCATCCCTCTCTCCATTACTCATGTTTTTACATCTATCATCACACCATCCATATATATATTGAACAACCATGTGGACATCACACAATCTTGTCACATGCCCACAGTGATCATGAACCATTCACTTAGATACCCATTTACCCTTACACATGCCTCACTACCATCATAAAAACTCTTAACGGTACCTAGCAGCTTACCATCTACGCTGTACATGCACAAAACCTTCCACAATCCTTCTCTGTCTACTTTGTCGTATGCTTTTTCCAGATCCATAAATGCCATAAATACCTTACAGTCCTTCTCACATGCCTTCTCCACTATCTGTCTCACTGCAAATACTTGATCCACACATCCTCTGCCAATCCTAAAGCCACCCTGTTCATCACTCACTAGGACTTCTGATATCTCTCTTTATAATATTTCTTCCATATACCTTCCCTACAACACTCAATAAACTTATGCCACTCACTTCGCTTACCATTATATTTGTACAGGGGTACAGTCACAGCCTTTTTCCACTCCACAGGCACAGTTTCACTCATCCATGCCTTCTTACGTATCTCCAACAAACACTTCAGTCTGCTCTCTCCACTACACTTAATTATCTCTGCATACACCTCATCAACCCCAGCTGCTTTCCCATTTTTCAGCTGCTTCACAGCATTCGTCACCTGTGCAAGTGTCATGTTTCCCTCTCTGTACACCCCCAAAACCAATAATTTTTACATCCTCTCTGCTCTGTCTTTTCCCATTTATCAGGCTTTCAAAATATTCTTTCCATTTGGTCCTTACTTCATCCCCATGGGTTAATAATCTACCACTTACATCCTTCACACTTTCACATTTCTTTCCACTGTCACTTCTACATTTCAGCACCTTTCTCCAGAATAACTTCCTATTTTCAGAGTAGTTTGCATTTATTTTTCTTCCTAGATCATCATTTACCTCCTTTTACCTCTTCACTAGTCTCTGAACATGCTTCCATTATTATACTTTATAAATCCTCAGGGCTCACTTTGTCCAGAAATCTCATTCTCAAAGTTAGTGTCAGGTTTCTAAGTTTTCCCAGCCACTACAGTATTAAAATGGACATTGACAACCTCATGGCTGACTGATATATTCCTGCTTGACAATTTCTCTCTCCCCTTGATTTTCCATGGTCAGTGTTCTTTTCAGATCATATTCCATTGATATGATGGCAGTCTTTACATTAATGTTACCATGAAAGTGACAAGACTAGGAACTATTTCATGGCAACCTTGCTTCCAAACCAATATAAGATTTTTTTTTTTGTAGTATTGTAGCCATGTATCTAGATTCTAGATGATGCAGCTAACAAGGTATAGTATAGAAAGAAACAAGGCAGGTTTTGTCCTGTGGTGTCATCCATCTCAGATGAGACTGAGTTCAGTAAAGACTTTTGTCTTAAGTTGTGACCTCAGCAAATAAGATGATTTCATATGTGTGTTTTATTATTTTCTTCAGGTGAGCCTGAGAACACAATAATAAAATTATGCTCTTTTATGGATTGCAGCTCTTCCCTGAATGTGTGTGTGTGTGTGTGTGTGTGTGTGAGTGTGTGTGTGTGTGTGCATGTGTGTGCGCATAGAGGGGATAGTGTCACTCCACACAGTCTCAGTGAGATGGAATCAAGGGTTTTTCATCTCAGCAGCTCATCTCTTAATGATTTATTTCATTCATTTTTCTTTCCCTGCAATAAATCATTGGGGGCAGAGTCTTTCTTCTATCATTATTATAGTGAATAATGACCTTTTGAACTTTATTTGTTATTTCATGCATGCACCCTGTAGAAGTTCAGTTTGGCATAATACAGGATTGCCCACTCAGCATTACCATTCCAGTGGAATATGTCTGCTTATTCACTTCTCACCCTGCCTCACTCATTTACACAACAGCACATGCAGCACATGGCAATCTACTCGTAACCCCAGCTTCAAAATTTCCGGTTATGTCCCATAGGCTAGACTGTAACACTGACATTAAAGAAGGTGTTGAATAAACTTGCAGGAGCTACTGCGGTTCAACCGACTGACAGCAGAGATCCGTTGCTCAGTAAAGGCAGTGAAGCGTGGTGTGAGTGGGGAAAGCCTGATGTCTGATGAGGCTGAGGCCACTTACCAGGCTCTGGTGGTGGGCCACGTCCCTCCGGCATGGCTGGCTCGCTCATACCCCTCCAGGAAGACACTTGCACCCTATCTCAGTGACCTCCTGCACAGGCAAGCCTACTTAAGCCTTTCAGTCCAAAGATGTATTTTCCATTCTATTCATGCATCCACTAGACAGTTTCTTTCAGCTTAGAAAAGGTTGGTTGAACTGGAGGGGTTAAATATAAAGATATAGACGTAAATTAGTGTAGAGAGTTGTTTACTATATTGTACTGTGGTGGTTAGAATGTCTCAGTTGGAGTGATGGCTATGGTGCATGATTAGGTTGTCCCCAAGAGCTGGCAGGTTTTTCAATCATGTAATGCCATCAGGGCAAGTAGGATGGTCATCTACTCTTAAATGTACTGTACTGTAGTAGCCCAGCCTTAGTTATGTATGCCTCAAAGGGGGTATTACAGGCTTGGTTGTTGCTGTTAACTCTTATTTCAGTTATAATTCATGAACTGCCACTGAATTAAAACTAATGCAGTATGTACTTTTGTTACTTTTGATGTCAGGTTGAGGTTCTTCCAGCGGTGGGCAGAGGAGAGCGTTCCTGATGTGTTCTGGTTCTCGGGCCTCTTTTTCCCCCACACCTTCCTCACTGGGATACGCCAGAACTACGCCAGATGCCATGCCATCCCTATTGACCGCATTTACTTTGAATTCAAGGTTTATACAGTGATGTTTTTTGCAGATTCATGTGGTCCACATTATATGTCAGAGATGTGTTCCAAAGTATCATAACTTTCCTATAGATTTGGTGCTGTGAACTGAAAGAACTTGCAGACCAGTTATGTATGGAGCAATGAAATTCTAATTGGCAGTACAGTAGATCTGTAATTTAATGCAGTAATGAATTAATGGCAGAAAAGAACATAAAAATGTGAAAATGTAATGATGACAAACTATGAAGTACACAGAAATTTAATGGTGCATCATAGTATCCAGGTGTATATTTTAATGCAATAAATACACTGTATTGATAATGCCCTACCCTGGTACTTATCAAGTTGACTGGTCTAATGAAGTAAATACAGTATGCATGGGTAACCATCATCATCATCCTAACCCTCACACCCACCTGAAGATAGGGGTGATGATTTATCAGATAGCATGTATGCTGCACACAGTGTTGTATAACTAATGTTTGTCCATTATTTTATAAATTCCTGTTTGAAGACAACTAGCAATAGGTAAAATGATATAAAAACATCATCTTGTTAAGAATGCAAGGGAGAGGTTATGAAAAAAATGTTCAGGATATGGAACATACACCAAATGAAAGCAGAATAGAACAGGAAGAAATAAGAAGGAGTGGACTGCACAATATGTCTGAGGTAGGTATTGTGTGTGTATATAGTTACTAGATATAGGGCATTTACATAATGCTGAGTGTAACAAGGTGGTGTTTGTTTTGCAGGTGATGGAGAAGGAAGTAAGTGACATCATCCAGGAGTGCATACGACCCAATTTTGTGGAATTGCCCGAGGTTTTAGAGCGACTGCCGACCCCCAACATGCGGGGTCAGTATAACCTTCTTGACACTGACCCTGAGGATGACGCCTCCCTCTCTGATGCTGAGGCTGAGGACGGGGTTGGTGCTGAGAATGGGTCAGGACAAACTAAAGGCAATGTCAACACAAAGAATGAGGGAGACCAGGTGAGGGTCACAACTTCTGCTTAACATACAGCAAACTCTAAATTATCTGTCGTCACAACATTCAGCCCAACGCGATATCTGGCACTGTTGGTTTGGCTTTGTTAAAGCAATATCCTGTGAAATTATGCAATATCTGGCACCAAAACTGGATATAACCAGCGTTTCTATGCAATATCCGGTGTTGAGGTGTATGAACTGGCTCGTAAACAGTAGTCAACTGGCACTGTATTACTGTATTTTATCATCACTTTATTGTACTTTCATGCTTAATTTTCATCTTTTACCCATGGGAAAGTATTTAGGATAGAGGGTTGAGATGGATGATAATGCAATATTCGACACAATGCCGAATGTTGAGCTGATTAGGGGGCACTATGTAATATCCAGCGTTTTGCAACATATGGCTTAGGCCTTGGCTGAATTACGCTGCATAATTGAGAGTTTATTGTATATATTTTCTCTGGAGAACAACTTTACCATTAGGTCACCAGATTCCTAAGAGCCTATTGCTCATAATTTATTTATTTCAGTACAGCAGACTAAAGGATTATTGCAACTTTTGTAGGTTACAATGTCACTTCTGCTTCTTTGCCGTCTGCATTTTTAGTAAGACTACAATAACTTAGTGAGCAAAACCAGTGTTTAGTGGTATGCCCATTAGTCTTCTTGCATGGTCATCATATCCATGGAGTGAGAGAGTCCTTGGAACCACCATTATTAATGTGGTAAAACAAAAATTAGGGTATGCTCAAAGTGAATAAAAGTGGCCATATATATTTTACTCCTGTTTTAACAGAAAGGCAACAAGCCTCCTGAAGGTAATGCTGATGACAAGGGAAATGAAAGTACATGTGAAGAAAGTGAGCCAGCACAGAGCCCCAGACCAAGGAGGGACAATGTCATATACCAGATCATCCCTCGCCAGGACCAAGGGGGAACCTACACCTGGGTCAGTACCCGTGAACCAGTGCCGCACTTCACATTGGTATACTTCATAAATTAGTACACACTTTTCACTTAAAAGTACTGGTTGATGGTAGCCCAGCCTTGAAGCCTGTGCATCAGAGAAAGTAATATTCTATCTCCTGCAGCCAGATGCCACAGTCCCACAAGGGGTGGCCATTTGTCTTTGAGTTAATTGTTTTATGGAGAGGGGCATTAGACCTCTGCCAACCCACTTGTTGACATGAAAGGAACACAGATGGGTTGATTATATGGTTACCACCCAGTATTGTAAATGGTTTCCTTGTGTACAGGAAACCGTTAGGCACGACACTCAGTGTAAAGCTACCTGGCACTTGTTATTTCTGTTTTTTGAAAAAATCTTTGTCAGTGCCATTTGAAGTCAGCCCCACATAGGATCTTTATATATGACAGTATAATGGATGTACTGTAGTTGGAAAGTTTCATTTTCATTTTTGTTTTTGAAGGCTCCAACATGCTTCCATGCATCGGCCTTGGTCACCTAATGGCGGCTCTCCATGCTGCTCGATTTCTGGCAGCTTTCTCTTTCATTCCTTAACCATGAGGTCACACTCAACAACCTCATCCCAGGTCTTTTTCGGTCTACCTGTCACTACCCTACTCCCAACATTAACACTTCTCACTTTCTGCACCCAGTTATCATCCCCCATCTTCTCCATATACCCAAACCATCTCAATCTACCTCTCCTCATCACAACACCAATACACTCCAGTCCCATCCTACCTCTCAACTCTTCCATTGTAAACCTAGCCTCCCCAGGCCTTGCATTCAAGGATGCACTGCACATCCACCAAATCATTGTCATTGCTGTATGTATGAGCCTGCAAATATCCTCTTCCTTTGCTGCCCAGGTCTTATTACTATATAGCAATACACTCCTAACACATGCCACATACTGTACAAAGATCCCTTAGCACGGAGGGAGAGCCCTCTCAGTGTCAGGAGAGGCAACAGCTCCCTAAACTTCTTCCAGCCACTCCTCACTCTAGCCACAGAGCTATCTCCTGCCTCACCTCCAGTACATAACATGTCTCCCAAATAACAAAACCCTTCTACACACACAAGAGACTCACCACCAATTTCAATCCCTTCATGCCTGGCAGTATCCACATGCTCTCCCTGACACACCACACACATGAAATCAACATTATCTTGCAGTCTACCTCTAATACCACTACATCTCTCATGCACCCACCTGTCAAAAACACTGCACAAGATGGAATTACTTCCTACGCCCTTTGACATTTTGCACATGGCCACTATCCCTGTTCCTTGACAGTACCACCCCCAGCTCTAGATTCCATCACTCTTGTTGTATTTGCATTTCCTTTTAAGCCCCTGTGCCCTATTCCATCTCACCACTTCATAAATCTTTCCTCTGCCTCTCTTTCATTCTCTGCAACCAACACCAAATCATTAGCATACAATACCTCCCACGGGAGTCCATTTCTGAAGTCATGTGAGAGGGCTTCAAGTACCATGATGACAACAAGGGGCACAAGACTGACCCCTGACGCACACCAACATTCACGGAAAACTCATCACTCAGATCTCCATAACCTGGGTGTGAGCACCCACATATATGGTCATAACAACCCTAACCGGCCACTCTTTGATCCCAAGCTTTCTCATTGCCCACCTCACCACCTCTCTGGGGACTCTTTCAGAGGCCTTCTCCAAATCAACAAAAACAAAGTACAGTTCCCTTTTCTTTCCCATATATTTTTCCTGAAGCTGTTGCACAATGAATGTGGCATCAGTGGTCCCCCTGCCTGGCATAAACCCAAACTGCATCTCATCAGTATTCACTGTTTCTCTAATCATACCTTCTAGAACGCTCTCCATTACCTTCATTATCTGGTCTAAAAGCTTTATGCCTCAATAAATTTCTCCTTCCAGGGCATCACCCTTCCCCCTGTACTGTATACATTTACAGCTACACTCCTCAGCCAATAATCTGGGACCAAACACTTACATATAATCGTATTGATCAAGTCAGTGACTAACCTCACTCCTATTTCTCCTGAGGCTCTCAGCATTTCAGCAGTCGACCCAGACACACCTGCTGCCTTACCCACCTACATCCTGCCTATGGCCCTGCTCACTTTAGCAGCATCAATCAAAGGCCATGGGCCAAAAAGTGGATCTGCAGGCTCCAAACCCTCCCTGTCCCAGTCAAATTCCTCATTCAACAACCAGCTGTAATGCTCTGTCCGTGTGTCTTTAATATCCCCACTGTTCACCACCGCCCTTCCTTCAGCAGTAAACTAAATCAAATTAGCATTGAATAACAATGTGTTTGGTTATTAGTTGTTATTAAATACATTGAATTTACTAATACTGTACATACTGTATATGGAAGCATTTGTAATGTGACTGTAAGTGTTGTATGCAGGGGTTCTTCCTGGAGGGTGCACGCTGGGACCGAGAGCAGCGCTGTCTGGCAGAGATGAAGAGTAAGCAGCTGCATGATCCCCTGCCCATAGTGCTTTTCCAGCCTGCAGCATTGCCCACCACACCTAATACTGGTATGCCATCCTCTCATTACCTCACCACCACACCCACACCAATATGTAATGGTAACCAACACACCACACACCAATACAAACCATAACATTGCCATCACCACACTGACATATCACCACCACACCACCATTACAGCCATACTCATACATTACCATTCACGTTTTGCCAACATCACACCCCACACTAGTACATAACACTGCCCACGTATGACCACTACACGCTGCACTGATACAGCACCATTCTATATATCTATCTCTCCATTGCCAGACACCATAATCCCATAACCATCACAAAAAGTAAGAGGTGACAAAAATGTAAGCCAGCACTGTTTTCTGATGATAGCAACTGGCTCTTGGAACCCATTAGATGAATTTGTGTGTGCAAAAACTATTTACAAATTAAAAAGTGTATATATTTGACAAAACGGTAACAAAAGATGGGACATAGCTAACAAGCCTGATTCAGGACTTTTAGAATACCGTTAAGTAAGAACACACACTGCCAGAGTCTGCAAAGGTCCTTATATTTAATTTTTTTGTTTTAGCCTGTGAGATGATTTATACCAGTAAAACTTATTGAATGGAATTAAACAAACTGTCCTAATCTTGCTGTAGGTGCCAAGGTAGAGAGCCATCACCAAAATCATGGTTTCCTGGGACTTCACCATAGTACACAAGTGCACCCTCATCAAACACAGATACACCTGCCTCTGAGAACTAATCCCCAGTAGGATGACAAGGGGACTGTTTCAGGCATTTGTTCACATCACAGTGCCTGAGATGACACCCAGAGAAAAGAGGGATTATCTCATGTTTTGGGGGGAAAATGCTTTGAACCTCTCTACTTCCATATAAATTTGAAAGGAACCATACAATTTATGCTGTATATTTTTGGTATATTTAAACTTGCCTTCTTACGTGTAAATTGCATGTGTTACTTATTGCAATAACTTCTCTCCCACATACCTATTTTGATCCTTCTCAGTCATCAACTTTTCAGAAAACCAAAGCAAAATAGAAGCTAAAAATGATTGGTGTTTGCAGATGAAAGTGAGATGAGCCCAAGTGGCAGTGTTGAAGGAAGATACCAGTGCCCTGTTTACCGCACCAGTGAGCGTGGTGGCACACTCTCCACCACAGGCCACTCCTCCAACTATATCCTGGACCTCATGCTACCCTCACGCCACCCATCCCAACACTGGATCTGTCGGGGCACTGCTGCTCTCACTCAGCTTGATGATTAACCCCTTTGATACCATAACACCTTTTATATATATATATATATATATATATATATATATCAGGTGTCTGCCCTTTCCTCTCTTCCATCCTTCTTTCCTTCCATCCTTGTCTGTTCTTTCCTTCATTCTTTCCTTGTCCTTCTGCCTACAAGTGACTTTACACTCCCTCTTCTGTCTTTCTTTCCTTTTCCTTCTGCCTGTGGGTGACTCTACTCTGAGTGACAAGCCAAATGGTTTCCTGTACACCAGGAAACCATTTACTATGCCGGGTGGTAACCATATAGCCAAATTTTGGCACCTGGTGGTTTGATGGGTAATTATTGCACTCCAGTCGGATTGAGCCGGTGAAGGTTTATATCCAAGGAGTGGTTGGGGTTGATTGCTCATGTAATGCCACACAGGGATGAGTGAGGCTGGTCACTCTCATCTTAAATGTCGAGACCAGCTACCTAGCCCCGGGCTCCTACGCTCCTCATGGGGCAATGTAGGATTGGATGATGGATGGATGGATATATATATATATATATATATATATATATATATATATATATACAGTATATATAAGTTATGCTATGATATATATTAAGATCTTTATATGAGAAATTGAAACAGTAGTCCATATTATCACTTAGGTACCCATTTCATTACCTTGCTGTATTCTCCACTGACCTGTGTATGATGGATGATGGTAGCAGACTACCTTACTTTGAGTTGTTGTTGTTGTTGGTTAAAGATTCTCTCCTCCTATAGAGGGGACCAGACCATATATTAGCCTGGTCAGTGGGGATGGCTTTTGCCAGGGTTGTTCCCTGGTGAGCAACTCTGCCACCCACCAGGGTCCCCTAGTGGACCGGCCAGGTGTCCGCCAGGGCTGCTGAGTTACTCACCAGAGGGCTGACTGGGAACGGCAAGCAGTGTTAGTTTGAGGCTTGAGCAGCACTAATATTGAGGGCCTTGCAATCTGATATAATGCCACAGCTTCCCAGCATCACATATATATCAACTAGATAGAGTAAGTAATCCCTCCAAAATGCTTATAAGTAATGTATATGAATGTTGCAAGGTATTGTGTGGGAATTGTGTGATATAACCTACAGTGTTTATGAGCAAAGTATTTTTGGAAAGTGGGCATACAGAGCAACTACATGAAGAACTGATATGAAAACTGTATAACTTATTTTGAATATTTGTCATTTGCTATGTACAGTACCCTCGCATCCAACACAAGTTTGTCCAGCACGATTCGCGTCCAGCACAGAGAGCACAAAATTAGTACGATTTAATTACTGTCACATGGGTGCGTTAGCATAACACGGACGGAGCTCTGAGAAGTGGGCGAAATCCACAGTTTGCCTCTAGCACGATCAACCCCAGTCCAACACGGTCATATTGGACGTTCCCGTGATGCTGACAGCTAATCAAAACTTCCGATCAAGTAGCTTCCCCCGCCCGCTGTCGTGACATGGTCGTGAGGTCTCCCAATTAAAAGCACTTCTGGTCTCATGTGATGTTTTGTTTAAATTTCTCTCACCCCAGCACCACTCAGTCGCATAATCCGCATTGGATGTTGCTTTTTTCTCGCCGCATTTTCTGCCCTTGCTACTGCATTTTACCCTGCTCACGATGCCTAGGAAGCCTTCTGAGAACCCCAAGAAGAGGCGGCACCTCCCTCAGGCCACCAAGTTAGAAATCATCGAGAGGAAGAAGAAAGGGGAGAGGAATTTCAAAGGATTTATGAGGGAGGTTGAGGAGGAACAGCAGCTGTTACCCACTAGTGACACCAGCAGCCATTCTCTGGGGACCCAGTAGGACTACCTACAGCCTCAGATACCACCTTCCATTCCCAGCAAGCCCACCAACACTATCCTAAAAGGTTAGTTATCATTCTTAGTACAGTACCTTTAATTATAATTACAGTTGTACCAGTATATGTATAGGTACTGTATATGGTAGGTATTTAGGGTGACTTTTCCTAGGGTTGTTGACATAATTCATTTTTCCCCCATAAGCTCAGTTGTTTGTCCAACGCGTTTTTGGTCCAACACGGGACCCGTGCATGACAGTATTACCATGTTGGAAGGGAGGGTACTGTAGTAAATGATTGTTGCATATAAAACCATATATCTATCTATCGATATCTTTCTGTCTATCTATCTATCTATATATATATATATATATATATATTCTCTTTAATGAGTTTGTTTAGTCTCTAGGTTAAGCACTGCCCTATTAAATATGGATGAGTTTGGGGGAGTATGTAAGAAACAGAATCTAATGGCAAATGTAGGGAAAAGTAAAGTTATAGTCTTCGAGAGAAGTGAAGTCAGTGAATGTACAGTGAGGTTGGATGAGGAGGAAATGGAAAATGTGAGTGCTTTCAAGTACTTGGGTAGTGCGATGAGTAAAGATGGAAGTTTAGAGGGTGAAGTGCTTGAAAGGTTACAGCAAGGAAGAAAGGTTGCTGGTTCCTTGAAAGGAGTGATAAGAAACAGAAGTCAGCATGGAAGTGAAAAAGTTGTTACATGACAGTATTGTGATACCAACTCTAACATATGAAAGCGAAGCTTGGACGTTGTTGGAGGGACAGAAATCAAGAGTGAGAGTTGTGGAAATGAGTTAAGCAACGTTGGGTCTGGTTAGTACTTGGATGGGTGACCGCCTGGGAACACCAGATGCTGTTGGCATCCCTACGTGTCAAGTGGGGTTGGTGGAGGATTAGTGCCCCTCCCTGTAAAACAATTAACTCTAAGCCGTTGGCCACCCCGTTTGGGATACATGGCGTCTGGCAATGAATGAATGAATGAATGTGGAGTCACGTGGAGAGACAGACTGACAAATGAGGAAGTGAAGGATCGTTGTGGTGTGGATGTGGATATGATAGGAAGCGTTAGGAGAAACACATTGAGGTGGTTTGGCCATATGGAGAGGATGGAGAGTGAGAGACTAATGAGGAGAGTGTATGTGAGTTGGGTGGGGGAGGGGAGAGGGAGAGGGAGGCCAAGGATGAGATGGAGGAATGGAGTGGAGAGGTATATGAGAGAGGGGGTGTAAGCTGGGAGCATGGCAGTGAAATGGCAGGGGACAGGGCGACATGGTGGCGAGTTGTTTGTGGCCACCCCTTACGGGATTAAGGCGTCTGGCAATAGATAGATAGATAGATTTAGTTCATAATTTCTTAGTATTTTTGTAACTCTGCCATTGTATGAGTATCCCTGTAAATACCTTCTTATAGTAAATAAATACTACCCAAACTCACAGTCTATATTCCTTGTCGTAAATATACTTTCTTTTCCCAGGAAGGACAAAGAATGGAGAGAACAGTTTTCCCTTGGTTCTGTTCTTTCTTGTCCTTCTTGGTAAAGCAAATGGAAATTACGACTGATATATAGAGTTATCATAACTCCAGTGATGTCCATGATGATGTTAGGGGGTCAACTTGGTGTTACACCTCAAAATATGGTTTTCTTTGAAAAGGAGTTCTAGAGAAAATGACAAATGCGTAAAATTTTGTGGTAAACTATTATATTCCTTAAAATGGTATGTTTTGGCGTATTTTAAATGCCTACGCACGTGGTATTTAAATGCCTTGGCCACGCCTCACGAGCTGGTTTTCGCCCTTATCTACTGTATTAGTTACTTTTGCTTGTTTACCAGAGAAGGAGAAAATGACGAGTTTTTATTTGCGATAAGCTTCATCCTAGCGTTTCCTGACATCTTTTACCCAAGAAAACCTGCCAAACACCGCCTAGCAATCATCATTCTTCTGCATCACTCAGCAGGAATGACCTTAGAATGAAAAGGAAATAAACTGAAGTAAAGAAAAAGAGGAAGCCTACAGAATGCAGCAGCAGGTGGATTCTAAGTGTCTTTGCAAGCGAACTTGATGACAATGAGTATGAGGTGGCGCCTTATGATGCCACCACTTCTGAGTGAATATTAGTCTGGAAAGACGGGGACCAAATGCCAGCGGTGTCTGAAATGCTTGAATTTATCATGGATGTAATAAATACAAGCCTGTAATAATAATAAATATTGTTTTCGACCAGCAACGCGTGAGTGTTGACCGTACATCTTTCCATGACCCCGTAGATATCTTTCTTCCTTTCCCACTATGTGTAAGCGACTGCAACAGGAATACTGAAGCAATCATCTACTAGAGATCACAAACAAGAACGAATGCTTACGGTAGCATACGTTGGTGAATGCTCGTTTGGCAGTATTCATTTTTTTTTGGGTGGGGGGGGGAAGTTTAGATCCACCCCTACATATATCATTAATATATTGCAGGAAGAATTGTTTAAAAAGTAAAAAAAAGATCCCAAATAAATACAGCAATAAACCTTTATTGTTGAATTGTAATTCAATAGACGATTGACCTCGCAAACTCTATTTTCTTCTGATATGGTCGCCATATTGTCTGTAGGTGAGCCATCTGTTATATGTTTATTATTTACCCTGTTTTTGTAGATATAAATTGCTGTAAGTGCTAATACGTGTTACATGACTTCTAGGGAGTGTATTGATGTTATTTTTACCTTTGTACATTGTGATTTTTTTAGTGTGTATGGTACAAATTGTAGGCGTATGCTACCGGTAGGTGGGAAAACCAGTTCACAGCTGATTGTATTTATAATTTTGGTGCAGAAGAGGGACACCTTCATGTGGTAACCTATATGACCCGGAAATGGATCACTCTGGTTATCAAACGACCCACAGTTCCCTCTCTTACCACCGAGAGAAGGATGGTGGACAGCTGAGGACAACTTTGGCCGGCAGACCCCATAGCACACTTCATGACTACTTAATCTGCCATTAATTAGTTGTTACAGTTCAGCATTGGGGATGGGGTTGCCAATATTAGGTCATAGGGGATGGGGATGTCACTATTAGGTCATATTAGACTCAGAGTACAGTTTAATGCACCCAGGGACTCTGCTTAGGAGCATAATATTTCTCACCGATTCCCTTGTTTTTGTTGAGGGATGCCTT
The DNA here is from genome assembly GCF_032717465.1 of Coenobita brevimanus. Classification (NCBI taxonomy): domain Eukaryota; kingdom Metazoa; phylum Arthropoda; class Malacostraca; order Decapoda; family Coenobitidae; genus Coenobita; species Coenobita brevimanus. The sequence goes on from NC_137037.1 coordinate 48,871,777, forward strand.
CTTGTGGTTGCACTGATATAACCAGGCGGATTAACTACCTGGTGTTATAAATGCAGGGGACAGGACTTTGTAGTAGGGGGTGGGGCTGATTTTTTTTTTTTTTTTTTTTTTACTGTGGCTGCTTTGCTAGTATTTTAAAAGTACAGTACAGTATGTTAGTAAAAAATATATCGAGTGTTGGCTAAACGACAGATCCCAGGGATAGGGAATAACTAAGTAAAATAGAAATAAAAAGACAATATGACGACTGCCCCATTCATCTGAAAAAGGAGGGGCCTGAAGCCCTTGGGCCACCCCCCTGGCTAAACTTTCCATTGTGTACCATAGTGTGTTTGGACTGATACTGTATACCTTTATTTAATCATTATTCAGGTCTGTTTCTTCGATTAAGGTGCTCCAACCAGATCTGGCTCATACAAATTGAAGGCCAGTCTATTGATGTACGGTACTCGTCATTTGTCATGCCGTTTCCAGATGAGTTTATGCAGCATAAGGAATACTTATCAATAGAGAGGCAGAGAAAAGCAGTTATTAACTCCATTCCAACAAAAAGATCCTATATTGTTCTTATTGGAGCACAGGGGCCGGAGGCTAGGCTATCATTAGAACATTTAAGAGTAGGAGGCTGACTTATGCCATTGGTGGTGTCTGCATGATAGAAAAACCTCTGGCCACCTTTTGGACATGAACCTTGGTGCATACACTACAGCATGTTCCAACTTAAGTGCTCTACCATGAGGCAACTCAGCAGAAGAGCAAAATTAAGAAATACATCATTGGAGAGAAAGGGTTAAATTTTAGAGATCATTGGGGTTTAATGTTCTCATTGGCTGATGATGTCCATTGGCTAGTGAATTGTTTTCCTGATTGTAAATGACAGGACTGAATAATCTAGCCCCAGGCCTCCACACTCCTGATGAGAATAATCTAGCCCCAGGCCTCCATACTCCTGATGAGACACTGAATGATGTGATAATGTATGGATGGATGAATGAAGTTATATATCCACACTAAGAGTTCCTCCCTGTATATCAGGACTTGAAATTCACTTTGCTTATGCAGATATTTGTTTTATGATGTAGGCTAATGTGTTTTTGTAGCTACAATAGGTGTTCATTTCAGATTATACAGTGATAGGGGTATATGTGCATATATATATATATATACAATTACGGGATGGCCCTGCAGGGGCGGTTGTTCCTGTGGTTGAGATAAAGACCATTCATAATTTTTGCATGGAGGAATTTATGACAAGGACCGACACTGCTTTTTTCTTGAAAGTTTTGTAGTTGATTATCTGATGGTTATTATGAAGTGCCTATGTGTGGATAGTTGTGCTTATGTCGTGGGATCAGGATTCCAGGGACTGTAGCGGTGTGTGGGTGTGTAGCCCATTTGGCATATATACCGTACCAAAGAGACGGAGTAGTTCTCATTATTTTATTTTTCCCACTGTTTGCACCTTAGCTCTTCCTACAAGGGTGGGGTGAAGGTGCAGGATTTTTTTTTTTTTTTTTTTTTTTTTTTTTTTTTTTGACAACTTATGTTTTGCATAAAGGACCTGTAGCATGGGGTCTTCTGATGATGTCATCTAGTTTACACCTGCTACCACCACATAGTTTTATTCATATTAGGAGAGAGCCATCATTGTGAAAGAATTAATGTACAGCCCTGTTTCCCACTGTACTCTGGCTTCTGTTCAGTGCTGAGTTGCAACAGAAGATTAACACAAGAATAATGGTAGACATGAAGAGTTACTTAAGTAATGCAGGGCTGTAGTATTGTCTTGTTCTGCTGCAGTCCATCTGCCTTTCTGACAATAAGGAAGTACTTATGGGACTATAACCAGGGGAATGAGCCAGACAGATGATGTAACATGGCTCAGTTCATTTTAGGTCCCCTGTACTTTCATCTTAGGTCCCGTGTACTACAGTAGTATAGCAACCCCAGGCTTGTCAGAACATGAACCCTGTGGACTGCAGGCAGAGCTATCCTTCTGTAGTCCACCATTCTTCTGTTGAGTGTTAGGGATAGGATTGAGAAATGTTAATATGATCAGGCAGTCCCCCCCCTCATTCCGTTAGTGCCACTCCAGCACCACTATAGGGCTAATTAAGAATTACCATACGGATTAATTCAGATCTGTATTGGTCTCCACAGACAAAGCGTTAAATGATCAACAGACCTGAGATCACAGTGTAGAGACTCAGTGTGCTCATGTGCAGCTTAATCCGCCCCCAGAATATGACCCTTCCTACTTTTCATTGTTTGCGTCACCTGGGATCAGGTGACTCTCTCAATCACCACCACCTCCGTCATCACCAGTACCACCTTATATCAATTCTATATTACTGTACTTAGAGAGAGAGAGAGAGAGAGAGAGAGAGAGGTGACTCTGCACCTGTCACCATGGCAAAGTCTCAGGGGAATACTCCTCTTTCTCTCTCTCTCTTTCTGTTTCTCTGAATATCAAGGGTGTGTGTTAATTTAAAGTGATTAAAAGAATCACTTTCATACCTGTAGGTCGGTAGCAGTATTTTGTTCCACTGACTGATTTTTTCATAATATCTAACCTCATCACCCAAATTACAGTGAGTCTGTCACCACATCACCATGAAAATATGTGTGTGTGTGTGTGTGTATAGAGAGAGAGAGAGAGAGAGAGAGTTATGTTAAATGAAAATATAGTCATGGTGCAGCAGTAATGTTTTAGAATTACGTTTGAAATGACTGGGTTCACAGACTTTCATTTAGCCTATAACAAACACCCTATAGTATCTTGGTGATAATATTTTGTCTAGAGTCAAGACAATCCAGTTGATATGTTACATGACCATTTGATGTTCATAATTGAATGTGTTCCATTATACTTAATCTTATCAGTCAGTTACATATCACTGTAAAATTATTCACTCACTACATACTCCCTTGTTGTTTTGCAGGCAGATTTTGATCCCGGACTGATCCAGGCTTCTTCTTTTTTTTTTTTTTTTCCAAATTGGTGGCTGAGTCTTTAGCAGGTAGCTTTGCAGATTTCTTGCATATTGTTCCAAACTGAATTACCTTTCATAGACATGGCCGCGGAAAGCAACCTAGTCCCTCTGTCCTCACAAATGTATGCACTTTAGTCTGGTCATTTTTATCATTTGGCAAGTGAAACTATCTCAGATAATGATCTTGGGATGTCTTTGCAAAACACCCATACATGCCATGCATAGTGAAAAATACTGTAACCTCATAAAACGTTAAAAATAAAGCAGGCTATACATCACACTGGCTGCTCGAAACACACTGTTGTCCTGGCAGGTGATGCTCATGTGACATCACGGGTTAAGGTGACCAGTCATAGATGACCTGAGCAAAACCTACCTCACTTTGGTCCAGAGATGAGCACATTGTTTGAGAGTCTACACTGTGCCTGAGATTATCTCCTAAAAACTTGCCATATTTTGAGGGGTCTCCTCTGCAATACTTATGCTGCTGTTCCTGTTACTGTTAGGATTGGTGGTGGTGCTGCCATTGGGGTTGGTGCCATTGCTGCCGATGGGTGCCATTGCTGCCGATGGGTGCCATTGCTGCCGATGGGTGCCATTGCTGCCGATGGGTGCCGATGCTGATGATGGGTGCTGATGCTGCGATGGTGCTGATGCTGCCATTGGGGTTGGTGCTGATGCTGTCGATGGGTGCCGATGGAGTTGGTGCTGATGCTGCCATACTGAGGTTGGTGCTGGTGCTGCCGATGGGGTTGTTGCTGCAGGCTCAGTTTGTTCTCTCGTTACACAGTGGCCTGCAACTTCTGGGGAAACAAATCTAGCCACTACTACTACAGCTAGCAACAACTAATACCACCCTTCTGAAATGTGAGTAAGAAATTTTTGGGTTTGTTCACCTTGACTTGGCATAGATTTTTGTCCTATGGCAGCCTAATCTCATACCATGTAGCGTGGCCCCAGGTCCCTTTGCTGCTAGTGGGGTTTTCAAGGATTGGGGAATGAATGGGTGGGTGGGTATAGTAATCACTTTTACAGCACACACAACCCACCATTGTGTGCCATGATATATATCGGTTCCAACATCGGTATGTGGGGGCTTTGGAGTTCTAATTTTTGATAAAGAGAAGGAATCTTCATTGCATATGTTGGAAGAATAAGTGGCACACAAGTGGATGATTATATAAGTAAACATACACGCAGCCCTTGCTTGCAATAACCACATTGTGCCCGTACGGTAAGGGGGCAGCTTGCTCTATGTGGGGGTTGCTATCACGGTTCTTTTGTTCCTTTATTTTTTACAGCCCACGCAATGCTTCAGGGATTGGGCATCCATCCTTAAGTGGATATTGCAAGCTGGACGTTGCGCACTTTGTTCACATCTATGAGATGCTGGACCACACATTCACAGCCACCCATTCGTTCATCAATTGTTTGTTTCTCCTTTTTGCAAGAGATCTGGGACTAGCTACTGACTGATGTAATACCGTATGTGGCCCTTTCCAGCTGGAGTGCCTTCACTCCTTACACTACCATGTGTCTTCATAGTTGTATGTTACTGCCAAGTGTAGTAACTTATATCCTGGGCAGCAAGAAGCCACTTGGCTTGTCATTCAGTGTAGTCATGAGCTGTCCACTTTGATTAGTAGTCATATCAAGCAACCAGTTTCTTTACCTCCTGCTGTCAGCTCTGAAAGAAGACATCTTTGCCAGATTCGAGTAAAGCGACCAAGGTTATAGACAACTGGCCAGCCGTACACTGCCATAGACTATGAAATGTTTTGCAAGACTCCTGTCCTGAGCATGAGTAAAAGTATGTAGGCACTTTTCTGCCGGCTGCAGCAGTGGAAGGTGTTGTTTGAAATATTTTATGTGGTAAGGACTGCACACCAAAGTTACTATTCTTTCATTGTCCATCATTCTCCTTTTATGGGGATTGTAAAGGAACTGAAGGCTGTTTGTTTAACCTGACAGCTTCAATATCTGATCATTACCATATGAAGGTGCGTGTTCCAAGCATCAGGAAAACAAGTTGGAGAAGGATGTTACTCACTTGTCATTTGGGGAAGAGTGATAAATATTAAATACAAGTTAGTGCTGGCAGAGTATTGGCATACTTTTGCACATGCCTGTACATCACAAACAGATGCAGTAAGTCCTGGTTATGTGCCACAGATGCTAAGAAATACAGGGTGGTTCATATATAACATGTCCATTTCCATGTGTTTTGTCCTTGCGTTTTAAACCATACCTTACCCCATCCTTAGGTGGGAAGAAGAGATTAGGATGATGATGATTATGATTATGATTGCAATGATGAGTTTAATAATAATGGCTCATGTTGATTATTATATTGATTATGATGATTATAATGATGTTTGATGTGGTGAAAGCTCAGTCAGCATTACCGGTACCATCTCCACCCTGCTTTATTTTCTGTTTCCCATAACCCTTTCTTACTCTATAGTAATTGCTTGTTTGCATCCCTTGTTTGCATTATTTTTTATCAAGTGATCAAATATCTCCTCTTGCATTTGCTTCCAATAATTGCATAAAGTTTACTCATTTTTGTAAGCAGAGATTTTTGTCCTCTGTCTTTTATCTATCCATTGCCAGACACCTGAGTTGCATAAGGAAAAGCATGGCCGCAAAGGGTGGCCACAAACAGATTAACCCCATGTCATTCTGTCTTCTGCCATTTGACTGCCCTCTCTCCAACTCACACCCCCCTTCCCTTGTTTCTCTCCACTCCATTCTCGATGCCAGCCTTAGTCTTCTCCTCTTCCTCCTCCTCCTTCTCCTTTCCCCTTCACCTCACATACACTCTTCTAGTTAGTGTCTCATTCTCTATCCTCTCTACATGGCCAAACTCTCTCAGATTATTTTCCTACCAGCACCACAGCATTTCTTCTTCCTCATTTGTCTGTCTTCATAAAACTCAACTTCATTTCTACTGCGTTCACACTTGATTAGTGTCCTTCCAACAGGATCCAAGCTTCACTTCCATGCTCACTTCCACCGCCCCTCCCTCATAAATCTCTCCACTCCATCCTTCGATCTCATCATTGATCTCTCCCTCCACCTCACTCACATAGACTTCTAGTCAGCCTTTCATTCACCATCCTCTCTATATAGTCAGACAACCTCAAAGTATTACTCCTAACAGTACCACAGCACTTTTTTACTTCCTCATTTGTCTTTCTGTCGGTTCGTAAAACTCAACACACTCCTCATTTCATTTCCACCGCCCTTACTCATGACATGCGTCCTTCCAACAGTGTCCAAGCTTCACTTCCACTCTCACTTCCTTGTTCCTTACCACAGCTTTCAATGATCAGCAACCTTTCTACCTTGCAGTACCCTTTCAAGCACTTCCATCCTTACTCATCACACTACTTAAGTACTTGGATGTACTCTCATTCCCCATTTCTATCCAGTCTCACTGTGTATGCTGTGACTTCATTTCCCTCAAAGACCATAAGTTTTCATTCTTATTCCCCATTTCCATCCAGTCTCACTGTGTATGCTGTGATTCATTTCCCTCAAAGACCATAAGTTTACTCATATATACATCCCCTTTTAAATTCCATATCCTGCATACACCCCCAAACTCATTCACCAAGCCTTCCAGTTCACATTCATCTGTAACAATACAGTATCATCAGCAAGCAACGGTTCAGGAAGTTTCCACACCTTACCCTCACTCTTTAGACACTCCAGTATATTCACATCCCTGCCCATTATCTCTCTTATAGCCCCATCCATATACAAACTGAACAGCCACAAAGATGTGACACACACAAACATGACACTCAGAAACATGGCACACAAAAACGTGACACAAGGAGACATGATATACAAGACATGACAAAAACATGACACAGAGGCATGACACAAGGAGACATGAGATTTTTGTCCATATGCAGATTCATTTCCCATACCTCACTGGCAGAATAAGATAGCACTGTGGCTCTACATCCTTTCCACAGCACTTCTTCATGACTGGCACCATGTTAGTTTTGTTTCAGCTAGCATCTACAAAGGAAAGTTGGTACAGTAATTTAATCCCAATAAACAGAGCATAACTGAATAAAGTTGTCAGAATACCTGCGTGCCCCATACCAGCAGACTGAGCCGACCACACCAGATATATGGGCAGCCCTGTATTGCGTATTAGTAAATTGTGGGCTGCTGTTGTTGTGGTCCTGCATTCCTCTGCACTTCTCTGAACCAATATAGCCTCAATTTCAGCATTTTTGCCTGTACAGTATTTGCTCCCTGACTTAAGTAAAACAGTGTCAGTTGTTTGTGTAGCTTATATGTGTGTGCTGATCACCTAGCTTCTTGAATGAGATGTAGCTAAATGAGCTGAGATATTTTTCTAAGGCTATATGCATGTCATTGTCTAAAGTAGACTGCTGAAAGATGCACACATGCACGTCTGAAACAGATTATAATCTGTGTTGTAAAGATAATTGCATAACTCTCATCGAAAAGCTCATAGTGCCTCATTTCTTTCAGTAAATTCCAGTACTTAGTTTCTTCAGCGCTGAATGTGATTCATAGTTGTTTTAATGAGCCTGGGACCACCACAACAGCAGGTATTATCAGCCCAAAAGATCATAAGTAAATGTGGCAAATAAAAGGACTTCACAAAAAGCCATAGTGCTTTTTTACCCAACAGTATAAGTAGGTGTTTGCATATATTATCCTAACTGAAGTATGATATTGTTTGTTATATTTGTATGCCTGTTTTCTTGTAATGATGTGTTATTTTTGCATTATTATTATTATTATTGCCATCACATTATGATTTACTGCACAGTCTGCCACAGGAAAAAAATATGCTAAAAAATATATGTACTCTTGTCCTTGTTTGAAAGATTTTAATTGGCAACAGGTAAACTATGAAACTGCCTTCCTCAGTCTGTATTTCTTCCTGCCTATGACCTCCTGTCTTTTAAACGCAGTGTGTGCTGGGATTTCAGAATTAACGGATCTTGCATTTGCCTCTCTTTTCAGTATTATTTCTTACAGTCGTTATTTTTATTTCTGCTTTAAAAAGAAAAATGTATTGCTTTAAATAGCATTGAGAATTTAAAACTAATAAGCATCCTTAGTTAACATGCATATATGTCAGAGACTAATTAGCATCTTGAGTTGTGTCCCTTCATTTATATCCAAGAATAGCAATCATTCTGAGTTGATTATCTTCAGTAAACAATCCCAGTTGATTCCCTTCATATATGTCAGAGATTAATGAGTTGAGAGTTTTCCCTGTATATATACGAACATTTGTCAATACTGTAATACGGTTTATGTTTCTAATATTTTTTTTTCCTGTGGCTGACTGTATGTTTATATATTGATGTGGTTATGTTTTTTTGGTGCCTGTTTATTGCTGTTGATTTATTCTAGAGTCAGTTTGCTTTTGCCAGAGATTCATAACCTCTAGCTTGGATTATGGCCAAGTGTAGTCAGACTGGAGAGTTAATTTGAGTAGTAACCAAGGAGTCTCATCCCAACTTCATCACTAAGGCTAATCAGATTTTGTGTAGCCACAGAGATTCTTAACCTCTTAGCTTGGATTATGGCCAAGTGTAGTCAGACTTGAGTTAATTTGAGTAGTAACCAAGGAGGCAAATCCCTACCTCAGTTTGATTAGTAACCAAGAAGGCTCATCCCTACCTCATCACAAAGGCCTGTTGAATTTATACACCAATGATTTAGTACTGAAGTTATAAAAGTTGCCTTGTTTTGTCAGATGAAAACAAACTGACTAATGTTTTGTATGTGTTGAACTGTAATATGTTATCTTTATACCTCTATTCTTAGTTGTAATGTTGTGGGAAAATGCGTCCTAGTAATGTCATCTTCAGGTGTTTAAAATTTTGTAACTATATGGGTAGATCCTAACGGGCTCCAATGGACTGAACAATTATGATATACTGTTCCATGTCACACAGTCAATTGCCAAATGTTCCTCAGCATGTGCAAGAACTAATTTGCCTGACAGGTCCCTATCATCTATTAACCCATGGCATCTCAGAAATTGCACTATTATGTGATGAGCAGATTTTTTTGTGCAGTATGCAATATTAAGTTTGGCAGACTATGTTGTATAAAGTTGTAAGCTCTCTAACGTCACAGGCAATTGTTTATACATTTTAAGAATTACTGTCATTTTGCTTATTCTTAGGCTATGCTGTGGATATTGCTTCTGCTTGGTTGCCTTTTCTTTGTGTGTAGATCTTTGGATGTTTGTGATGTTGTTGGTGTCTGTTGAGTTGGGTTGTGGTGATTTATGAATCTAGAGAGAGAGAGAAATATGTAAATGACAGTGACTTAATATTGGTGTCGGAATGGGCAAGAATGTGTGATATCCTCATGGTTGTGTGTGTGTGTGTGTGTGTGTGTGTGTGTGTGTGTGTGTGTGATATCCCCATGGTTGTGTGTGTGTGTGTGTGTGTAAGATACTGGGATTTGAATGGTGAGTGAATGAGTGTCAGAGTCATTTCAGTGGGATTGCAGTTGGCTAGTTTTTCCCTCTTTTGAGTTTCCTCTTTGTTTCATGGGCCCTTTACATTTCATCCATATGTATAAAAAAAAATAATGAATAGGGTGGTAATGACTTCTTGAAAAGGAAAGAAAATGGTAATGATAATGATTGAAAAGTAATTGCTTATGATGATTATGATTTCCACTTCACTAGGCATGATACTGATAGTTTCCCCCTTAATGCTTGTTCATTCTCTGTTCTTCGCTCCCACCTCAGATATTTTAATCAGGAGAGAGAGAAATTGGGAGAGAGACCCTGTTGTCATAGTGCTAAAAATCATTACAGGCGTCTGACCCTCCCATCACCTGTATTGACAGTCTTTCCCCCCACCTTCCCTTCAAGCAGACAAATTAATTCTCATGATAAATTTAATTCCTCTGTCAGTAGATGGTAAACCTTTTAGATGAAGATTATGCTGTTTTGAAGAATATTTGCTATGTATTAGTAAATCTTGGCTTGTAATCCCACTTGACTGAATACAGAAATCCTGGCAGCCCCAAACATATATGTTGAAGAATTGTCTGTTGTGGTAGTGTGGGGAGTGTGGTTTGGTGTTGGGAGAGGCCTTACACTGTGGTACATGTGGTGAGTGTTTTGTGGTAGTGTGGTGTGATAGTGTGTGTGGTGCATGTGTGTGGTGAGTGTGTTGTGGTGTGGGAGGAGGCATTACACTGTGGTAAATGTGAGTGTGTTGTGGTGTGGGAGGAGGCATTACACTGTGGGCATAGTGTATTGTCTGTGAGTTGTATATTGTGTTGGCACTGAAGTAGAGAAAGATGACCTTGTTGAAGTCTGGTTATACTCATTTCACTCTAACTTGGCACAAATTTTAATGTTTTTGCAGCTTTTTTTAATATTACCCACAGGCAGAAACAATATATTACAGACCAACATTCTTTCCACTGCTTTTCATTGTGACAGGCATCATATTTAATTCTTGTTTATAATATTCTTATAACTCAGCATTCATGAGAGAGCATAAGCCATTTTTAAACCAAGTTAGAGTAAAGGGAGAGAGAGAGTATAGGTGTAATTGTGTTTGTCTGGGTATGGTTGTGTCTGAAGAGTGGGTGTCTTGTGATGGTTTTTGAAGGCTTCTGTTGTATGGCTGTAGTGGCCATGTATATCGAGGTAATAGGTATGTACCATCTGAAATAGTAGAAGTAAAGTTAAAAAAAAAAAAAAAAAAAAAAGTGGATGGCGGCCACAGCCACCGGTGGACTGCACTTAGGCTACCGGTATTGCAGATGGTCGGAGCCGGTGACCTGTACAGTACTATGAAATTCCATGTGCTGTGAAATTCCATTTGCTTTTCACAGCACAGTTCCTTTGGAATGGGGGTCGTTTTAGGGAGTAGAAAAAAATATGTATCCTTGTGAAATTTAGTGTTGGGTATAAGATGAGAATAGATTTTTTTTTGAAGTACTCTTTGTAGTGTAAGCTTTGATTACATGCTTTCCATAGCATTTTTTGATAACAAGCATCATATTTTAGTGCATATATACAATGCTTACAACTCAGCATTAAGGAGAGAGCACAAGGCATTTTTAGACCAAGTTAAAGAGAGGGAGAGAGAGAAAACAGGTGTATTTATGTTTCTCTGGGTAGGGTTGTTGCTGAAAGGTGGGTGTTTGGTGATGGTTTTTGGAGGTTCCTGTTTGGCTGGAGATTTCAGGATTGCTGTAGTGGCCTTGTGTGTATAGGTAGTAGCTATGTACAGTCTGAAATAATAAAAATAAAGTACTGTATATATCTGTAAAAAAAAAAAAAAAAGAAGAAGAAGAAGGTCAACGGCCACAGCCATTGGCGGACTGCAAATAGTGCAGGTGGTCGGAGCCGATGACCTGTACTGTGAAATTCCATATATTTTCACAGCACAGTTCCTTCTGAATGGTGGCCGTTTTAGGAGGGAGAAAAAAAAACGGATCAAATATGTCTTTGTGAAATTTAGGATGAGAACAGATGTTTTTGGAGCTTTAGTGTAGGTTTTGAATGGGTTTAGGTGCTGGGTAGTGACTGTACACAGTAGCTAAAACAAGTATCTGTGCAGGAGGGGGTCAGTGTTTCCAAAAGTCAAAATGTAATGAGTGACATCTCAGGAGGGTTGATAGACATGATTTCACCCACCTCGCTTTAGTGTTACCATACAAGAACAGTATTATTGTACATTTGATTACTGTCTCTCAGTATAGGGAGACAGTTCTTACCAACTAATATTTGGTGTACATAGCCCATTTGTCTATAGCCAGACACCATGATCACATAAGGGATGGTCATTTGTGTTTGAGTTGGTTATTTTACAGGGAGGGGCACTAACCCCCCTCCAAGAACTTGTGCGTAGGGAACACGTATGGTTGGGTTATATGGTTACCACCTAGCGTTGTCAATGGTTTCTCGGCTTACAAGAACCCTTGAGGCTTGTCACTTAATGTAAAGCCACCTGAAAAGGAAAGAAGAGTAATAAAAAGTGATGGAATGAAATTTATATAGCCCTGGAGTTAGTGTATACAAATTGTCTTTACACTGAATGCCATGTAATAATTGAATCATAAGACCTAGTTTGTTATTCAGGAACCTGATTAACAAAACATCCCACTGCTAGAGCTCTGCCAGGACCAGCTTGTGGTAATATCACATTTCACAGTATTAACACTTATTTAAGATGCCATTTCAGATGTTTGTCAAAACAGAGAGAAATTATATACTGTTTAGAAAGAGCGGTTACCATTTCCTGGAAGATATATGCCACTACTGAAATGGAAGGTCAGGCTTTTATGAGATTATTGCATCATAGAATGTATTAGTGTGAATAACATCATAAAGCCGTCTACAATATTACAAGTTGATGCCCCAGAAATTATCACCCTAAATCTTCAGTTTCAAGGCAGTTTGTCCAGGCATCTCAAAATGAACGGATCTTGAATTTGGCTCTGTTGTATTTTTTCTTGGAGGGAACAATCATGCAGGCTTCTGGCCTTCAGTTACTTCTTCTTTGCCTTAAAAAAAAAAAAAAAAAAAAAAAAAATCCTACGTGAAGAATGCACAGATACTTGTTTTTAGCCAGTCAACTGTATGAAAAAAATAATCTGCTTTTCTGAACAGTCCCTTTAGGATGGAGGTCGTTTAGGTAGGGGGGAAAAAATTGTGTGAGGTGTTATGTTAGGTAAAGGAAGAAGAAGGAAGTGTAGTGCTGGGTAGAGGAGGAAGAGGGAAGTGTTGTGTTGGGTATAGGAAGAAGAGGGAAGTGTAGTGCTAGGTAGAGGTGGAAGAAGGAAGTGTAGTGCTCTGTAGAGGAGGAAGAGGAAAGTGTAGTGCTCTGTAGAGGAGGAAGAGGGAAGTGTAGTGTTGGGTATAGGAAGAAGAGGGAAGTGTTGTGTTGGGTAGAGGGGGAGGAGGGAGGTGTTGTGTTGGGTAGAGAAGAAGAGGAAAATGTAGTGTTGGTTAGAGGAGGAAGAGGGATGTTGTTGAGGCAGTGCATGTAGTGTTATAGGCTCTGAATGGCTGTAGTGGCTAGGTAGTGAGTATGTACAGGATAAATTAATAGAAGAAAAAAGGAAATAAGGAAAAAAAGGAAAAATAAAACACAAAAATGGTTGCAGGTTTTATTTGGATGGAGGTCATTTTTAAATTAATTTGGGGCAGTAGTCAAGTGATAGGTCCAGTACAACTTCTTCGATGGTTTGAATGGCCAATATGTTTTTATTTTCCTCTGACAAAGTCGGGCCAGACTGGAGGGTCAGTTTAACTAGTAATGAAGGAGACTCATTCCTGTCTCATTACTATATTTCACTGTGTTTCATGGGATTGGTCCAGTTCTGTCAGGTAAAAATAACTTATTGTGCAGTGGTACATAATGAGGCTGGGGGGGAGGAGGCAGCCTTATAAGTCTGTGTGGAGGTGTTGTTGGGGTGTGGTGATTGTTTACGTGTTTGTGTTTTTCTGGATTGAGAGTCCCTTGGTTGTCCTGTGTCTGTGTGTTTATCCACGATGGATTTTTGGCACTGAAAACACCAGCTGGTAATGTATTGGTGTTGATGTTGAATGGGAAAGTCGTGGAGTTGATAATTACGAAGTGCTTATGTAGAGAAAAATATGTGAGGTAGTCAGGATTCCAGGGGCTTAAATATTTAAGGTCAGTGAGTGAGCATCTGCCCTTTTTTACTGGACATGGCCTGGTTATATCAGTGCCACCACATGAAGGTGTCTGCTTAGCACTACATTTTTATAACAATTGGGTGCGGAAGGTGAGAATCGGGGGTAGGGTTGCGAGAGACAGACTGTAAAAGACCTAGAATTAGATCATAGTGTTTGAACTCAGGGATAAGAAACTGAATAGGGAGGCTGCCAGAGATCAAGCAGCCATTAGGTGACCAAGGCCATCGCAAGCACATTGGAGCCTTTACAAGTGATATATGACCAGTACGAAAGTACTGAATCACTTCTACAGGCCCACCATGCACTCTTAATTTTAGGGTTATTTAAGAAGCTCTGTATATATATGCATGGGATTGAATTATATTAAAACACATCATCTGAGATGTAAGGGCATATTTTCCACACTATTACAAACTAAATATATGTAAATTGTGAGTTTTGTTTGTTTATAATGCCAGCAAAAAGTAATTCCTCATTTAATAATTGATATATATTCCCGTAAATTGCTGATAGGTTAACATTGCATGAAGTTAGGGTTGGGTCCCAGCAAGAGGGACTTTTTCTCAAGCATTTAAGAATCATATGCAAGACAGCAACTATCAAGATATGTTTTTGTGTTAAATTTAAATTAATAATAATTTTAGATGAATTAATTTTGGCCTTTCACAGCACACCTTTGAGAATAATTAGAAGCATATTATGTGAAAAGTGTTTGTATTTTTAACTGACAGATTAAGAAACTGTGCATAGTGAAAGTATCTTAAATGGGGAATTACTGATAGGGGTTTGCCAGTAATTTATTGTTCTTTGACTAACAAGCAGTTTCTGAAGCTTAAACTAATGATACCCCTTGTTGGCATTGTAATACAAATGAAAACATTTGATTGTTTATTCTCTGTGTTTTAGTTTCATAGTTAAGTATTGTATTAGGCTCCCTCCCTTTATCTGCTTCCTCTTCTCCTCCTCCTTGTTTTCCTCTTCCTTCCTCTTCTTCCTTCCATTTCCCCTCCTCACTTTACCATCCATCCAGCCACTCAACCACCACCACCCTGCAACCCACCCTACCACCACCACCCTGCAGCCAGGGCTGGGTTCAATTAATTTTTGTCAGTTCAGTTCAATTCCATTTCAGAATAAGATTTAAAGTAATCAGTTCCAATTCAGTTCAGTTCATTCATAAAAAAGAAATCTCCAGTTACAGTTGTTTAATTCCTTATGGTCGATATTTTATTTAGTTAATATGTTTTAAATTCAAAATCAATTTTAATCTCCCCAGTACCAGTAATCTAATGGAAAGAAATAAAAAAGTGGTTTCAAATTAACATCTTTATTATCAAAAATGCTGAGCAACACAAACCAGTTACATTCTTTACTAACTAAAAGTTCAAATTGTTTACGGTAATTCTTTGTATTAGTAAGCAAAACAAGAATGAGTCCAAGTTACTGAGGATTGCATCTGGCACACTGACAGGAGCTGAACTTGTAAATCTGAAATACGTTTATTTAAAACACATGAATTGTTCAGGAAAAAGTATCTCAGTTAAATGAAAATTAATATAAATTTAATCGGTTACTTCACTTGATATATTTTTATTTATTTTGTTTTTTGTGGTAGCAAACTGTACAGTATGTTTTACTATTTATTTGCGTATACTCTAAGTTAATTATTGTACAGTAATGAATTCGCATATTACAGTATAAAATAAAATATTATCAATTCAGTTATCAATTATTATCAGTTCATTGATATCAATTTCATTTCAGTTCAGTTAATTTTATTTTTATATTTTTCTCAAGTTCAATTCAATTCCAATTCACAGTTTTTTAAATCAGTTCCACTTCATTTCATAATTGACCCCAGCCCTGCCTGCCACCCACCCTGCCACCACCACCACCCCCCACCCTACCACCACCCCCCACCCTACCACCACCCCCCACCCTACCCCCATCCTACCACCACCACCACCACCCCCCACCCTACCACCACCACCACCACCCCCCACCCTACCACCACCACCACCACCCCCCACCCTACCACCACCACCACCACCCCCACCCTACCACCACCACCCCCCACCCTACCACCACCCCCCACCCTACCACCACCCCCCACCCTACCACCACCCCCCACCCTACCACCACCCCCCACCCTACCACCACCCCCCACCCTACCACCACCACCACCACCCCCCACCCTACCACCACCACCACCACCCCCACCCTACCACCACCACCACCACCCCCCACCCTACCACCACCACCACCACCCCCCACCCTACCACCACCACCACCACCCCCCACCCTACCACCACCACCACCACCACCCCCCACCCTCACCACCACCCCCACCACCACCCCCACCCTCACCACCACCCCCCACCACCACCCCCCACCACCACCACCACCCCCACCACACCACCACCACACCACCACCACCACCCCCACCCAACCACCACCACCACCACCACCACCACCTCCAAATTCTACCACCACCACCACCCCCACCCCCCACCACCACCACCACCACCACCACCCCCCACCAACATCACCACCACCACCACCACCCCCAACCATCACCACCACCACCACCACCACCCCCACCACCACCACCACCACCACCACCACCCCCCACCCTACCACCACCACCACCACCCCCCACCCTACCACCACCACCACCACCACCACCCCCACCCTACCACCACCACCACCACCACCACCCCCCCACCCTACCACCACCACCACCACCACCAATTCCACCACACCACCACTACCACCACCACTCCCCACCCTACCACCCCCACCACCACCACCACCACCACCCCACCCTACCACCACCACCACCACCCCCCTCTACCACCACCACCACCACCCCCAACCCGACCACCACCACCACCACCACCCCCCACCCTACCACCACCACCACCACCCCCCACCCTACCACCACCACCCACCCTACCACCACCACCACCACCACCACCACCACCACCACCCCCACCCTACCACCACCACCACCACCACCACCCCACCCCACCACCAATTTACCACCACCACCACCACCAATTCCCCACCCTACCACCACTACCACCACCACTGCACCTACCACCACCCCCACCCTACCACCACCACCACCACCACCACCACCACCCCCCACCCTACCACCACCCCCCACCCCACCCACCAACCACCACCACCACCACCACCACCACCCCCACCCTACCACCACCACCACCACCACCACCACCCCCACCCTACCACCACCACCACCACCACCACCACCCCCACCCTACCACCACCACCACCACCACCCCCACCCTACCACCACCACCACCACCACCTACCTACCACCACCACCACCACCACCACCACCCCCACCCTCCCACCACCACCACCACCCCCCACCCTACCACCACCACCACCACCCCCCACCCTACCACCACCACCACCACCACCACCACCCCCCACCCTACCACCACCACCACCACCACCACCACCCCCAACACCACCACCACCACCACCACCACCACCCCCACCCCAACACCACCACCACCACCACCACCACCACCACCTACCACCACCACCACCACTTTTTCACCACCACCCCCCACCCCACTACCACTAATTACCCACCCCTAATTCTACCACCACCACCACCACCCCACTCTACCACCACCACCACCACCCTACCCTACCACCACCACCCCCACCCTTCTACCACCACCACCACCCCCCCTACCACTCTGTACCACCTACCACCACCTCCACCCCACCACCACACCACCCCCCCCCTACCCCACTTCAATTTCCCCCACCCTACCACCACCAATTACCACCACAACCCCACTGCCACCACCACCACCACCACCACCCCCCACCCTACCACCACCACCACCACCACCCCCCACCCTACCACCACCACCACCACCACCACCCCCCACCCTACCACCACCACCACCACCACCACCCCCACCCTACCACCACCACCACCACCACCACCCCCACCCCACCACCACCACCACCACCACCCCCACCCCACCACCCCCACCACCCCCCCCCCACCCTACCACCACCACCACCACCCCCCCACCCTACCCCCCCACCCTCCACCCTACCACCACCACCCCCCACCCTCCACCCTACCACCACCACCCCCCACCCTCCACCCTACCACTCTCAATTTCTACCACCTGTCATACTCCCTACCCCCCACCCTACCACCACCACCACCACCTCCCCACTCCTACTACCCACTACCACCACCCCCACCCTACCACCACCACCACCACCACCCCACCGTACTACCACCACCACCACCCCCCACCCTACCACCACCACCACCACCACCAATTTCCCAATTCTACCACCACCAATTACCACCAATTTCACCCTACCACCACCACCACCACCACCCCCCACCCTACCACCACCACCACCACCACCCCCACCCCAACACCACCACCACCACCACCCCAGCCACTACACCACCACCACCACCACCACCCCCAATTCTACCACCACCACCACCAATTCCCCACCCCTACCACCACCACCACCACCACCCCCAATTCTACCACCACCACCCCCACCCTACCACAAGCACCACCACCACCAATTTCACCACCTTCACCACCACCACCACCCCCACCCTACCACCACCCCCAATTCTACCACCAATTGCACCTACACCCTACCACCACCACCACCACCACCACCCTACCACCACCACCACCACCCCCCTCCCACCACCACCACCACCACCCCCCACCCTACCACCACCACCACCACCACCCCCCACCCTACCACCACCACCACCACCACCCCCCACCCTACCACCACCACCACCCACCCTACCACCACCACCACCACCAC
Source organism: Coenobita brevimanus (assembly GCF_032717465.1). Taxonomy (NCBI): domain Eukaryota; kingdom Metazoa; phylum Arthropoda; class Malacostraca; order Decapoda; family Coenobitidae; genus Coenobita; species Coenobita brevimanus. The sequence goes on from NC_137037.1 coordinate 48,890,347, forward strand.
CCAACCACCACCACCACCACCACCCCCCCCCACCCCACCACCACCACCACCACCAATTTCTTCACCCCTTACCACCACCACTACCACCACCCCAATTCTACCACCACCACCACCAATTCCCTACTTCTACCACCACCACCACCACCACCCCCCCCACCACCACCACCACCCCCCCACCACCACCACCACCACCACCACCACCACCCACCCTACCACCACCACCACCACCACCACCACCCACCCTACCACCACCACCACCACCACCACCACCCACCCTACCACCACCACCACCCACCCTACCACCACCACCACCACCACCACCCACCCTACCACCACCACCACCACCACCACCCACCCTACCACCACCACCACCACCACCACCCTACCACCACCACCACCACCACCACCACCCACCCTACCACCACCACCACCACCCACCCTACCACCACCACCACCACCACCACCCACCCTACCACCACCACCACCACCACCACCCACCCTACCACCACCACCACCACCACCCACCCTACCACCACCACCACCACCACCCACCCTACCACCACCACCACCACCCCCCACCCTACCACCACCACCACCACCACCACCCCCCACCCTACCACCACCACCACCACCACCACCACCCCCCACCCTACCACCACCACCACCACCACCACCCCCCACCCTACCACCACCACCACCCC